>NC_141700.1:19885097-20195097 GCF_964263255.1 Lissotriton vulgaris
ATTATGCAGTTAGGGTATGTATTTATTAATGCACTGATATTTTTGTATTGAAAGGATATATAACAAAAAAAAGCAAAATAAAATAATGAATCAAATAATAAGTAAATGTGTTTGTATTTATATAGCGCCTTCTACCCAGAGGTCTTGCAGCGCTGTATTCATACCGCTGTGGAACCCTTTGCCCTCATCGCAGCAACAGACGACATTCGAACTCTACTGGACAATGGAGACACAGTCGCCCTCATCCTCCTTGACCTCTCCGCAGCCTTCGACACAGTCTGCCATAGCACCCTTCTACAGCGTCTCAGAAACATCGGAATCCAAGGAAAAGCACTGGAATGGATCACCTCGTTCCTCACCGGAAGAACCCAGAGAGTCCGCCTCCCACCATTCAAGTCAGAGGCCTCTGAAGTCATCTGCGGCGTGCCACAAGGATCCTCACTCAGCCCCTCCCTCTTCAACGTATACATGAGCCCCCTCGCAGCCATCGCACGCCAACACAACTTCAACATCATCTCCTACGCTGACGACACTCAACTGATCCTCTCACTCACCAAAGACCCTAATACCGCCAAAACCAACCTACATGAAGGAATGAAAGAAGTAGCCGAGTGGATGAAGCACAGCCGTCTGAAACTGAACTCAGACAAAACAGAAGTCCTTATCTTAGGTACCTCCCCCTCCGCCTGGGATGACTCTTGGTGGCCAGAGGCCCCTGGAAAAGCACCCATCCCGACGGACCACGCACGGAACCTGGGCGTCATCCTGGACTCCTCACTCTCGATGACCAGACAGGTCACCGCCGTCTCTTCATCTTGCTTCAACATTCTTCGCATGCTCAAAAAAACATTTCGCTGGATCTCCACCGAAACCAGAAAGACGGTCACCCATGCACTGATTACAAGCCGCCTGGACTACGGAAACACCCTTTACGCCGGTACCACCGCAAAACTCCAGAAAAAACTCCAACGCATCCAGAACGCATCAGCCAGACTCATACTAGACATCCCGCGTAAAGACCACATCTCCAGTCACCTGAAAACCCTCCACTGTCTCCCCGTCAATAAGAGGATTACTTTCCGCCTCCTAACCCACGCACACAAAGCACTTTACGAACTTGGACCCGATTGCCTCAACACACGACTTTCCTTCTACACCCCCCCCGCCAGCTACGATCCTCCATCCAAGCCCTCGCCACCGTACCTCGCATCAACAAAACCACCATGGGAGGTAGATCCTTCTCCTACCTAGCAGCTAAAACCTGGAACTCACTCCCCACTCACCTTCGTCTCACTCAGAAGCACCTAGCATTCAGAAAGCAACTTAAAACTTGGATATTCGACAAGTAATTCCCCACCCTCCTTCAAGCGCCTTGAGACCCTCTGGGTATGTAGCGCGCTATATAAATCTTTGACTTGACTTGACTTCCTGGCTTTCCTGGGAGATGTTCACTCCTGGGCACCCCCAAGGTGAAGCCAGGCATCCAAGCGCTGCTGGGGCCGTTGTGGAGATTAAGCAAGCTATTGCCCAGAGTCACAGAGTGGGACTCATGATTAGAGTAGGCACCGTGGCGAGAATTATCAGGTCAGGGGAGATTGAGTCCAAGACCCGCCGAGGCGGGAATAGAACCCTGGTCCCGGGCCAGACCTCTGCACCAGGGTCTGCCGCTCTAACCATTGAGCCACACTTCTCCACACACCCTCGTTAATGTCTTTATAGTTGTGTTAATGGTCCAGCCAGAGTGTCCATCCAAATATATGACGTACAGCAAATGTTAAAGTTAATTAGGTAGAGTTCATTGTCTGTGAATATTTGTCCTCACAAGTGGTGGCAGGACACAAGTGCTACAAAAAGAAGTAGGGGAGCTGACTAAGGCAGGCAGTATGCAGGTGAAATCATGGCGTATGACATCACAGCATGTGACATCACGAAGCGTGACACTGCATGTGGTATCATAACCCAGAACCTCACAGGAAGTGACATCACTAGAAGTGACATCAGATCTTAAAACCGCACACATATGTTTGGCAGGTCTATCATCAGTACATTTGAGCACATTACAATATTTAGTAAATGGGATTGTGCGTCTGAGTTGTGCCAAAAAAATGGCTTCCCTGAGGTAAAATCTGAGCCTCAATTTATACATTTAGGGGCGTATTTATCAAATTATCACGATTTGCTCTGCGTTGTGTTACTCTGGATTTATGAAGCCGCTCAGGACCATGCAAGGTGGTCTTGCGTGGCTTGATAAATCAAACGTAAGGTTTGCACACTTTTTTGACCCATTGCATGGCACGCAAGCGGTTCAGCCCTCTGATCGATATGACCCTTACTTCTTTAACCCTTTCGCTGCTGATGACGAGCTGGGCTCGTCATGGTGCACAGTGGTCGTGTGCTGATGACGAGCCCAGCTCGTCATGAATAAAGGATAATAGCAATTTCCAGCACAGGCTGAAAATTGCCTTAGCAGCCAAGGTGTTAACTCTGCCACAAAGAAAATGTCAACAGGGAGAAATGTGGCTGTGAAACTACTGTGCTTCATGGATTCCAAAGTCTGCATTTTAAAATATCTTATGGAGTTCAGGCATCTGCTGCAGAGATCTTTGTGTGCCCAGTAACTCTCAGGGTTGGATAATAATGGTAAGATAACTCTGGGGGTTAATGCACTTGCTGGAGAGATCTGTGTTTTGTCTAGTTCCAATTTTGAATGAAATTAGCATTAAGGGTTAGTATGTCTTCTGCAAAGAACATCATATGCCACTTAAATGCCAGATTTTTATTTTATGTAGCTGGGTAAGTGGGTTCCTGCTTTTAACACATAGATCTTTTTGTTACTTGCAATTCATAAATTATAAACCTTTTAATATAGCTCAGTGAGCTTAAAATATAATCCTTTTAATATAGCTCAGTAAGCTATGAAGGACACGTGACTCCCACACATTGTAACCCGCACAGTCTTATGTGACTCATCCTGTACATTGATTTACACACACACGTGATTTATTGTCAATGTATGCTGTGTAGGTGTAACGTTAAGTGCTTAGGATGAGTAGCGCTATAAAAGGAATAAAACAAAATAGAGGCATTTAAATTGGTATTTGTGTGAATAGTGGGACAGGCCAACTCTTCGGACATTCTTAAGGTGCATGCACTTATATACAGGGACTGAACAAAGTCCAAAGCATGCCCCTCTTAACTACCTGTGAAGTAATAACAACCCGTGAGCCTGTGTTTCCCCTCCCCTGCATCTGCAGCTATGAGTGAGGGGCTCAACAGCTCCCAGCAGGATACTCAGTCAAAGGGAGGCCTGATGGCCCCTTAACCTCGGTCTACTGGAATTTAAGCCCCTCCCCCGCACTTTGCTGCACAAAATGAAAGCAGACACCGTGCAGGCGCTGCTGAACGTGTCATGGTGTCTGAAAATTTCACCAGGTGGAGTTCGGCATATATCTGTGGGGCCCAGCTTCTTGGCAGGGGGGATGTACCCTCGACTTGTGCCCTGGGTGGTGGCATGGTTCCACTGACCTAATCCCAGCCCTGCCAGCTCCTCAGATAGCAGCAGGCTGGTTCCACGGACACTGCGCCGGCCTTGCAGGCTCTTCACAGACAGTAGCCTAGCTCTCATGACCTTTCCCCAGCCCTACCGGCTCCTCAGACAGCAGCGGCCACTTCCACCAACCTTTCCCCGGCTCCGCTGCACTCATTTCCCTGACACCAGCCTTCCTCCTCCATGCACCGGGGGCCCAAAGCCCTCCCGAAAGGGGCCCCAGCGTTCACTCACCCAGCAGCAGCAGCTTGCGCTCCCTCTGGTCCTTCTTCTTCTGCTTCCGGAGCATCAGGTTGATTCTTTGGTCCACGTCCAGGGCAATCTTCTCGTCCTCCGACAGGTACCAGGAGCACCGGCCGCAGAACCAGGCATAGCAGCAGTGGTCCATGGCGGTCACGCGAGTGTGCAAACCACCGGCTCACGGGAAGAGGTCCTTCTGATGAGGTCACTGTGCCCTCATATCGACAACTCTTCCTCAGGGCATTGGGTCTTCACAACACCAGACTCCTGAGGTCAGCGGGCCCTCTTATCACCACCCTCCTGAGGACACTGGGTCCTCATATCACCAGACCATGAGGTCAATGTTCTCTTATGATGACCGACTCCTGACGTCACTGGTCCTGATGACGATCGACACCTGAGGTCACTGGTCCTGATGATGATCGGCTTCTGAGGTCACTGGTCCTGATGATGATCGACTCCTGAGGTCACTGGTCCTGATGACAATCGACTCCTGAGGTCACTGGTCCTAATGATGATCGACTCCTGAGGTCACTGGTCCTGATGATGATCGGCTTCTGAGGTCACTGGTCCTGATGATGATCGACTCCTGAGGTCACTGGTCCTGATGACAATCGACTCCTGAGGTCACTGGTCCTAATGATGATCGACTCCTGAGGTCACTGGTCCTGATGATGATCGACTCCTGAGGTCACTGGTCCTGATGATGATCGGCTCCTGAGGTCACTGGTCTTTATGATGATCGACTCCTGAGGCCACCGGTCCTAATGATGATCAATTCCTGAGGTCACTGGTTCCTTATGAAGACCAACTCCTGATGTTGCCGGTCCCCTAGGACGACCAACCCCAAGTGACCTGGTGTAGGTGCTGCGAAGGCTTGAGGTCTTGCCTTCTGGTTGTTGGTGTTTTGGGGTGCAATATGACACATGCACGTGGTAGGGCAGACGTCTCTGTTCAAAAGACCTCCGTGCTGGTGCCCACTGGTCCAGAGCACGTCGAACTTCGAAGTACTTGAGCCAGAACTCACTCTTGTGGGCTGAGAAGGTGGTTGTGTGCTGCAGGCTCCAATGTCAACAAACCACAAAACCCAGTGACCACCACCATCGCCTCACCGACACGTAGGAAGCCAGTCAACCGGCACCGCATCCAGCCTATGAATCCAGTCTTTGAGCTTCATACAGCGACCCAATGAAGTGTCCATCAAGCGCCTATTTGCAGCATCAGACTTCGCTTCCCCGATATCCCCCGGTGGGCAGAAAACAGGTGGCCCCCCAACAAGTGTCACCCTGGATAGATGGCATCCATGGTCCACGGAGAGGCCGCCTTTCAGATGCAAGGACATGGACGGGAGGATCCGGTCAAAAGACCCACCAGCGAGATATGTCGCTGCCGGACCCTGGTATCAAGGGCTGGATGGACCAGGAGCTGCCGGCCCGTGGCGCCCACGCCCCGGGGAGGCGGCCGATGCAGCGGGGCTGGCCCGGGGAGGAAGATACGCCAACCTCAGGAGAATGGACTCCAATCCAGAGGGTTGCCTCCCAGTGACCCAGAGGAAGGGCTGTGCCTTGGGGGAGCCTGAGGCCTCTCCTCACTGAGGCGTGGACGGGTCACTGCCTGGCCACCGCGCCGTCCTTCCGGACCTCCTCGCCCCCTCCTGCTGGGGGTGACACCCCAAGGTCTCGGACCCCCTGCCTGTCAGGAGCCGAGGATGAGCCCTCGACGCACGCGATCCGGGACGCGTCCTCTGGGTCACCGCGAAGGCTCCGAGAAGCCCCCGGGGCGGGAGGAGGCGCCTCTCGGAGCAGCTGCAGAACAGGTTTGTGCTTCCCGGCACTCACCTGTAAACCGCCCAGAGAAACTCCGCACTCCCTGCACCGAGCGGCAGAGTCTCGAGAACAAAAAATGCACAACAAAACCCCTGGTGTCCATGGCTTCTTCCTCATTCCTGGGGCCGAGGGGATTCCACAGAGCAGAAGAGAAACTCCAGACAACACCTGTGAGGTCACTTCCGCTCAACCGAGGCTTGAGAGGAGGGGGACAAGGACGGGGCAGGAGGTCAGAATAAGCAGAGACAAGCGGACAGAAATTAGAATATGACTTAAGAAGAGCAAAGAGAGACAAGCTGACAGAACATGACTTAAGAACAGCAAAGAGAGACAAGCAGACAGAATATGACTTAAGAAGGGCAAAGAGAGACAAGCTGACAGAACATGACTTAAGAACAGCAAAGAGAGACAAGCTGACAGAACATGACTTAAGAACAGCAAAGAGAGACAAGCAGACAGAATATGACTTAAGAACAGCAAAGAGAGAGAAGCTGACAGAACATGACTTAAGGAGAGCAAAGAGAGACAAGCTGACAGAGTATGACTTAAGAACAGCAAAGAGAGAGAAGCTGACAGAACATGGCTTAAGAACAGCAAAGAGAGAGAAGCTGACAGAGTATGACTTAAGAACAGCAAAGAGAGAGAAGCTGACAGAATATGATTTAAGAACAGCAAAGAGAGACAAGCGGACAGAACATGGCTTAAGAACAGCAAAGAGAGACAAGCAGACAGAATATGACTTAAGAACAGCAAAGAGAGAGAAGCTGACAGAACATGACTTAAGAACAGCAAAGAGAGACAAGCTGACAGAACATGACTTAAGAACAGCAAAGAGAGACAAGCAGACAGAATATGACTTAAGAACAGCAAAGAGAGAGAAGCTGACAGAACATGACTTAAGGAGAGCAAAGAGAGACAAGCTGACAGAGTATGGCTTAAGAACAGCAAAGAGAGAGAAGCTGACAGAGTATGACTTAAGAACAGCAAAGAGAGAGAAGCTGACAGAATATGATTTAAGAACAGCAAAGAGAGACAAGCGGACAGAACATGGCTTAAGAACAGCAAAGAGAGACAAGCAGACAGAATATGACTTAAGAACAGCAAAGAGAGAGAAGCTGACAGAACATGACTTAAGAACAGCAAAGAGAGACAAGCTGACAGAACATGACTTAAGAACAGCAAAGAGAGACAAGCAGACAGAATATGACTTAAGAACAGCAAAGAGAGAGAAGCTGACAGAACATGACTTAAGGAGAGCAAAGAGAGACAAGCTGACAGAGTATGACTTAAGAACAGCAAAGAGAGAGAAGCTGACAGAACATGGCTTAAGAACAGCAAAGAGAGAGAAGCTGACAGAACATGACTTAAGGAGAGCAAAGAGAGAGAAGCTGACAGAGTATGACTTAAGAACAGCAAAGAGAGAGAAGCTGACAGAATATGACTTAAGAACAGCAAAGAGAGACAAGCGGACAGAACATGACTTAAGAACAGCAAAGAGAGACAAGCAGACAGAATATGACTTAAGAACAGCAAAGAGAGAGAAGCTGACAGAACATGACTTAAGGAGAGCAAAGAGAGACAAGCTGACAGAGTATGACTTAAGAACAGCAAAGAGAGAGAAGCTGACAGAACATGGCTTAAGAACAGCAAAGAGAGAGAAGCTGACAGAACATGACTTAAGGAGAGCAAAGAGAGAGAAGCTGACAGAGTATGACTTAAGAACAGCAAAGAGAGAGAAGCTGACAGAATATGACTTAAGAACAGCAAAGAGAGACAAGCGGACAGAACATGACTTAAGAACAGCAAAGAGAGACAAGCTGACAGAACATGACTTAAGAACAGCAAAGAGAGACAAGCAGACAGAATATGACTTAAGAAGGGCAAAGAGAGACAAGCTGACAAAACATGACTTAAGAACAGCAAAGAGAGACAAGCTGACAGAGTATGACTTAAGAACAGCAAAGAGAGAGAAGCTGACAGAACATGGCTTAAGAACAGCAAAGAGAGAGAAGCTGACAGAACATGACTTAAGGAGAGCAAAGAGAGAGAAGCTGACAGAGTATGACTTAAGAACAGCAAAGAGAGAGAAGCTGACAGAATATGACTTAAGAACAGCAAAGAGAGACAAGCGGACAGAACATGGCTTAAGGAGAGCAAAGAGAGAGAAGCTAACAGAACATGACTTAAGGACAGCAAAGAGAGACAAGCTGACAGAACATGACTTAAGGAGAGCAAAGAGAGACAAGCTGACAGAACATGACTTAGGGAGAGCAAAGAGAGAGAAGCTGACAGAGTATGACTTAAGAACAGGAAAGAGAGACAAGCTGACAGAGTATGACTTAAGAACAGCAAAGAGAGAGAAGCTGACAGAGTATGACTTAAGAACAGGAAAGAGAGACAAGCTGACAGAACATGACTTAAGAACAGGAAAGAGAGACAAGCTGACAGAACATGACTTAAGAACAGCAAAGAGAGACAAGCTGACAGAACATGACTTAAGAACAGCAAAGCGAGACAAGCTGACAGAACATGACTTAAGGAGAGCAAAGAGAGAGAAGCTAACAGAACATGACTTAAGGAGAGCAAAGAGAGACAAGCTGACAGAACATGACTTAAGGAGAGCAAAGAGAGAGAAGCTGACAGAATATGACTTAAGAACAGGAAAGAGAGACAAGCTGACAGAACATGACTTAAGAACAGGAAAGAGAGACAAGCTGACAGAACATGACTTAAGAACAGCAAAGAGAGACAAGCTGACAGAACATGACTTAAGGAGAGCAAAGAGAGAGAAGCTGACAGAACATGACTTAAGGAGAGCAAAGAGAGAGAAGCTGACAGAGTATGACTTAAGAACAGCAAAGAGAGAGAAGCTGACAGAATATGACTTAAGAACAGCAAAGAGAGACAAGCGGACAGAACATGGCTTAAGAACAGCAAAGAGAGACAAGCTGACAGAACATGACTTAAGGAGAGCAAAGAGAGACAAGCTGACAGAACATGACTTAGGGAGAGCAAAGAGAGAGAAGCTGACAGAGTATGACTTAAGAACAGGAAAGAGAGACAAGCTGACAGAGTATGACTTAAGAACAGGAAAGAGAGACAAGCTGACAGAGAATGACTTAAGAACAGCAAAGAGAGAGAAGCTGACAGAATATGACTTAAGAACAGGAAAGAGAGACAAGCAGACAGAACATGACTTAAGGAGAGCAAAGAGAGACAAGCTGACAGAACATGACTTAAGGAGAGCAAAGAGAGAGAAGCTGACAGAACATGGCTTAAGAACAGCAAAGAGAGACAAGCTGACAGAACATGACTTAAGGAGAGCAAAGAGAGACAAGCTGACAGAACATGACTTAAGGAGAGCAAAGAGAGAGAAGCTGACAGAGTATGACTTAAGAACAGGAAAGAGAGACAAGCTGACAGAGTATGACTTAAGAACAGCAAAAAGAGAGAAGCTGACAGAACATGACTTAAGGAGAGCAAAGAGAGAGAAGCTGACAGAGTATGACTTAAGAACAGCAAAGAGAGAGAAGCTGACAGAATATGACTTAAGAACAGCAAAGAGGGACAAGCGGACAGAACATGGCTTAAGAACAGCAAAGAGAGACAAGCTGACAGAACATGACTTAAGGAGAGCAAAGAGAGACAAGCTGACAGAACATGACTTAGGGAGAGCAAAGAGAGAGAAGCTGACAGAGTATGACTTAAGAACAGGAAACAGAGACAAGCTGACAGAGTATGACTTAAGAACAGCAAAGAGAGAGAAGCTGACAGAGTATGACTTAAGAACAGGAAAGAGAGACAAGCTGACAGAGTATGACTTAAGAACAGCAAAGAGAGAGAAGCTGACAGAATATGACTTAAGAACAGGAAAGAGAGACAAGCAGACAGAACATGACTTAAGGAGAGCAAAGAGAGACAAGCTGACAGAACATGACTTAAGGAGAGCAAAGAGAGAGAAGCTGACAGAACATGGCTTAAGAACAGCAAAGAGAGACAAGCTGACAGAACATGACTTAAGGAGAGCAAAGAGAGACAAGCTGACAGAACATGACTTAAGGAGAGCAAAGAGAGAGAAGCTGACAGAGTATGACTTAAGAACAGGAAAGAGAGACAAGCTGACAGAGTATGACTTAAGAACAGCAAAGAGAGAGAAGCTGACAGAACATGACTTAAGAACAGCAAAGAGAGACAAGCGGACAGAATATGATTTAAGAACATCATAGAGAGACAAGCAGACAGAATATGACTTAAGAACAGGAAAGAGAGACAAGCGGACAGAATATTACTTAAGAACAGCAAAGAGAGACAAGCGGACAGAATATGACTTAAGAACAGGAAAGAGAGACAAGCGGACAGAACATGGCTTAAGAACAGCAAAGAGAGACAAGCGGACAGAATATGATTTGAGAACATCATAGAGAGACAAGCAGACAGAACATGACTTAAGGACAGGAAAGAGAGACAAGCTGACAGAATATGACTTAAGAACAGCAAAGAGAGACAAGCTAACAACATGACTTAAGGAGAGCAAAGAGAGACAAGCGGACAGAACATGACTTAAGGAGAGCAAAGAGAGGCAAGCTGACAGAACATGACTTAAGGAGAGCAAAGAGAGACAAGCTGACAGAATATGACTTAAGAACAGGAAAGAGAGACAAGCGGACAGAACATGACTTAAGAACCGCAAAGAGACAACCGCACATATTATGACTTAAGAACAGGAAAGAGAGACAAGCGGACAGAACATGACTTAAGAACAGCAAAGAGACATCCGCACATATTATGACTTAAGAACAGCAAAGAGAGACAAGCGGACAGAATATGACTTAAGAACAGGAAAGAGAGACAAGCGGACCGAATATTACTTAAGAACAGCAAAGAGAGACAAGCGGACAGAATATGACTTAAAAACAGCAAAGAGAGACAAGCGGACAGAATATGACTTAAAAACAGCAAAGCGAGACAAGGTGATTGAATATGACTTACGGACACGAAGAGAGACAAGAGCCCAGAATGGGACTCACAGTGCCTGCTCTCAAACAGCATAGGCCTCCATTGTAGTGCAGCTGCAAATATATAGTGCTTCGTAGCACTGTCGAGGCACCAATGTGAACTAGCAGATGAGTAGCATGCTGTGGTGGGCTTGGCAGAAAGGATGACCCCAGAGAGAGAACCGTGTTACAAGGCCCTGCAGCCCCACACCCTGACGGCACCAGCTATATCATGCACAACTTCTCATTGCAAGAGCTTAACACACCACCATAAAATCATCACATATGCAAAACCACCCATAAACTACACCACAACAACCACAGCCCAACTGGGGACATACTGCCTCTGCATGCACAATACAAGATATGAACAACACAAGGCAGCAATTCATCACACAGTTACTGACCACAGACCTAACCATTTCTCACTTGGAATCCCCATACACAGATAATTCCCCATTCCAAGCACACTGACAACAGACCAAAATCATCAACACACCATGCCACACCAACCACAGCGCCAATTATACAGAGTATCGGAGCACGTAAGACTTCAACATATTTCACTGACCACAGTCCGAACAACATCACACAATGAGCATTCACAGGAGAGCCAAAAATAAGACCAACACCTACCACTGGTACAAACATTACACAACACACCAACATCTTATCCTCAGACAGCACATCACTGCACAACCATGGAAAATTAGACTGACCTACACCCAAAACCTCCAGGATACCACAGTACACCAAACACAGACTCAACTAGTGAAGCAAGGCACCTGCATGCACACCACCCAAATACAAGACCTCAGCACATCACACACTGTGGTTCCCTATATAGCACAGCATGAATGAGGACAACCGCCACCACTGGCAAAACATCACACACACACCATACTAACCATCTCCAATGCATCACACTAACCACAGGCCCACATAGTGACAGAGTCCTTCTACAATGACAGCACCCTAACACAAAACCCCAACCACAGTGCCAACAGCATGACCAACTGAAGTTGTATACACAGACCAGCCAAATATAAGACTAGCACCTACCACCAGGACAAGCTTACACACACCACACCGACCACAGGCATAACACCTGCATTAACCACAGCCCCAACTACATGCCGCTGTTTCTCAGCAGACAAAATATTCCAATAGAAAGCCTATCCACCCACAAAGAACTCTTAATGTACACAGTGGCGGCTGGTACGGAACGGTGGAGGGGGGGAGTTAGGAAATAAAATAAAGAAAAAAGGGAAGAACACTTACCTAGTGGTCACCGCTGCCAGTCGCCGTCTCTCCTTCAGCAGGAACCAGGAAACAAACAGCATCCCAGAATCCCTGACCAATCACACCGCTATAGCTCAGCGCTCAGAGAGGAACTGGGAGGCTGGGCATGTTGTTCACCCAAGCTGCACAATACAGCCGGTGGAGAACATGCACAGTGCGCATGACAATTTGTCTGGCCCAAGACGGCCGGCCAAACAGCCACCACTCCTCCTCCCTCAACGTCAGGAGGGCCCAGCCCCGCCCCAACCTAACAACCTGGCTGCAGTGCGAGTGCAACACTCCCAAAAAAACGATAATAAGGTTCCGTTATCATTTTATTTTTCCGTTGCACTGATTAAAAGTAGTGGGGCGGCGCTCCTCCGCCTTAGAGGAGGAGCCGCCCCTGAGAGTACAATACACCACACAGACAACAGCCCCAGCAAGACACACACTCTCATATCGAACCTCACAAGGCCAGTCTGACCAGAGACACGGCAAACACACCAAGCGCTTTTTCATACATTGGAGACCCAAATAAAAAGCCAACATGCAACACTGCCAAGACCCAAGCAAAGCACCTTAAGTATCAAGCACAGCACACAACAAATGGAGTGCAGCTACATACCCTGTGAGTCAAACACCCATTCATACCAACCCCTCCAACAAGACCGCACTGCATATTCCCCATACATGAGCACCGCAAGGTAGGGCTCAGCAGCTCCGCCGACGCCCTCCTACAAGATCACACTTATTTTCATAAACAACCCACCCTCGTGGTCATCACCAGCACTCTCAACATCAAACAACCTCTGTAGATACCTCCTGCCAGTAGTGTCCGTCACTCCCACGATACACTACTGCGGAACACACAGGGCCCAACACCCACCGACATCCACCTCAACTCTACACCCACGGGGCACCCCAATGTAAGACACACTAGGAGCAGTATGGGTACACATGGTCCTGGAAACACCTATCCAGCCAGCATCCCCCAGCTACACCCAACCGCTAGATGCTTTCATCCCAGGAATTGGGAAAAATTGTACACTCTGAAACACAGGGTGAAAATACACTTTTTTCCTAAATCCGCTGATACTTACCCCATGCTCTGGGCAGGTGGTAAACATCAGTGGTGGGGGGCTGGCACGGTTGGTGGGTGTTGGGCAGGGAGGGGCCTGGGGTGAAGGGGGCTTGTGCCTGCCCTCCAGAGGGGGAGCTTGTCTACTCCCTGTGTGCTGCTACAGGGGATTGTCAAGGCTGCACCTGCACAGACAGCCCCTGCGCCTCTTTACATGGACCCTTCATCAGATCCAGATCCACTGGAAAAATAAGATGAGATATGCTGACGCTGGGATTCGAACATGTGGCCTGCCCGGTGCACGCAGACCTTAGCTGCAGGTGTATTGATGGGCTCGGCAACTTGCCTTCCGAACCCACATGTATATTTATTTTGATCGTTTTTTATAGCGTGAACATGAACCCAAATGGTTTTCAGAGCACTTTACAAATGTACACAGAACAAAGCAATAATAACAATAATATCCTATTCAAGAAAAACACATGATAAGGTAGAACCCAGAAAGAGAAGGGAACGCTTGAGAATGTGCAGAGAGCAGAGGAGATGAACCAATGAAAACAAAAATATCAGTCAAGAAAACTGCATGATCAGACCGTGTGGAGAAAAGGGAGGGTACTGTCAGGACTGATCAGCCGAAAACACTAAGGTAGCTGGTGAGAAGTACCCATGAGGGTGATTGAGGAATTGGGATGGTATCTTAGGTTCTAGGGAAGAAATTTGTTCATAAGGAGTATTTTGAGTTCTTTCTTGAAGGATTCAGTTGTTGGATTCATTCTGACTCCAGGGGGCAAGGTGTTCTAAATTCTCGGGGCAATCCCAGGGAAAGTCGGTTGTACGTTTTCTTCTTGTGGAAACTCTGAGGATTCAGAAGTAAGGAGTTGGAGCTCCTGGGTGATCTGGAGCCACCAGAGTGTTTGAGCTTCTGAGCGAGATATCTAGGGGTTTGAAGTGAAGGGCTTTGTTTGTCATGCAGGCAATGTTTAGCTGGATTCTTGCTTCGTAAGGCAGCCAGTTGAGGGATTTCACATCAGGGGTGAAGTGGTTGTTTCTTTTGGAGCCAGTGATGAGCCTTGCAGCAAAAGTGAGAGAGGCCCTCAGAGGAGCACATTTGGAGCCCGGCAGTTCAGAGAGGGTTGCACTTCCATAGTCCAACCTGGGAATGACTAGGGCTTGCACTGCGTGCTTGAAGTTGGGGGAAGGAAGGGTTTTAATTTGCTTAGAATGTTCATTTGGGGATTCGCTCCTTTGGTGCCGGCACTGATGCGTTTCTGTATGTTGAGGTTCTTGTTGAGAGTTAATCCCAGTGATCTTGCTGAGTGAATGACTTGTGGAATACAGTTGAGGGTTGTTAAATGTTTCAACCATTCTTCAATGACAGGTGACGGATTGGGTGGGGCAATTAGGAGGAATTTGGTTTTTGTGTATTTAGTTTGAGGTGATGGAGTGTGAGCCGATTTTGAGTTTTCTGTAGAGTTGTGTTGAGGGCGCTGATGTTCTCTGGGGTGGAGACTATTAGGTATAGTTGGGTATCGTCAGCGTACATGTGGTAGTGGATGATGGATGTACTCAGAATTTCCATTAGAGGCTCCATGAACAGGTTGAAGAGAGTGGGTGAAAGTGGGGAACCCTGTGAGCCCCCTAATGTGACCCGAATGGTCTGTGAGCGTGAGTGATTAACATTGACTCTTTGAGTCCTGTTGTGAAGATAGAAGGCAAACCAGTTAAGGACTGATCTGGTTAGCCCCATACTGTTCCAAAAGGTCTAGTAGGTTGTCATGCTTAACCGTATCGAATGCCAACGATGGGTCAAGAAGGATTAAAAGGGAAGATTGGCTCTGAGCCAGCATTTTTAGTGCATCGTTAACTATGTGTCATAGCTGATTCGGTGCTGGGCCCAGTACAGAAGCCGAATTGAAATTGGTCTAGTTGTTGGAAATGATCGATATGGTTATAGAGTCGGATGTGGATACATTTTTCAAGGAACTTTGCCAGGGTAGGCGTATTGGAGATAGGTCTGAATTTGTTTGTCAGTTTGATCTGCTTTTGATTTTTGTAGACTGGGGGAAACTTTAGATAGTCAGGGATAGTGCCTTGAAGGAGGGGGGCTTTAACAATCTTGGTCCAAAGTGGGAGTTTTGAAGGTATGACCTCCTTGAAGAAGTTGGGAGGTAGAGGGTCACTGAAGTGGTTTGAGGGTTTCAGTGTTGTTAGAATCTTGTGAATGACACTTTCCTCTAAGGTTTACAAAGAGTTCCATGAGGCCTTGTTTTTGGGGGAAGTGCCCAGGGGGACAAGAGGGAACAGTAGTCCGGGAGGCGGAGAGGATGGTTTGAGGTGGGAGAGGACGTTGTTCCAAGGCTGTCTGCAGATCATTTCTCATGCTGTCTGTCTTCTGAAGAAAGAAGAAAGTGAATTCCTTACTAGATCCAACAAGGGACGCAAAGGGCACAGTTTTTTGGGTCAGTTACTGGCTTGATCCAGCTGGTTTCTGAAGAAATGTACTTACGAAATTCTGATGCTTTTGTAGTATTGCCAATAAAGACAGCACAACTCTTGTAAGCTTGGACCAGGCCCCGCAGAAGTATATTTGGCCACAAGGCACACAAGCCCATAAACCGAAATGACCCCAGTGGGCCAAGGGCCGTGGCCCGAGAAAACTAGCACGGTGCTTATGTCTCGTTCATTAATCTGCCCAACCCATGGCACAGTAACCTTCAGTATAGTAAATATATGGATATATAAATGACTATTACATAATAGCGACAGCCTTGCTCAGCAATGAATAACGGGGGCGGGCCTCACAGTCTGGAAAGCCTGACTCATCCGCTTTGGGAGGGGTGCACATAGTATTGCTTTCCGCTTTATTGCAGAGATGTTGAGTCATATGAGGTGACCCCCCCTACCCCACCCCCACCCCGAGAGAATGAGTCAGGCTTTGGGTCAGCTCCAGAAGCTATCACACGGGGCAGCACTCTCCCTTCTTCAGCATCTGCCACAATGGCCTTAACTGGCCCTGCTCCACACCTGCCACAATGGCCTTCACTGGCCCTGTATCAACATCTGCCACAATGGCCTTCACTGTCCCTGCCACAACAAGATCCTTCACTGGCCCTGCCTCAACATCTGCCACAATGGCCTTCACTGTCCCTGCCACAACAAGATCCTTCACTGGCCCTGTCTCAACATCTGCCACAGTGGCCTTCACTGGCCCTGTCTCAACATCTACCACAGTGGCCTTCACTGGCCCTGCCCCAACATCTGCCAAAATGGCCTTTACTGACCGAGTTTCAACATCTACCACAATGGCCTTCACCGGCCCTGCCACAACAAGATCCTTCACTAGCCCTGCCCCAACATCTGCCACAATGACCTTCACTGGCCCTGTCTCAACATCTGCCACAATGGCCTTCACTGTCCCTGCCACAACAAGATCATTCACTGGCCCTGCCCCAACATCTGCCACAATGGCCTTCATTGTCCGTGCCCCAACAAGATCCTTCACTAGCCCTGCCCCCAACATCTGCCACAATGGCCTTTACTGGCTCTGTCTCAACATCTCCCACAATTGCCTTCACTGGCCCTGCTCCACATCTGCCACAATGGCCTTCAATGGCCCTGTCTCAACATCTAACAACAGTGGCCTTCACTGGCCCTGCCCCAACATCTGCCACAATGGCCTTTACTGGCCCTGTTTCAACATCTGCCACAGTGGCCTTTACTGGCCCTGTCTCAACATCTGCCACAGTGGCCTTCACTGGCCCTGCCCCAACATCTGCCACAATGGCCTTTACTGGCCCTGTCTCAACATCTGCCACAGTGGCCTTTACTGGCCCTGTCTCAACATCTGCCACAGTGGCCTTCACTGGCCCTGCCCCAACATCTGCCACAATGGCCTTTACTGACCGAGTTTCAACATCTACCACAATGGCCTTCACTGGCCCTGCTCCACATCAGCCCCAATGGCTTTCACTGGCCCTGCCCCAACATCTGTCATAAGATCCTTCACTTGCTCTGCTCCAACAAGATCCTTCACTGACCCTGCCCAACATCTGTAAAAATGGCCTTTACTGGCCCCGCTCCAACAAGATCCTTCACTTGTCTGTTTCCAACAAGATCCTTCACTGTCCCTGATCAAACAAGATCCTTCACTGTCCCTGGTCCAACAAGATCCTTCACTGTCCCTGGTCCAACAAGATACTTCACTGTCCCTGGTCCAACAAGATCCTTCACTGTCCCTGGTCCAACAAGATCCTTCACTGTCCCTGGTCCAACAAGATACTTCACTGTCCCTGGTCCAACAAGATCCTTCACTGTCCCTGGTCCAACAAGATCCTTCACTGTCCCTGGTCCAACAAGATCCTTCACTGTCCCTGGTCCAACAAGATCCTTCACTGTCCCTGGTCCAACAAGATCCTTCGCTTGCTCTGCTTCAACAAGATTCTTCACTGGCCTTTCTCTAACTGTATACTTCACTGGGCCTGCTCCAAAAGCCATCATGAAGGACTAGTTTGGGCACTTCCTGCAGTCACCACACTAGCCCTGCATTGTTTCTGTTGCATAAGCAGGCCTGCAGCTTCCACAAGGGTGTGCACTGTCCCTCCTCCAAGAGCCGCCAGTGCAGTCTGTAGTGGCCCTGCATCTGTAGCTGCTCCAAGGGCCTTCACTAACCCTGCTCCAAGAGCCGTCACAAGGGCCTGCACTCGCTGTGATCCAACAGGAATCACAAAAGCCAGCACTAGCCTATCCTGAAGTTGCCACAAGAGCCTGCTTATCCTTGTTCCACAGTAGCCACAGAGGTCTGCAGTGGTACCTTTCAAACAGGAGCCAAAAGGGCCTGCAGCTGTACACACCCTTTGTGAAGAACAGACTCCACTGAGTTCAGATAAATTTCCCTTGGCAGAACGAGTTACAGTGCCCTTTGATATTCCCCAAAGTGTCATCCTGCTGCCAGGAATGCTTCACCTTTGCATGAAGCCCCACTGAGCCTCCCTGGCCACCATCAATGCTAATATCCATCAGTACCTGTGCGACACTCTACCTGAAGACCACTTCTGGACATGCCATTGACCATCTGAAGGTCTTCCAAGGCAAGCATCATTCAAGGATGATGTCAGAGGCCGACCTATAGCCCAATCCGACAAAGATGGAATGTATGCTGCTCACCAGGAGGAACATGTGCAGGATTGTCCCTCAGCGATGAACAGGGGCGTATTTAATCCACGACTAAACTCCATGGAGGTCGATGTCCTGAGGCACAGCTACCCCCTAAAGTGCATGCTTCATGCAGTGTGCTCATAGGCCTTTGGGAATGGGATTCGGGCTTACCTATCCTCAAAGAACCCCAGTTGGCCATTCAGTCCATAACATTTAATGAATTCTTGTATACAAGGCAGTCAACTAGGCACCTAAATGTGACTGAAGACTGGATAGCACAACTGCCACAGCAGCAATATTACCAAGGTTCAGACCAAAGAGTGTATAAGTGATCAGATGGGATCGCACACTTTCTCCTATACACTGAGGGTCTGGCACTTCTTTGTCGACCAGATTGATTAATCCCTCAATACCTTAGAAACGAGCTATAGACCCCAAGGAACATCGCTCAGCCCCACGCTCTTCAACATCTACATGGCCCCCCTCGCAACCATAGTCAGACATCACATGCTCTGCATAGTATCCTATGCCGACACCCAGATCATCCTCTCCCTCACCAAGGACCCCATCACCATCAGATTCAACTTCCAGGAAGGAATGAAGGACGTCACATCCTGGATGAGCAGCACCTGCTTGAAGCTCAACTCGGAGAAGACAGAGATCCTTGTACTCAGACCCTCCCCCTCTGCATGGAACAACACCTGGAGGCCCATGGCCCTCGGCAGCCCTCCACCCCCACAGACCACACCCAGAACCTCAGAATCGTACTCAACTCCTCCCCCTCCATGACCATACAGGTCAACGCCATTGTCTCCACCTGCTTCAACACCCTCCGCATTCTCCAGAAGACCTTCAAATGGATCACCCCCGAATCAAGGAAGACTGTCACCCTCGCACTCATAACCAGCGGACTGGATTACAGAAACGCCCTCTACGCAGGTATCAACAAGTCTCTGCTCCACAAACTTCAGACCATAAGAACACAGCTGCCAGACTCATCCTCGGCATACCTCGACACAAACACATCACCCAACACCTGTGAAACCTCCACTGGCTCCCCGTCGAGAAAAGAGTAACTTTCAAGATACTCACCCACACTTACAAATGCCTCGACAACACCGGACTCCAATATCTCTTTGACAGAATCTCCTTCCACGGACTGAAGAGAAACTTCAGATCTGCCGACTTCGCCCTCACCGAACCTCTGCACATCCGCAGAGCTAGAAAGGGTGGAATAACTTTCTCCTACATCGGGGCCAAGACCTGGAACGAGCTCCTGATCGACATCAGACATGCCCCCATGCTGCACATCTTCAGAAAGACCCTCAAGACCTGGCTCTTCGACTGACCGTATCTACCCTTTCGTTGTTACTCTGGCATACCCAAAGGGAATGGAAAGGCACACAATTGATGGCCGTGATGCAGGTGAATCAAAATATTCACCCCCAGTCAAAAGATCTGGGTTAAATCCATCATTCTTTTGCTCACTATGCCACCCCAGTTTAGACCTGGCCATATGCAAATCAGGCTTGACCCTGTGCCACATGGGAACAGTCCAGCCCGAACTGCCAAGCCAGGTCCTCCCTGGACCGGAAACAAGAATCCTAGGACCGGTTTTGGGGTTTCACCACTCTTCAGGCAGGATAGCTTGATTCCAGTGGCACAGTGAGCCCAGGACCCACATCTGGGCATACCTGGTGCACTTAGGGTGAGAAAGCAAAAGACACACAAATGATGGACGGAATGCAAAACAAATCAAAACATTCACCCCCAGTCAAGAGATCTGGGTTAAATCCATCGTTCTTTTAATCACCATGCCACCCCAGTTTAGGGTCAAGACTGATTTTCAAATGGCTGGGTCCAAACTGGAGTGGCATGGTGAGCAAAACAACGATGTATTTAGGTTCAGATCTCTGTACTGGGGTGAATGGATGACATTGCTCTGTATTCTGTCCATCAAGTGTTCTTTTTGCATACCCAAAGGGAATCACAAGAAAGATACCAACTGGTTTTCAAACATTTATTGAAGCAATTGTAGTCTTGTGTAAAAAGTGTGAGCTGCAATTATTAGTAGGATGAAGCAAAGCATCGTAACTCGCATTGGAAGAATGATGAAAAGATAAACAGTTCAATCATTATGGGCCAGATGTAGGTAGACATTTACCGACCGGTAACGGCCGATTCGGCAGTTACCGACCGGTAAATAGCTATTTTAGATGTAGGTGGCCTATTTTACCGATTCGGATCAATAAATTTACCGAATCGGTAAAATACTGAATCGGTATTTTTACCGATTCGGTAATTTTGAAATGTAGGTGGGACTCTTCTGAGTCCCACAGACCTTACCGAATCGGTATTTTACCACCCAATCCAATTGGATGGTAAAATACCGATTCCAGGTGTGCATGCACATGTGTGCATGCACACCTATGGCATGTGACAGACGGACATGCCCTTAGGGCATGTCTGTGTGTCACGTGTCACACATGCCTTAAATCGGGGTGCTAGAGGTTGTCAAAGTGACACCCCCTGCACCCTTGGAAAATTCGGTATTTACCGAATCGGTAAATACCGATTCGGTAATGCCCATTGATTCCTATGGGCTTCAATGCCCATAGGAATCAATGGGCATTACCGAATCGGTATTTACCGATTCGGTAAATACCGATTCTTACAGAATCGGTAATTCAATTACCGATTCTTTCTACATCTCCCCCCTTCTATTTTACCGATTCATAAATACTGAATCGGTAAAATTCGGTTTTTATGAATCGGTAAAATTAACTTACCTACATCTGGCCCTATAACACTACAGTGCTATTATGATTATGAATATACTCCTATCCTATTCATACCTTCCCTATTGAGAGCATTGTGGGAATACCCTTTGCCAGATCCCTTGGGACAACATTACCTCCCATACCTGTTTATGGTGTATCAGGGAGCCGGTTTGGTGTACAGCAGGCTACTGTCTTCAGCGGGATGAAAAGTAGAGTCAGCAGGGCTGCATCTTGGGCCCAGCGTTCCAGGATAATCTTAGCATAAGTGCTTCTCTGCCTAAGTTAGTTCAGGGGCGATTTATATGATAAAGCACAGTTCCCAATTGCACTGTGCCAAAGGTGTAGCTACGATGTAATTGTCTTAAGACTCAGACGCGTCTCCAACTGGACAACTGAAGTGAAACGCATAGTGTGCCGTGTTCCTTAGCCTTGGAAAGAATGTATGAACAACATAATAATATACTTACTAAGAAATGTGCTGCCTGAAGAATAATTTCTAAGTAAGTTATCATATAAGTGCAAGACATGTAAAACGCAGAGAATCACAGTTTAGAGAAAGATGTCAAGTTAAAATTGTTTAACTAAAACGGAGACTTGTGCACGGGCCCTTTTGTACCTCACAACAATTTTGTGAGGGTGGTAGAAGAGTTGGAAGTACGAGGACAAAGTCAGAGAGGGTGAACGATATACAACCAAGGACTCTCACTTCAGAGTTGAGTAATCATGTAAGGTGAAGATTGGTAATTAGTTTGTGTTTGTGGAGAAGTGTGGCTCAAGTGGTTTGAGTGGCAGACCCAGATGCAGAGGTCTGGCCCGGACCAGGGTTCAATTCCCCGCCTCGGCGGGTCTTGGGCTCAAATTTCCCCGGACCTGACAATTCTCGCCTCGGTGCCTATTCCAATCATGGAGTCCCACTCTGTAACTCTGGGCAATAGCTTGCTTAATCTCCACAACGGCCCCTCGCAGCGGGATGCCTGGCCTTCACCTTGGGGATGCCCACTAATGGGTTATCTCGCAGGGGAATACCAGGACGGGTTCCCTAAGCAAGCGCTGGGACGCTTTCGGGCAGCCATGCGCTCTACAAATCAAATTTCATTTCATTTCATTTCAGAATACCTGTATTTCCTCACCACATGGAACTTCTGCTTCTATAGAGATTTTGCAAATGCCTAGAGCACCTGTGGTGCAGGGAATATGCATTACAGATTAAAATACCCACAATAAGGCACGGAATATACATGACTAACAGATTATGCTCACGCGGAGTCAAGTACTACTCTCATAAGATAGGGCACGCTTAGAACTCTTTCCGTGAACACTTCCTTAGAGTGAAATCTTTGTCCTCTCTGGAGCCACTTTCTCCCCATATGACTCCGTCAGTGGATAGCTGCATGCTATTGCCCAATTTTTTTCAGACAAAGTTGCTAAGATTTATGAGACTCTTCCCAAGGAAGCTAGAGTGCTCCTTTGTCCTGAAACCTGGCCTCTATCATCAGATCCAAGAGTGGGTCCCTTCGCATTAACACTCCATCGACTCCAGAGCTGCAAGCTGTAATGCACAAAGGTAAATTGGGCTCACCGGTTGACCCAGCCTCTCCTTTGATGGTAAAGCAAGGAATGGAGGCTACGGACCTTATGGAGTTTATGCGACCTACTGGGGAGAGCAGTTGGCCTAACGGCTAGGGCGGTCGATCTCGAATCTGGGAACTGGGTTCAAGTCTCGGCAGGGACACACAACATCCTGTGATTCTAGGCAAATCACTTAATCTCCCCGTGTCTAACAAAAATGAATGTGTCCTCATGTAATGCAACTGGTGCTATGTGAAGCGCTCTGATGCCCGATACCGGGTCAAGTTCGCGCTATATAAAACTCTGTAAAATAAGTAAAAAATACTCAACCAATCTTTTAGGACAGGCCAGCTCCCCTGAAAGTGGAAACTCGTGATCGCAGTGCCACTCCTGAAGAACCCTTCTCTGGATCTAGAAGAATTCAGGCCAATTTAGATGCTTCCGTTTTTCTCTGAAGTGGTGCAAAACTGGGAAACCAGCAGCTGATGAGGTACATTGAGGCTAATGACCTTCAGCATGAGACTCAATTGGAGTTTCGCCAGCAGTAAAGTACCCAATCGGCACTGCTGCTTGCTTCCGCGTCTCGGACTCATTGCTGAAAAAGGTAAGACTGCAGCACTGATAATGCTAGACTTGAGCGCAGGTTGACACTGTATTCCATGGTCTTTGTTGAACGGTTGCTGTCTCATGGTGTCTCAGACCTATCTCTAAAATGGCTGACTTGCTTTTCCAAAACCGTATCTTCCTGTCTTTCCAATAGTCTTGTTTGTCTGAGGTCTTCTCACTACAGCAGGGGGTACCACTGAGCTCAGCATTGAGTACAACACTATTCAAGCTGTATATGCGCCCTCTTGCTCATGTAAAGAAAGTCGTAGTGTGAAAATTGTATCTTACGGCGATGAAACTCAACATATTAGCACCTTGACACAAGATGACGGAACCTCTGCCTCCTGTTTCCGAACTTGCCTGGTTGGCTTGCAAGAATGGATGAACCACAGTTGCCTCAAGGTAAATACTGAGAAAACTGAGGTTCTTATCCTGGGGAAACAGCCATCTGTCTGGTCCACTGCTTGGTGGCCAGACACCTTAGGACCGGTCTGATTCCAAAACAGAAAGACAAGAACCTTGGTATCTGGTTCGACAGAAATCTCACGTTCGACATCCAGATATCCAATCTTGCAGGAGTTTGCTTTGGCACCCTGAAAACTCTACGCAAGATCGCAGGTGTCCTGCCAAAAGCTACTAAGAAGACAGTAATTCAAGCGCTACTGGTTTCCAGATTAGATAATGCGACGTACTCTGTCTGGGCACCGCTCACGGCAGGCTCCGGATTCTCCAGAGGGTACAGAATGTGGCAGCACATCGGCCGCTAAACATCCCTAGGCGCTCCTCTTTGGGCCCAGCTCTTGCCAAACTCCACTGGTTCCAAATGAGAGATTATCGTTCAAAGTTCTTCGCTTTTGTCATATTAACTTCAACAACAAAGGCCATGCTATCTTTAAGCCTTGATCAAGCCTTATAAACCTAGCAGGTGTCTCAGATCTGCTGAAGGTGGGCTCAAGGCAGACCCAAGAGTGAAAAGAGCACGTATGAGCAGTCGCTCTTTTAGCCTCCTGGCCTCCAAACCAGGGCCGGACTGGGAATCAAAACCAGCCCTGGCAACCCACTTGGCCGCCCCCCCTGGGGGTTAGGGGTGTGTGGCCTAGCTGTTTGCTAGGGCCGGTTTCGGATGATTTTGTTACAGGGGTCTGATATTGCCGGCTCCCGGTAATGAAACCGGCCCCACCCTGGCGGCCCACCAGGGAAACGCCAGGTGTCCGCTACGGCCAGTCCGGCCCTGCTCCAAACTCTGGAATAACCTTCTGAGGTAGGAACATTCATCACAGATTTTTGGAGAAAAAACTAAAGTCCTGTTTTGTTAGGCAAACCCGATTAGCTCTTCTTTTGCTTCTGGGCCCCTGCGGTTGATTTCTAGAGCAGGGACACTCTGTATAGAGTAACCAGGAGCTCTACAAATCTCACTATTATTATTTCTTGTTTGGGTGGTTTCTGAACAGGGTTGGGTGGGCCTTCAGGTGAGATGCGTTTGCCAGCCAAAGTTCGCTGATAAAAAGGCTATCTGGGCTGGAGCCAGACAGTAGGTCATACATGTGAATCCCTCCTCTTTTCAGGATTTTGAATTGACAAGGATGCAAGAAACATGGCAGTGTGGATGAGCAGGGTCGGGGTGTCTTGAAAAACTGGGTTGGAAAGAAGGGACCTTGCTGGTCTCAAGATCTGAAGTCTTGGATTGCATAGGGTCAGTTGACCACCTGGTGATTGCGCTGCCTGTTATGACAGCAGGCGGTGTGAGCTGATACGCAGTTGATTGTTCTGTGGCTGCTCAGGTGATGGCGCTGGTCTGCCTTCCAACGGATGGTGTGAGCAGATGCGCAGTTGATTGTTCTGTGGGTGATCACGTGATGGTGCTGCTCTGTCGTCCCACTGATGGTGTGAGTAGAGCAATATTTGATTGTTCTGTGGGGGCCCAGGAGATTATGCTGGTCTGTCTTCTCACTGATGGTGTGAGTAGAGAGCGATAGTTGATCACTTTGGCAGTTAACCTGGTGATCACAGTAGTTGTAGAGGGTGTTTATGTGGGTGGTCAGGAGAGATTCACCACTAAAAAAGGCTGTATAAGGAACAGGTAACTCAGCCAAGCAAGGGCTCGAGGAGGTGTTTTGGCGAGCCCCTTCTTTCTGAAGAAGCTTTGTTGAGTTCCGCCTGCATCTGCAAATATTTCCAAACCAGCAGTGCCAGATTCTGCTCACCGATGACTCCGTAACCCGGACAGCTTCACTCTTCATCTCTTGCCCAATCACAGTCATCTGGTCCCAAAGACAAATGACCCACACACTATAGATACAAAATGTCCCTCCCCTCGTACATTTTTGTAAATTGCCCACATTTTCTGCCCTTCCCCCCTCTCCCGCGGCTTGAATTTCTGCTTCTCTAGGTGTAGAATTATAAAATATCCCTTCACGTTCCTACAAAAGTCAAGTCAAGTCAAGTCATAAAATTTATATAGCGCACTACATACCCAGAGGGTTTCAAGGCGCTTAGGAAGGGGAGGAGGATTATTTGTCAAAAATCCACGTTTTAAGCTGTTTTCTGAACGCTAGGTGATTCTGGGTGAGGCGAAGGTAAGCGGGGAGTGAGTTCCATGTTTTGGCAGCCAGGTATGAAAAGGATCTGCCTCCCATGGTGGTCTTGTTGATGCGAGGTACAGTGGCGAGGGCTTGGCTGGAAGAGCGAAGTTGGCGGGAGGGGGTGTAGAAGGACAGTCGAGAATTGAGGCAATCTGGTCCGATGTCGTAGAGTGATTTGTGTGCGTGGGTAAGCAGACGGAAAGTAATCCTCTTATTGACGGGTAGCCAGTGGAGGTCTTTAAGGTGACCAGAGATGTGTTCGTTGCGTGGGATGTCTAATATGAGCCTGGCTGAGGCGTTTTGGATACGTTGTAGTTTCTTCTGGAGTTTAGCGGTGGTACCTGCGTAGAGGGTGTTTCCGTAGTCCAGTCGGCTCGTGACCAGGGCATGGGTGACTGTTTTCCTTGTTTCGGTGGGGATCCAGCGGAATGTTTTTCTGAGCATGCGAAGAATGTTAAACCAGGAAGAGGATACGGCGCTGACTTGTCTGTTCATTGAGAGTGAAGAATCCAGGATGACGCCAAGGTTCCGTGCGTGGTCTGTCGGGATGGGTGCCTTTCCGAGGGCTTCCGGCCACCAGGAGTCGTCCCATGCAGAGGGGGATTTACCTAAGATGAGGACTTCTGTTTTGTCTGAGTTCAGTTTCAGACGGCTTTGTTTCATCCATTCGGCGACTTCTTTCATTCCTTCGTGTAGGTTAGTTTTGGCGGTGCTGGGGTCCTTGGTGAGAGATAGGATCAGTTGAGTGTCATCCGCGTAAGAGATGATGTTGAGGTTGTGTTGGCGGGCGATGGCCGCGAGGGGGCTCATGTATACGTTGAAGAGGGTGGGACTGAGTGAGGATCCTTGTGGTACGCCGCAGATGATTTCAGAGGCCTCGGACTTGAATGGTGGGAGGCGGACTCTCTGGGTTCTTCCGGTGAGGAACGAGGTGATCCATTCCAGTGCCTTTCCTTGGATTCCGATGTTTCTGAGGCGTTGTAAAAGGGTGCTGTGGCAGACTGTGTCGAAGGCTGCAGAGAGGTCGAGGAGGATGAGGGCGACAGTGTCTCCATTGTCCAGTAGAGTTCGAATGTCGTCTGTTGCTGCGATGAGGGCGGTCTCAGTGCTGTGTTTGGCTCGGAAGCCAGATTGTGAGGGGTCGAGTGATTTGTTGGCTTCGAGGAAGGCGGCGAGCTGGTTGTTGACAGCTTTCTCGATGACTTTGGCCGGGAATGGAAGAAGCGAGATGGGGCGGTAGTTTTTGAGTTCGGTGGGGTCTGCTGTTGGTTTTTTCAGAAGGGCGGTGAGTTCAGCGTGTTTCCAGTCTTCTGGGAAGGTAGCGGAGTTGAAGGAGCAGTTGATGACGTCTCGGAGGTGCGGTGCTATGATGGAGTCTGCTTTGTTGAAGATGTGGTGAGGGCATGGGTCTGTGGGGGATCCAGAGTGGATGGAATTCATCAGGCGGATGGTGTCCTCAGTGGAGATTGGGTTCCAGGCGTTAAGGGTGTTAACGAGGGGAAGATGGTCAGCTGATGGTAGGGTGGGTTGGCTTCCGGGTTGGTTGTCAAAGCTGTTGTGGATGTCAGCAATCTTGTTGTGGAAAAAAGAGGCTAGGGAATCGCAGAGGGTTTGAGAGGGGGTGATGTCGTTGGAGTTGGCCGAGGGGTTGGAAAATTCCTTGACGATGTTGAAAAGTTCCTTGCTGTTGTGGGCGTTGTTGTCAAGTCGATCCTTGAATGCTGTTTTCTTGGCTTTTCGGATCAGTTGGTGGTGAGTGCAAACATCTACTCTTTCGCCTGTTCCCACCTGCACACTCCTGCCATTCCTCATGCCTACTCCTCACTGCCCGCAGTCCCTCTAGGTGGAAGATCCATCTCTGGTCCTTACTTCACAGGGCCTTTGTCCTCCCTGAGGGTTCATGTTCGGTGTTCAACCCATGACCCTCATCGATGTCCCCCTGAGGCTCAGCCGGGAGACACCACCGCTTTTATTCTGCTGATTTATTGTTCCCAGCGTGACGCTGTTTTTAAAAACAATTTGTTTTGCAATTTGGCACAGTGCTTAGGGCTGGACTCCCGTGGTCAGCTTTCCACACGCGACCGCCATCTTGGGGAGGAGGCAGGGTTAGCACGCTAGTCGCTCTCCTCAATAGCACTTCAAAAGCAGAGCGTCCGCACACGGCCCACGCATAGCGCCAGCCCCCCTGCCCGTTCAGATGTAGGGTTCTCCAGGCTGGAGCCCTATTCAAGTGGTAAGCTTCATAGCCTTAACACTTTCAAACCCAAGCAGAACTGTATATGTATCAGCCCAGCAAAGAGGTCCATTGGGGGGGTTATAGTTTGCCAGGGGTGCAAAACCAAACTACCAGAATACCTCTTCCAGTGAAGGACAGATGTAGCTAATAATCATAAAGCTCAGAAACGAGTAGGATCTAAAGAGAATAAATGTGTCCTGCTAAATGCAAGATCCTTGGTGAAACATAGCATTGACTGCGCCTCCTTAATAGAGGAAGAGGCAATCAGCTTTGCTTTCATCACAGAATCTTGGACGGACCAAGCGGCAGGGCCAGACTTGGTTAAAGCCCCACAGCCTTGTTATCTTGTTCATACTTTAAATAGACCTCATAAGAAGTTAGTTGGGCTAGCAGTTATTTATTTAATGTCACTAAGCGCATTTTTTGTTAACCCTTCCATGGAGCATTGCGAAGCTTTGGAGTTCTGCTTCCATCTCTCACATCAATACACTTTCATAGGGACCCATATCTACAGGCCTCCAGGTCCTAGGAATCGATTCCTGACTCAAGCATGCAATTTGCGGGAAAGCAAAGTAAGTGCCGACTCCTACACTATCCTAGGTGATTTTAATTGCCACTTGGAAAATGACACCGACCCTGATACATCCAGTCTGCTGGACCTTATGAACAGTGTAGACCTTGAGCAACGAGTCACGGGGGCTTCACATAAGGCCGGGCACACATTAGACGGTATCTTTACCAATAACACACAGCTGGAGTTTACAAATCTGCTCCCAGTGGTCTGATCAGACACAAGGCTGTGCTGTTTAGAGTGACTATACCCCACAGGGGTTTGATGAAATCAACAAAGAAGCCCACATGCTGTAGAGCCTGGAATAAGATAAAGACTCATGAACTACAAGAACTTTTTCTTTGCCTTCCTTTCCCGCTAATCTTGACACGGCTTCTTCCACTAACTGGCATGAATCAGCTGGCAATAAACTAGCCCCAAATAAACTCATCCACCCTAACAGGGCTCCACCCTCCTCCCCATGGTACACCCAGGAGCTTAGAGACAAAAAACTTGCCTGTAAGAACTTTGAAAGAGCATGGAGGAGGAAATATAATGAGATAGCTAAAAAAGAATACAAACACATACTAGCACAATACAAACAGTTGCTGGCGAAAACGAAGCAAGATTTCTTTGCAAACAAAATCAACTTAGCAAAGAATTCGACTGAGGAACTGTTTAGAACTGTCACCGCCTCAGTCCATCCAGTTTCTCCCCCTATTGTTGCAAGCCAAGAACTGTGTGATATAATAGCAGAATCCCTGTCCATTGTCTATACTTCAATTAGCAGTGGAACCAGTTGCACTCACTCTAACATCCATCATCAACGCGATATTTGAGGAAGAGTATTTCCCCAATATATGGAAAAGAGCATCTGCAATACCCCTCCTGAAGAAATCTAATCTAGATCCCAAGGACTCCAATAATTTCAGACCGACCTCCATAATTCCATTACCTGCAAAAAATAATCGAAAAAACGATGAATAAACAACTTAGTGCATTTCTGGAAGACTCTCAGATATTGGATCCAACTCAATATGGATTTCGGGGTGGACATAGCACTGAGTCCCCTCTCCTCAAATCCACCGAAGAGATTAGGACCATATGCTGGAGATCGGAGTGAAGAGGACAGCTTGGAAGCTGCTCAAATAATTTCTTTCCGACAGGGTTCGGACTGAGTCCCTTGGGGAGTTCACAGCAAAACATTTCACATTACCGTGTGGAGTACCACAGGGATCCTCCATTAGTCCGACTCTTTTTTAACGTGTATGTCTCTCAACTTGCGCCCCTGATGGAATCCTTTGGTTTTAATTTAACCTCTTACGCAGATGACACCCACATTGTAGTGTCACTGCTACCGGACATGATGCAAGATATGGCAACTCGCTTCCAGGACTGCCTAACAGCTGTAGGAGGCTGGATGACCGAAAACTGCCTCAAGCTCAATTCCAGTAAGATGGAGGTGGTTTTGTTTGGCAACAATCCAACTTTTTGGTCACTGGTCTGGTTGCCGGTAAAAATGGGCCCCCTTCCTAAACCAATTAGAAAAGTAAAGAACTTAGGAGTTTACATTGACGACAAACTCACTCTTAAGGATCAGGTCAACGCAGTGGTCTCAGCAACATCTTTTACATTAAGATCCTGCTAAAAAAAATCTGCTGTTCCTTCCCAAATATAGCCAAAAAACAGTCATCATGTCCAAACTGGATTACTGTAACAGCTTATACCTAAACATCCAGGAAGGGCTTATGAAAAGCCTTCAGCTACTGCAGAACGCGGCAGCCAGACTGTTCACTAGTACACCCAAACATGCCTCAATCTCAGCTGAGATTGAAAAGCTCCACTGGCTGCCCGTGAAGAAACGCTTATGTTCCAAGGCCTTGTGTGGTCCTCCATGGATATGGACCCCTTCATCTTAGATTGAATTTCCAGTGGAATGTTCCTAGGAGAACCCTGCGCTCTTCAGAAGCAAAACAGGTATCAGTGCCCTTTATAAGGAAATCCAACCGGGGAGGTAGACGCTTCGTGGTCGGAGCCGCTAAGACATGGCATGACCTACCGTTTCATCTGAGAGGTATAACAAATCACCTGGGTTTCAGGAAGGCCCTGAAGACATGGCTTTTCCAGTCTATTTAAAGAACTACTTTCACCCTTGCTTAGGCCTCTGTAGGACATCTGATTTCAGCGCCAGGACACCCTAGGGTAACGGTGCGCTTTATAAATACCATTCACATCTTCCAACTCAGAGCCTCTTCTCTGTGCCCTTTTTCCAGGAAGTGAGATGTCAGCCACAATTTATAGCGCTCTTGCATTCAAGGAAGCACATTCTTTTTTTGTTTATCACCACACCAATGAAAACTTGTAATGACACATTAGTAGTTTTGCATTGCAACTGGTGTAACTCTTTTGCACATAGGGTGTTCTTGGGCTGTGTGTTTCCTTGATTATGTACACACAAAGGGAGAGAGACTAGGCATATGTTCCTGAGAGAACTAGGTCTGGCACTGAATCTTAGGTTTAGTATGAACCAAATGGCCGAGCAAATTTGTGACTTTCTTAAAATCAAAAGGAGGCCTGGTCACTTCAGACTCTTTCGATGTTGACCAATGTTGCTCTTGCTCCTGTTTGACAACGTGGTTTACGTGGTGACGCGGTTAACATGCTCACACAGTTGTGAGATTTGCACCTCTAAAACTCCCTTCTGCAGTTGTTTCTTGCTCATTTTCTCCCCTCGACTTTCTTTAGGTAATTCACCACCGAACATTTGGTGGGGAGACACTTTGCATCTTCCTCAAATCCTGCCAGATGAGAGCGGCTCCATCTTGTCTTCAGCCCCCCCCCGCGTCACAGTTCCCTGCCGTCCACCCCTGGTCCACATGCTTTCTGCACCCTTTCTCACACAGCGTAGGTTTCGTCTTCTGCTGGCTGCCACAGATTGCGTTTTTTCTGTTTTCCTTTCTCTCTGTCTCTTCTCATCGCTGCACCAAAAGCCCTCCCAAAGCATAGGTTCCTCAACTCCTTTCTGAGACCCCAGTCATCCTGCTATGCTGGTTATCCAGGGGGGTTCTCTCCGAGCTCCCATCAGCCATGAAGATCTGTCTGAGCTTCGACCCCGGAATCAGAGCCCCCAAAGAAGGCGAAGTTGTGCATACTTTCTTAGGAGACGTTCAACATTTGTGTATTGAGTGCTCGAAGCAGAGGTCAGTTTTGAGCTCCTGCTGGTGGTCTCGGGCTTCTCTCCTCCCTCCTCTCCACAAGTTCACTCCTGGCCCCCGGGGTCCAACATGAGGCCTCAGCAGAGACCTCATGGCCAGGAGTCCAAAGGAGGGAGCTCTGCGGACTTTTATATCAAAGCCCTGGAGGCCAATCTGAGTTAAGATCAATTGGACTCCTGAGAATGTCCAAGAGTGAGACGGTGCCACAAGCAGTAAGACCCCGCGCCCAGAGATTGTCTATATTGCAAGTGTGGGACTCCCACGAATGGTTGAGACTGCTCCCAGGTTTGAGACTCACAAAACAGAACTGAATGGCACAGTTTGCTTTATATGCACCAGTGTTATGCAAGCAAAGCTGCCCTGAACGTCCGGTATTCATTGTATGAACACAGGTTAAGAACATCCACAGCAGAGCGATCTATGCATTTGTTAGGAAGCAAAGCAGCAAAAGCGCGAGCAGTAGCAGTGCAAGCTTCACTCACACACAAGAACAGTATAGGAAGTAGAAGTGCAAGGTTCTCTTACACAGACGAGCTACATTCCAGGCAGCAGGAGCGCAAGCATCGTTTGCATCCACTTAGGGTGAAAGCACCTCTGAGTTTTCCTCCATCACGATCGTGTGAAGAGTTCTCCAGTATTGGATCTTTCATATTTTCACATGCTTGAATCCTTCCCCAGCGAATTGGGAGTCCCACAATACCATAATAAAGCAGTATGTATCACTATCATAGGCTATAATGGTAATGTATAATCACTTTGATAGCCTATCTATGTCCTTTTACAAAAAGCACCAAACTTGAATTATAACCAATCAGGCGCCAGCAACCTCCAGAACACTCCCAAGAGAGGGTGAGTCCCTCAGGTTTTCACCACACGTCATGTGTGAAGGGAGTCTCCCTGAACTTTGCTCAGTTTTTCATTCAGATTTTGGAATACTATTTTTCTCTTCAATGTCTGATGAACTGAAAAAAGACATTGTCCGACCCTGCAAGATCTGCGGTAAGAAAAGGGTGCATGCACAAGACCTGCATAAGGATTGTATCTCCTGCCTCTACCTCCTACACAAGGTGGAGTGTAAAAAGTGTTGCACTTTTCTCTCCAAAACCTTCAAGGACAGAGAGGGAGGCTTCTACTGTGGCGTCAGAAGTCAAAAACTCAGAAACCAACATCTTCTGAGGGAGACAGTGACACCTCTGCTAGGTCTCAGAAAAGAGACCCCTGAGGAAAGCAGAAAGGCCCTTAAAATGTCCCACCACATAGAATCTCTGAAAATGGAGAAATAAAAATGAATGCCCTGAGAGGCAGCCTCATCAGAGCAAAGTACTCCAACTACGTGGGCTGGGACCACCCTCATAAATAGTCTTCTGAACCGTCGACGTTGAGGCAGAAAACTCACCTTACAGCCCAGTCGACGATACAGTCATCGTCGACTACAACAACGATGACCATCACTACAGTCTCATTGTCAAGACAGTCGATGGTGAAGAGTACTTCATCCATCGACGTACGATCCAGTTGATGAGGATTTAATCATCGAAGACTCCATCGAAGACCGCATCGACTGCACCGCCGACAAAACCATTGACGACAACCATATCGGCAGCCCTCATGCCTATGCCCATTCCCTCAACATCGACAACAATAAAAATTATGAAAACAAAATGGTCCTTGCGACCTGATGTTACCTCCCCAAGCAAGGTTTCTATTCTTCTCCCAATTCATCTGTTGGACCCGGAGGATTCAGACAATGACGGCTGTTTTGGACCAGCTCATACGCCATCAGAGCTCCATGTTAAATACCAGGATGAGGACATAGGAGAACAACAGCATGAACATTATTAAACTTCTTAGCCAAAGCAGAGGCATAATAAACAATAGTTTCTGTATTATACTGAGCCACAGACAAGACAAGGATATGTTCAAGTACCTATTCCGCTTTGCCAAGATTTACAAGCAACGTTGCAAGACTATAGGAAGAGGTTTCGGAATCTCCACAGGAACAACCAGTGGTTCTGCCTCATCCTGCCTCCTCTGCAACTCCAAGGCCTCTTCCTCCACCAATCACACCTAAGATAACACCCGTTTCTAACATAGTGGCACCATCAAGAGACGACTCATGGTCAACAGATAACGATCAGGAAGAAGGCAAAAATGCAATCCCTCTGCCTCCCTGTGATGAATGGGGCGATTAGCTAGTCCCCACTCCATCACCGCATCTAGCAAATTCTCCTCTGGAGGACATTGGAGGCTTTTACAATTCAATGTAGCGCGCTACAACAAGGTCTCACCTAATAGTCTCAGTCAAGCAGTCTGGACTGATTTCAAAGAGCCGAACATCACCCAGAGCTATCCCCAGCACAGATTTATATATATGGGAGGGTTCATTAAAATATTGAATAACCCAACAGTGGCAGCTGTACTTCCTCATATTGATAAAAAAAATACAGAGATCCAGAAGATTCTCCCTCCTGTCTCACAGGTCATCACAAACCAGATTCAGTCATATCACAGGCGGTGCGTCAATTTAAAAATCCAGCCTAACCGGTATCTTCTACATCAGATAATGAGGGTATGCGTTTAGATAATATAGGTAATGTGCGGCCAATTCTCTAGCAATCCTGGATCGCTATGGTAGACTGATGTGGTCGAACATTGGTGACCTTCTTGACCTAGTGCCTGAAGATTGAATATTGGGAGCAAGGATAATATTACAAGTGCGTGACTGCACATCAGCAAAAATCATAGACTGCGCAATGGACATAGCCTCCACTGGTTTTTGCCAGCTAGCCCGAGCAGGAGTCTTAAAGCGACAGGGCTTGTTAAAAGCTAATATGTTGAGACCAGTAGTCTAATAAAAAATTCTGGATATGGCCTATAACAGAGAGAAGCTGTTTGGAAAGGATGTAGATGATGCTCTGTTGGCCATCAAAAAGGACACAGACATGGCCAGATTACTTGGTACACACTGCCCTTTTGAGGGGGCATGTGGGAGAGGTTTTTCAACGTACAGAGGAGGATACCAACACTCCCAACAATATCAGCCCTATCACTCTCAATAGAGAGCTCCATATCAACAACAGCCCCGCCGCCCACCACTGATGGTCGCATATACAGAACAAGGACCTTGACGAAAGAACACCCCCCAGAATCGACCTACAGGTCGCAAACAGTGACGTCAATCAAGGCCAGCTACTTCCACTTCCCCCATCCCATGGGTGCAAACATTACCTATTACCTCCACCATTGGCGTCAGATCACTTCAGACAAATGGGTATTGGACCTAGGCACCTATGGTATATCGAAAGACAACCCAACAAAACCTCAAGGGGAGCGCACCCTCCTCATCTTCACTTTACTAAAAAAAAAACTCCCCTTAACCGGCTCGCCAAGAAAGCAAATCGAAAAATTTCCATTCATCCAGAAAGCATGTGTTTTTACTCGTTTTTATTAATCAGAAAGAAATCCGGGGAACGGAGACCTATTCTAGACCTCGGGAAGCTAAACAAGTTCTTGCAGAAACAATCATTCTGCATGGTCACTCTCTCGCACATACTACATCTCCGAAACCAAGGAGATTTTATGACTACTCTGGACTTACAGGATGCACACTTCCATATTCCCATACATCGCAAATATCTCATTTTTACTGTAGCCAGTACCAGCCACTCTCAGAAAACAAGGTCATCAGGTATATCCCCATCTGGAAAATTGGCTGCTAAAACCTCCAGAACCAACACAAGCATCTGCATGGTAAAAGGAAACCCACTACTAAAATACTGCCTATTTAACTCTAGCCTGGGATCCCGGAGTAGCATGCTAATTGCAGCAAAGGTCTTCAATGCCTGGACAAGAGAAGTTAGTGCTATATAAATACAACTTACAATTACAATATTTTCCATACAGGGAGCACCCAATGGGGGTGTGGGGAAGGCTCAGCAGCACACTCCACACTTGTGGTCATCACCTTCTTTCCCTACACAAATACCCTCTATACACCTCATCTCAGCAGTTCCCATCCTTCCCACACTACACTAATGCTGAACACACAGGGTCCAACATCCACCCGACATCTACTCCAATGACAAATCACAAACTCACTAAGCACAGAGCACCTCAATGCAAGACATCATGAGCAGTGTAGTGTAGTTCCTAGTTTCCCACTAGGCCCTGCCCATTGGAATAACATAAACAGTAGTATCGACGTAGAAGTGCGGATCTTCCAGGCCTCTACTGACTATGCTAAACTTAATTGGGTTTGTTATCAACTAGCTCAGAGGTCACTGGAAACTTTCTTGACTGAATAGGAAGTGATCAGCTTCCCTGGCACAGACAAGAAGGGATTCAGTTTTCCAACAACCGTGCAACATGACAACTTTGCTCCTCAGATCAAGAGTCAATCTCTAGGGTCGTGTGAAACAATAGACAGTTATTTTACTCAGTCAGGTTGGTGCAGTTTACTTTCACAATATGTAGAGAATAGAGAGACGGGCGTTTGTCAATAAAGGGTTAACATTTATTGAACAGTCTTTCTTCTCGTACAAGAGAAATGTATTGCCACAATTGCAAGACTTGTTATGATAAAAAGTACGTACAGTAAGATAAGTATTGCGAAATAATACTGTAAAAGCATTGATATGGTTTCTTAGCCATACAATGGTTTAAAAGTAATAAAACATATATACAGTCATATATACATTAGGCTAAAATACTCAACTGGTGCTTCTAACTACGCCTACCCCAGTGTACCTGACCTAAGCCTAATACTTGGGAGGGGAGTAAGTAAGTAGCTTCAGTTTAAGTTGGTTTTGCAAAGGTTTGCTTCAAGAAATCTCACTAAGGGTTTAATCAACACCATACCTCTGAATAGAATGATGGAGGTCTGGTATCTCCTTCAGGGGGAACTCGGTATCCCAGTCACCCGCGAGGGTAGACCAGAAACGCTGGAGCTGGATTTCTCTGCAGGAGAAAGACAGCGTCTCTTCTTCAGCGCATCGAGGAGAAGGAGGGGGGACAGCGTCCGCGGGCAGCTGGCATCTGCTGGGCTCTTCGCAGAGGGACGGCTGTTCAGCTCCTAGTTTCACCACACCATCGTTCGCGCTTTAGAAGTGATAATGGTATCAGCAGCTTCAGGCGACGGGCAGCAGGCTGCAGCAACAGGGTGCTAGCTTCAGCTAACAACGGGCAATTGCTTAAGGCAACGTTGGTAATATTTATACCTGACAGGTGCCTGGTTTGACGTAAGTTTGCTGGACATAAGACGTCAATTAAAGATGTCACTAGGAAGTGGTAGCTATCAGTTGTTCATTAGAGTTCTATTACTAATCAAAACACAGCAAGCAGGGAATTTCCAGGTTTGCTGAGTTTTTATCTTGTTGAAGAACTCGGAGTGTTAATCTAGGAATCTCAGATAGTGACTTCTGCTCTGTCATTGCACTAATTGGTTGCAAAGGAAGTGGCAGAGAAAACTATTCTGGAATGTGGCTCTGTTCGTGTGAGGCCAGAGATGACTTTCTGAATATCGCACTTGAACGGTTATGCCAATATAGGGAATAAATAGATTTATAGCCGAATAGGGGCATAAGGTCACAGTATCGATCAGGATCCTAGATAAGCACGCAATACCCACTCCACGGGTTCATGTCCATCAAATTACTAAAACTAGAGCAATAAGATGCATGTGTAACATTGCCCACCCCAAAATACATAAATGCATTCGAAATAGGCGTATAATGTAATACGTGAAATTTAGGTACTGTACGTTTTTTGAAGCATAGAAATCATTCAAAAATTATTGCATATGGAATCAATGAACGATTATGCAAAAAGAATTACACATGAAATATCTCTGAAACAGAAGAAGGGCGAGATAAATCATCACATATAAATGCATTGCAATAAATGTGCTAGAGGCTGGTGTAAGGTTGTTATGTCTCTAGATGTGTTTAGAAATAGAAGTGTGAAGCTTCTGTTCTCTAAGAATAGTTTTTACTTTAAGCAAAGAATTGTTCGTGCCAAAAAAGGGTCAATATTAAAAAATGTCCAATTCAAAAGAATTATTGCTTGAACGGGGAAATAGAGTTCCAACGCTTTTAGCAGTTTTTGTTGATCAAAACTGAAGGCCGAATTCAGAGTTCATGGGAACGCTGTGTGTCGGAAAGCTTCTCCAAAGTTATTATTTCTGTTCGGGTGAGAACATCGTATCAGACAGGCTCTCAAAGAATTGGTCTACAAAATCAGGTGACAGTTCAACCAAATTTGATAGTGCTGTAACTTGGCAGGTGTGAGAATGATTGCTGTCATCATAGTCGGGATCAGCAATGCTCACAGAAGGTCGTACCTGGGTGATGCTGCTTTTGTTACTCGCTCCACTGTTACCACCTAGTCGTAGCACAGGAGTCTCAACGAATGCCGTCATCAGGATTGGTAGCCGCTGGGGACAACACAATGCGTGAGCCGTTATTGGACTGAGCAAAGTATCGACGTCCATTGGTACTGCTGATGGAAGTGAAAGACAGATGTCCAAAACACACTCATCTCCGCATAGCATACATCGTAGTACCGGTAAGATACAGTTCTGCCATATAGGTCTGAATGAAAGGAACCAGGTCATGTTTAGATCTCTCAGCCTGGCCAATCCAAGGACGTTAGTTATCCTGTCCCGGTAGCGCATTGCTAGGATTGTCTCTTCCATTCTCATGGGAGCTATATCTGAGCTTTGGCTTGCCATAACGAAGCAGAAGGGTCAAAAATAAAATCCCTGCTACAAGTCCCAAAAATAAGGGTATGCCGCCAAAAACAGAGTGTACAAAATTAGGAACAATTCCCAAAATTGCTTGAAAAGGTGTTAGCAGTCCTGTAAAAATCGTCTTAAATATGCCTGGGATGCCTGTGGCACTAGACATGTTAAGGAGTTGGCTAAGCATTTCTACGAAATGCACGGGGCAATTTGTTGATAAAAGTTCATGAACTTCAGTAGCTGTCCTTGCAACTAGAAGATCATACGTCTCTTTTGATGACGTTATGGGCACTGTTGTCTGCAAAAGCACAGACTTCATTTTGCTTAAAGTATCAATTCGTATAGAATAGAGATTCAAACGAGGCCAGATGGGAGTCTCTGTGTCTACAGGCCCGCTTGGAAACAATGCCTGCATACAGCATTTGACCATGGATGTTACTCTTACAAGATAACTTTTCCCTGGAACAAGGCCACAACATCTGTGATCCGTTCTAAGAATGTAACTCCCGTTTGCAAGTTGCATAAAGAAGGGCTCTATCTGAGTTGCAGGTGTGACAAGCTGGTGGCACGAAAGGTTGTTAGAATTTCCATAACAAGCTCCGTGTAAATTAATACCCTGGCACAAAAGTATACCGCTTAGTGAATGTTTACAATTTTCACCACTAAGAAATACATTTTTGTCGCTGTCACTGTAGCAAGAATGTGTGTATGGTAATTTCCATTCAGATTTTACATAACCTTTACCCAATCGTTCATACTGGCCAGTAGGTATGTATTCAAGGCACTTTTTAAATCGGAAAGTTGTTATCGGAATTGTGATAATTCCGTGTATTATCCATTCAATGACAGGACTCTCTGACATTGTCAATGGTAATCTTTCAAGTTTTTCGATGCTCAGGATTGTATAGTCTGCTCCTTTCTGTGCCAAACTGATTTGTTTATCAGTAAGGTTAAAAATAGAAAATAATGACGTTGTGTTTATTAAACGCCAAGGCACATAGCCTGAACGAAGATTTTGCAGCGTCCAGCCCAATTGTACAATAGAACGTAATTGAGATTGGCCATGTTGTAACATTAGCAAGTCTCTGTCTATTATGTCAAAGGCAGAAGATACAATATTGTCCAACGAATATATTCTGGAGGACAGAGTCATTAACCCATTGTCCACTACAGAAAGTGATTTCTCCAAATTAATACGATCAATTTCTCGTATTTTTTCAGCTGTTTCAATTTGTTTGACTTTCCAAGCCTCGTTGTACGCAGCATAGATACTGGTCGCTATGAAACGCTTTTGACGCTGTTTGCGTGGTCCAAGAATGAAATCGCGCAAATCAGCACCATCTTTTAGTAAAGACAAGTGTTGCTTAATTTCAGCCAGTGTGGATGATGTTAGCCATTCAAGGCAGAGTTTCCCTACACTGTATGTTGTTACTATCCCTGGATGTTGTCTCTGAGAGTATCTAGGGTCTTGTCTGGTCATTTTTAACCCCTGTGTTTTATTCAGGAATCTATCTTGACAGTTGTTTGTGTCAGTAGGCCAGATTAACCACTTTTTCCAATCAGGATGTGTTCTGTTGAAATGTAAAATTTTAGATACGTCTAACTCAATATCTGTAGTTGTATTTTCAGGTATTGGCTTTGGAATAGACGGTTTGTTAAGGTCTTTGATCTTAGCTAGGCCAAGACAGGATGTTTGGTGTATTGTGTCATTTAAAAACATCATTTGTTCTGGTATCATGCAGGTTCTGAATAGTGCTTCAAGGCCTTGTACCTGCCAATCTTTTGTACCCCAAATGGTTTTCGTTTCAATGTTATTTTTCCAATAATCAAAACCAAATGTCATCATTTTGTCATAAAATGCTTCTGAATATATCAATTTAGAATTTGTCAGCATTGTTTTCATTCCTGTTTTATCTAACAGTTTGTAATAAAACGTTTCTGCATCACTAGTGTTAAACCCTGAGAAGTATTTGAATTTCTCAAAAAATGCTTTAGAACTGCTTTTAGGTGGTGTAGCACAATGTTCCCATTGATTATACATAAAAACATTTCTAGGCTGTGCAGATTTATGCAAGTAATGATCACCATAATGTGTGTACCAGAATAATTGCTCATAACTAGATGAACCTTGTAAATAATCATGTTCTGTGAATCTAGCTGACATTACTAAATCAGACATCATGTCATTAATACAGTTAAAGTCCCAATCATCAGAGAATGTACTAGGTTTTACAAAGTCACTTAAGGAAACCTTCAGTTGATGAGGATACTTCAGGATTTCGACCGGACCATAGATCTCATAGTCAGTTTTCTCCCATACTACCCCACCAGGTATTGGAATTGCTGTGACATTTACTGTTGACAGTTCTCTTTTCTTCACGTGGGATGATCTGTGTGGTTTCAGGACTAGGTTGATGTTCTGACTTGCTGTGTCCATTGTACTATATTTTCCCTCAATGAATTTTCCCAAACGAAGTACCATGATGAGCCAAAGCAGGAGGAAAAATACACCTAGACCGAACCAGAACTCTAACCAAGGGGAAACAAGGTAGATTTCCTTCAGTTGATGAAAGAGTTCCGTTGCTTTTTCTTTGAAAGTCTTTTTTGTTTCTGGCATCACTTCGGGGTCGTTTTGATCTTCAGAGAAGTTGTCGAAGTTGATGAAATAACCAGAGGCAGTTCTATCAATTGTTGGGATTGTTCTTTCAATCTGTCTCTCGGTAGCATTTTCTGATGCCACATTATTGTAGACTGGTGTTGTTTCTTGACGAACTGTTTCAATCTGTGTCTCAAGAGGCACGAGTTCCATGGCATTATTGCATAGTCCTTCTCTGTGCACTGCAGGCTGATCGAATGTGATTAGTCTTTCAGTTTGAACCTCTTGGATTGTTGCAAGTTTGGGTATTCTGTTGTTTCTTGGGAGTCCACTGGGCCTACTGTTGATTATAGGCCACATGCTTGTGGTTTTACCAGGTCGATAGACACGTCTCTGTTCTCCTTTTTACCAGCAAGGGGCGGTAGTACAACTGATCTTGTTCCGGTGACTGCCAAGACAGGTACTGTTTTTCTGTAAGAAGGCCCAAATTCCTTCTTTACCGCGATTTTTTCTCTGACTAGATCCCCAATCTTTGGAATCCAGACAGGCCTTGCTGGGGCTGTTGCTTGTGGTGCCTCGTCAGTGGTAGATGGCTGTTGTTTTAACTTTATGTTGCTTAAGGATTTTCTTGTTTCATTCAGTTCCTGTAAAACAGCCAAACGATCTTTGATGTCAAAGTCTGTTGTTTTTTCTTGTACCACTGATATCTGACTATCGAGGTCCTGAATGTTCATTCTAATCCCGAACAATAGTTTGTATGGGCTGAAACCTTTTAGAGAATTTCTTGGCAAGTTATTAAGACTGGTCTGGACACTTATTAGATGTTTGACCCACCCAGCGCCTGAACCTAATACCTTCGCTGTTATAGATCGCTTTATGTCCCGGTTTTTTCTTCCAACCACACTATTCCCTTCAGGGTGCGACGGACAAGAATACCGCAACCCAATTCCCATGCTGGCCATGGCCTCCTTATAAGCTCGAGAGCTAAAAGCAGGACCCTGGTCAGAATGGAACGTGGTAATTGCGTATGTGCCGATATAGACTCGCAGATCTCTCTTTTAACAGTTCTAGCGTCAGCCGAGCACTGGAGGCTACATTATTTAAGTGTTTTTTAGTCTTAACTGATTAATAGGACGCAGGATGGGGTGTAGGCAGCGTTACGCTCTTTCTGATTGGAAGCCGGTAGCATGGTTCACCACTGCGATCCCTGTTGCAGTTTTCACAGTTGCTTGCAAACTCATGAATGCCTTCACTCATTTCCGGCCACCAGTATACTGATTCTAACTCTCTCAGAGAGTCCCTGATTGCTTGGTGTCTCAGACCCAATCCCATGTGTGCGTCTGCTATTAAAAATATTCTCCTGTTCGTGTTTGGAATTACCCTATCCCCCACTCCAGGGATTTGAGCAAAAGGAACAGAGTTGGCATCTATTATGTATGCATAATTGAGTGGACAGTTCACGGGTAGTGCTGCACAGTCGCCTTTTACGGTCGTTTTTACTGCCAGCATGGTTCCCCCTCTATGTATTTTTCTGTATGCTTTTTTGTGGCTACGGAAGCCGGGTTAGTTGCTTCCGCTGTGGCTGTATTAGCCAATGAATTCCCTGCAACGTGAACGCCATCACGTCGAAGACTCTGTGCGTGTACCACGTGAGTCTTTTGTAGTTCTTTGTGTAAAAGAGCTACCTGTTTCCAGAGCAATTTATGCTTTATTGTGGCACCTGTGTCATCTTTGTAGTCGTTTTCAATCCACCTCTGCAATTTATTGTTGTAAGAGTTGACGCAAAAATGAGAATCGCACACGATAAGTGTCGGGAATTCACGTTCTGCATTTTCGAGCGCCATCTTTAAACATCTGATTTCAGTTCTCTGAACCGAACAGTTTCTTACAGATTCAGTTTTTGTTACTTTCGGTCTGAATTTACCGCACAGCCAACGACCTTTAACAATCGCACATGCTGCATCGTAGGATTTGCTCTCTACGTTGAAATGCTGTACAAATCTATCTGTACAGATTATACAGGCGTATTGTGGGAGAGGCAGAAGTTCGATTGGCAGAGGATATTCTTCTTCATATTCTAAATCATTCAGTTCTTCGAATTGCGGGGCGAAATAGTATTTTACATCTTCCGCTCCTAGAGAATCTACACACTGTATCCATTTCGGATCCAGTGACACTGTAGGCAGGTTTACTGGGCTGAATAGCGCCTCGAAGGCGGATTCCGCTGTGAGGATATTAATCCTTTTGCCGTGTGCTAGTTCTCGTTCATTTGCTAATGCAATTCGCACTGCTTTCACAGTTCTTTCTGTGAGACTGAATGCTTTTTCTGCTTGTGTGTACAAGTGAGATTTAATTGAAATAGGTACCTTTTCTCCCTCATTAGAGGTTAGGTACGTGAATCCGCATCTTCCTGGGATGACTCGGATTACAAGATCGCGTGTGTTGTCACGTGTATCTAATTTTGTTTTCGCTAACATGTCTGTTTGCAGTGATCTCAAAATTTCTGTGTGTTTTTGAGTCCAATTGATTTGTTTAAAATCAGGTTTAATTAGTTTGTAAAGAGGTTTAACCCTCTCTGCGTAATTTAGAATGTAAGTTCTTCCGAAATTCAGAAAACCTAGTATGGATTGTAAATTCTTCAGCGTTTTTGGAGCTTGGAGTACAGCGCACTTCTCTAAGAAGTTGTCTGCTAGGCTTTTCCCTTCACTTGATAATTCGTACCCTAAGAATAGTACTGTCAGATGGGCAATTCAAGACTTTTTAAAGTTGAATTTGTAACCCTCTGCTGCGAACCCAAGTATAATGGTGTTCACTCTTTTCAAGTGAGTATCCAAGTCGTCGTCTGTGAGATAGATATCATCTACGTAAGATAATGCCTTATCATCATATATTTGTAGTAACTCTGTTACCCTAGCTGAGAATAGTCCTGGGCTGTTCTTGAACCCCTGTGGGAGTCGACAGAATTTTTTCTGCAACCCAAATGCAGAGAAAGCGGTCAAATATCTGCTTTCCGGTGCAATGTTTTGACAAAAGAAACCATTAGATATGTCTAATGTCGTTTTATACTTTTTCCTAACTATGTTATTCATTAGGGCTGCACTATGCAATTTTTGTACTGCAAATGTTTTGCAACATGTATTAAGGTGTCTGTAGTCCAAAACTAGACGATATGAATTGTCTGGCTTGGAGACAGGAAACAAAGGATTGTTCATTTGAGAGGTGCATGTTTCAATCACCCCCTGGTGTTCAAGTTGATCAAAAATCTCCCTGACTTGTTTTTTAGCTTCTTGCTTAATGGGATACTGCCGTTGGGCAGTTGGTTCACTTTTTAACTGGATTTTGTGGGGAGGTGAGTCCTCATCCCATCCTACATGATTTTTATATAATGCCGGTGCCTGGGCTACTGCCCATTTCCTTGCATATGTATATTTTTTATGAATCGGAATGTGATTCGAGAAGGCAGGCATAATCACTTCTTCGCCACGAGGGCACTCCCTGACAAACTCTGGGGGCCAATCTTTTTCAGCTAACAGAATATCATAGCCTTTTGAGAGCTTATCCCAAAATAGACCTCTTATTTTCCTAGTCTTATCACCCTCTATACGCAATGTTATTTCGTATATTTTATGGGGCTCGCTAAGTCTGGTGTCGGCAGTTTCAACCTGAATGTATTCATTCGTGTCCACTGTCTCCAGATGACTCATCAAGTTCTTGCGCGCTATACTGATTTCTGCTGCACTGTCCAACATTGTCAATGCCCACTCCCCGTTTTTCAACTGTGTCCTCAGTATTCTCGGCATGGTTGATTACTCTAATACTGGCTACCTTCTTTTTTGGAAATTGAGATTTTTTACTCTGAGCAGGTTCCTTGTCTTTGGACTTGGTGTGCTCTCCTGGGTCTGACCGTCCTCTTCTTTCCGATTTCTGCGAAAAAGATAGAGAGGGACGTGTATCAATACTTTGATATCTATCAGGTTTTTTCAGATTATCCCTATTTCTAAGGTTATATCTTTTCTCAGAGGGCTCCCTCTGGGGAGACTGGTGTTCTTGAGTCGGAGTTCTTTCCCTCCGTCGAGGAGACCTTCCTCTGGACTGGAAAACTTTTTCTTGGGAGTGGATTGTTTATTTCCATCCCAGCTCTTTTTAGGAGCATTTGAATTATTTTTAATAAATAATTGTTCAGGATTTTCGAGTAGTTGGGGCTTTACTGGTTTCCCACCCAAGCTGTCTCTACCTAATTCTTCATAGCATTTTTCTATGATTTTGGCAAGCTCAATTGGATCTTTTATATCTGTTTCCTTCAACTTCTGGCGGATCGCCACAGATGCTGCTTCTCCCTTTATATTGGCTAATAATATAGCCGAGACCTGCTTGAAGTCTTTCAGTAATTTCATACCAAGAGTTAAAGCGGGCTCTGGACCGTATTCATTTTGAATCTGTTTTAGCACTTCTGGTATTACCGCCATAGACGGAACACCGTGTGTTTTTGTGTAAATGGAAGCAAAGACTGTACCCCAAGTGTCACAGTCCTCCACGTGTGGTGCGATTCCCATAGGAAGGCAGATTGTCAAGATTCTGTTTTTCTCAATAGGGGAAGTATCAGGAAATACTGACTCTATTTGAGTGATTTTCTGTGCTAACCAGAAAGGAATTTGTTCCCGTTTTACGGGTGTTTTACCAAGACATGACTGTATGTTCTGTGGTGTGATTTTATTAGTGTTCCCCTGATGAGGGGTCAGCTGTGGTACATTAACAGCTGGTTGGACTGTTGCAGTCCGCATTACATATTGGACTAATTGCCTATGTATTTTTATAAGTGTTTTTAGCTGTACTAACAGCTCTTCTCTAGACATTTTTGCAATGTCCGGATGTGGTGTGTAGCTGGCTAGAACCGGCCACTTTGCTCCTGGTCTACCTAGTGGACCGAGCCTGGTAATATGATCATTATGTTTTAGGGCACCATTAAACCAGAGCAGGAGCTCTTGGAATTTTAATGGGATTTCAGTCTCCTCGAAAGGAGCGTACTCTTCCGGAGGTTCCTCTATTTTGTAATAGTGAAACTCTTTTGTTGTAGCGTTTGCCGCTGGAAAGTTTATCTATGAATAGAATACCTCTGTCTGCCGATATTCGTGAGCCTCTATCACGAAAATTACTGTACCACCTTGAGTTGTCAGTCCGTTTTCTATAAGTTTTAACGTTATAGATTTTCTTAAGTGGACCGGGATGATAATTGCATCCGGGTCTGTCTGTAGGAGACTCGAGTCTTCCTCTATTAGTAGGGTTGCCAGCCTAGCTGCTTCCCTTTCTTCTTCACTGTCTGACATTTTATAAATGCAGGTTTTGCAGAGTAGGTCTCCAAGGAGACAAAGATTAGGTGCACAATATTTTGGAACACTGTATCCTTCAACGTTGAATAAACCAGAGCTTTACATAGGAATCTCTTCCTACTAAGGTCGGGCGGATTTTAACCTTTCACCCACTCCAGACGTCTATTGGAGTATTTACGGGAGAAAGGGGTCTGTGTGAAATATGCATGACTGAGTTACTCTAACGTCTTGCGTTAGTTTATCGCCTTACCAAACGTTGGGCGCCATGTAGTGTAGTTCCTAGTTTCCCACTAGGCCCTGCGCATTGGAATAACATAAAGAGTAGTATCGACGTAGAAGTGCGGATCTTCCAGGCCTCTACTGACTATGCTAAACTTAATTGGGTTTGTTACCAACTAGCTCAGAGGTCACTGGAAACTTTCTTGACTGAATAGGAAGTGATCAGCTTCCCTGGCACAGACAAGAAGGGATTCAGTTTTCCAACAACCGTGCAACATGACAACTTTGCTCCTCAGATCAAGAGTCAATCTCTAGGGTCGTGTGAAACAATAGACGGATAGAGAGACGGGCGTTTGTCAATAAAGGGTTAACATTTATTGAACAGTCTTTCTTCTCGTACAAGAGAAATGTATTGCCACAATTGCAAGACTTGTTATGATAAAAAGTACGTACAGTAAGATAAGTATTGCGAAATAATACTGTAAAAGCATTGATATGGTTTCTTAGCCATACAATGGTTTAAAAGTAATAAAACATATATACAGTCATATATACATTAGGCTAAAATACTCAACTGGTGCTTCTAACTACGCCTAATACTTGGGAGGGGAGTAAGTAAGTAGCTTCAGTTTAAGTTGGTTTTGCAAAGGTTTGCTTCAAGAAATCTCACTAAGGGTTTAATCAACACCATACCTCTGAATAGAATGATGGAGGTCTGGTATCTCCTTCAGGGGGAACTCAGTATCCCAGTCACCCGCGAGGGTAGACCAGAAACGCTGGAGCTGGATTTCTCTGCAGGAGAAAGACAGCGTCTCTTCTTCAGCGCGTCGAGGAGAAGGAGGGGGGAAAGCGTCCGCGGGCAGCTGACATCTGCTGGGCTCTTCGCAGAGGGACGGCTGTTCAGCTCCTAGTTTCACCACACCATCGTTCGCGCTTTAGCAGTGATAATGGTATCAGCAGCTTCAGGCGACGGGCAGCAGGCTGCAGCAACAGGGTGCTAGCTTCAGCTAACAACGGGCAATTGCTTAAGGCAACGTTGGTAATATTTATACCTGACAGGTGCCTGGTTTGACGTAAGTTTGCTGGACATAAGACGTCAATTAAAGATGTCACTAGGAAGTGATAGCTATCAGTTGCTCATTAGAGTTCTATTACTAATCAAAACACAGCAAGCGGGGATTTCCAGGTTTGCTGAGTTTTTATCTTGTTGAAGAACTCGGAGTGTTAATCTAGGAATCTCAGATAGTGACTTCTGCTCTGTCATTGCACTAATTGGTTGCAAAGGAAGTGGCAGAGAAAACTATTCTGGAATGTGGCTCTGTTCGTGTGAGGCCAGAGATGACTTTCTGAATATCGCACTTGAACGGTTATGCCAATATAGGGAATAAATGGATTTATAGCCGAATAGGGGCATAAGGTCACAGTATCGATCAGGATCCTAGATAAGCACGCAACAGCAGGACTGATTTAAGTGTGGGTAAACGGGTCCTGAAGTTTCTAATTCAGCCAGTATCCCTTCAAGTAAATCCAAACATTATGAGTTTGTCACCAATCCAGTCTGTACTTTGCGTTTCCTGCTTTCAGGGTACTTTGACAATGGTTTCTTCGGCGCATTCACTTTCTCTGCGTCACCCATCTCGACGTTCAAGTTCTGTTGTTGCAGGATTTCTGTGTCGCTGTTGGTTACCTCCATCCTGGGGGTATATGTCTGAGCCATGGTGCAGTGTGCCCACCCCTGCTTCTGCCTTACTTTAAGATTATTTGGCTGAAACTCAGCACATGTGTGACATCCCTTTGATGAGTGGTCTTTAGACAGACACAAGTTGTAGACTTGGTGACTATCCTTCTGTGCTAACTTGTGATGACATCTAGAGCAGAATCTAAATGGTGTATGCGCCATTCCTATGATGCATTCTCTGCGCCACACAGTCGTGGACCTTGTTGACTTTCAACGTTACCCAACCTTGAGCTGGCGGCTATCCTTGTGTGTTCCTCTGTGTTCGCAGGTTTTTTTTCAGTGTTAGAAAATGTTTCCTCTCTGTTTTGTTCGTCGAAAAAACTTCTTCATCTCCAATCTGTCCCGAAGCTCTCTCCACTGCATCCAGGTCCAACGGCGTGAAAAAGAATCTGAAGATGGCGACCATGCACTGAGCTTTCAGGACGTACATCTAATGTCATGGGGGAGGGACACTCCACCAAATGGTCAACGACATCTGTCCAAAAAAAAGATAAGAAAGAAAAAAAGAGACATTTCTGGACTCGACTACTATATGGCAGAATAATACACAGCATGTGAATCCAGAAAAAATCACGCTGCAATACTGCAAACTCAACAGCTGGGTGAAAATACACATTTTCACAAATCCCAGGGACTGCCCTGGATCTTTAACCCATGGTGTGAACAGGTGGTCAATTTCAGTGGTGGGCGTCTGGTATGGGGGTGGGTGTGTGGCAGGGAGGCGCTGGGGGAGGGGAGGCATATTTCTCACTGAGGGAAAACATGTGCTGCTGGAGGGGGTTGGCTGGGACCCTGTCCCCTCTTTTCCTGAGGTCTGTACCTGGTCCAGATCGGCCAACTATGACCTGGTGAATCTGGTCTGGAAACACCCCTCGGAGTATGGCAGAGCATTATCACCCCCCACACACAGGCGATACGCCTCAAGAGTGCCTCAGCGACCAAACCCAGGCTCCCGACAGAAATCAAACTGCATGTGACCTACCTTACTTGAATACACACCCATCCTACACCCACGCTCTAGTGACAGGTCCAGGTCTCAGCAAAGAAGAGGACACATGCAGGGACCTTTGTAAAAAGTCCTAATGCATCCAGGTACACAGACAGGCTCTTTATAACAGCACTAAAGAAACACACACGATGACACCTCGCATACACCCACGCGTCCCTTCATTATGCATTCAAACTGCCCACCTCGTGTGCTAGAGGTGTACATACACTGTGTGTACACTTGTGCGTACACTCCTCACCCCCACCTTCATGTGTATTCCTGTATATATACACACACGCACAAAACAGGTTTATACAAACCCTGGAAAACCTCATTACAGGGCTTTATTTTTGCTGCACCAAGGAGCATTTGTAATCCATCATCTGTTGCATTGCTGGAAGATTGTTAACAGTTGTGTTCCTCAAAAGCGTCAAAATGTTTTAATTTCGCTGTACACCAGGTGCCACACCTGACACAGCAAAAGTTTATTGGACAAATATGGCTTTCCTCCAGTCACATGTATGTCACTGCCATGTGACACCACTTGCTTTTTCCTGGTGCATAATTTAGTCAATACTGACAGAGTTTGGTCGCCCGTTGCCCCACAATTCCAGTGGTCCTACAACAAATACCTCACACACATAACTCCCATTTAGTCTCTGCCAAATTTGAGCACAAACTTGTTAAAAAGTGTTTAAAATAACACACACATCCAGTGTATATTATTCAGAACACAACAATTACACATCTCATGTTCATACCACCAGTGCACACACTGATCACTCACAAATACACCTGGGAAACCCCCGGCTTTATACATCACTTTACAAACACACTTATATGGGCACAGAAAAAGGATGAATCTCTACATCTGGCAACACACAGTGCTCCATTTAGGGCCACTGGAATTGGGTATTTCTGTGGCTGCAGCGATTTGCCACATAATCCATTATCTGTGGCATAGTTTGCAGATTTTAGCTAACAAAAATGTTTCTTCCTCATACAGATCAAAACTAAATAACAACGGGAGGGGGTGGTGGGGAGTAAAGAAGGCACCAAAGCACGCCGTGCCTGTAGTAGGACAGCCGGCATTGTCAATAAAGTAAATAGTGCTCACCCACTAGAAAAAGCAACCTGTGTGCGAAGTAAAAGGTCCAGACCTTATGGGCGGGAACAAATGGAGACAGAGCGTTACCGAGGCGGGACTAACAAGCCTCATAATGAATCGGAAGCCAGCGTTTACCAAGGACATTGACACCAGCCAAATACAAATACGGGTGGAGAGTGGGCGAGGCTTCCACAACATACCCTACTACAGCACGCCTCACAGAGCGAGCAGCGCATGCGCGCTGCAATGCTAGGATCGACCTAAAAAAGTGGCCACAGCTGTTCCTGCACACTGGAAGCCGTTCACAACGGTTGACCAGCCTTTTTTTCTGTTGTTTACTGCAGCATTTAGATGTTAAATTGGTATTAATAGGTGAACTCTTTTTCACAACAGTGTTATGTGTAAAAATGACAAAATAATTAAGTAATACTTTCACAAAATGTGCCTCATTACGCCGCATAACTTTCTGAATGCATAATCTAGGTAAACCTGCCGCATAACTTCCTTCCCTCGAATCTTGCCTCCTTAAGTGCTCTCTATTTTTCTCCATGCTCTTTCAGTGCTTTGAGGCAACATTAGCAAACAAAGCGCTACACCAATACTCAACATGAATGGCAGGTCACTTGGGCCTGAGGGCGGAGGTGGCGTCCAGTGCCACTGCAAAGGTGTGGCATTACTATTCCAAGAATTGTGTAGTTTACATATACACAGTAAGCGCTATATAAATACAACTTACACTTATAATTATAACAAAGCGCTCAGCTGCTGAGCACTGTAAACAGCCCTGGGGCTGGGTTCCACTCTTGAGACCTCTCCTTCTCACAACACTTTGCACTCTTACAAATTCGAACACTCTGAAGAGACGTCACAGACATAGAAGCAGGACTACAATTTCACATTAAATCCAACTTTTTACAAAGAGTATCTGTGTTAATTAAATATATATCTGAAAATGCTGGTAACTGATCCAGCAAAAGAACATATAAAAGCTTGCTTTCCTCGGTGTTCAGTCGACCTCTCTAAAAACAACCATTGGCAAAAGTTTCTAGGTCTTGCCCTTGGAACCGATTTATTGATTTTGCCAATGGTTTTAGCAATTTGCTACGGCATATAGATGCCATGTTTTCCGTTAATAAAAACTTTGAATTTGTTAGCATTTGTAAACTGTCTTTGCTCAGATCTCCCTGGTGCTGGGACCGGTGGCAACGAAGGCACCATCGGAGAGCCTTTCAGTGCCATCAGCGACCAGAAGGCAAGATGGCAGAAGACCCAGGGTCAAGGGGGAGCGCTTGTGAAGATGGAATGCCCAGTACCGCCACTATGAACAGGATGTGCTGAGAGGGCTACAGGTGTGGCACGGGCACACAGGTGGGATCCCTCAAGTCAAACAGCAAAGACGCCACTGCCAGCAGGGGACGCAACACCATTTGTGGCAACCTGACTCGGAGCCACTGCTGTTTCAGATACAGAAATATAGAGATCCCCGACATCCTGAGATGGGCCGCAAGCACTGCCATCAACTTGGTGAAGACTCACGGTGCCGATGTTAATCCAAATGGGAGGGCCACAAACAGGCAGCGAGCGGACCCTACCACAAATTGATGCATTTCCTGTGCGACTGCAGGGTCAGTATGTGGAAATGCACACGCTGCAAGTCGAGGGACACCGTCCAACCTTATGCTTCCAGTGCCAGAAGAATCGGAGCAAGGGATAATACCCGAAACTCTTCCTTGAGAAGGTGGAAGCTTGAGAGCGCGAGTTGTATAAAGGCTGTTGTCCTCCCTGGGAACCAGGAACTACCATTTCCGACCCAAATTCCTGCTCTGAGACAAAATCCACAGCTCCTGTCTGCAGCACGGCGACCCACCTATTGCTGCAGGATCCGGAGATGTCCCTATGACTGGAGGCGTGAAGATTAGGATACAGAGCCCGTTGGAGGGGTAGAGTATACCCCGCTTTCAACAATTTATAAGGCAAGTTGGTCCTAGGTTATGGACTTCCAGACCTGCTGGAAGGAGGCTACCAGTCCAACCAGCAACACTTGTTCTTACAACTAGTAGCCAAAGCTGCTTTCCATGTGGCGAGAAGTGGGAGGGTTGTTGGGTTTTACAACCCATTGAAGACCTCTGCCCCAATACTGGTGGAGCAGCTGGTTTTGTCGCAAAAGTGGCAGCGAGGGCTGACTGTTGAAAACTCAGTTTCCTTTCAGAAATGATGAATTTCCTAAATTGTCAACAGTCTCGGTCGTAACTGCAGACCCAAAGATCAGGCCATTGCCCACCCTGCCCTGAATATATCCCAGGCAGCCAGCCTCCTCTCCAAAGGAACATGAGCCGTCCTAAGGCCTGTCCATCGGTAATGATTACACATCACCGGAAAAACCATTTAACCTGAGCCTTACAGGTCTAACAGGTCCCAGGTGAGCCCATGGCTCTGACCACCGAACCACCTGTATCCGGCCCTTACATGGAGTCTTGTCCAGCTTCAACTACCGCAGCAACATGATCTGTAAGATTGTCCAGTCATTTGGGCTGCCCTATATCTCTGCAATAGGCAGGCCACAGGTGGGCTTACCCCATGCTGGCTTAACAGGATTTGATAGCCCCTCAATCTCCCGAGATTGCTCCTGGTGGTAGCATGCCTGTCAGTATATCGGTTCTGACTCTCCAGTTGGCAGGCAACTCCAGAATGTCAATTGCCTTTCTTAGGCCATATATCACGAACGCAAGAGCAACTCATATGCCCGTGTGAACTGGGTAATAGCTACTCAGTTGGAAACAATTGTTCACAGTGGAGAAGTGTGGCTCAATGGTTAGAGCGGCAGACCCTGATGCAGAGGTCTAGCCCGGGACCAGGGTTCAATTCCCCGCCTCGGCGGGTCTTGGGCTAAAAAATTCCACGGACCTGATAATTCTCGCCTCGGTGTCTATTCCAATCATGGAGTCCCACTCTGCAACTCTGGGCAATAGCTTGCTTAATCTCCACAACGGCCCCCACAACGCTAAGGATGCCTGGCCTCCACCTTGGGGGTGCCCAGGAGTGGACGCCTCACAGGGAAAGCCAGGATGGGTTCCACAGCGGTATTCGTACAAGCGCCTTGAGACCCTTGCGGGTGAGTAGTGCGCTATACAAGTATCAATTTACATGGAAAACATTTTAAAAAAAGGTTTCTCGCTTGATGCAATTATATGATTTTTTGGCAATGACTCTCTTGGACCTAAAGAAGGAACATTGCAATCTTGAGGTTTAAATTAATTTCCACATAATATTTAGCTAATGTTTAATAATGAAGTAGTCCAAAAGATGTATTAGTTAATACTCCCTTCAGCCGAAGTAAGTAACCTTTTTTTGTAAATGCAAAAAGCTTACTAAAAACAACTACTCACATAACACAACATATATTGATGCTTGCGCAAATATTGAAAAATTAGAAAAAAGGTGACTTATGTGACCCCAGTGGAGTGATCATAAGCAGCTTGTATTAAAACACGAAGTGACTGTATTGAATTAAAAAGCATGTCTTTTATGATTCTGATTCAATATTTCAGATCAAGGACCAGTCTTTTCTAGTGCTCTCAAGACTAGCCCTATTGGATGCCAATGACGTTTCGACCCCACCATGGATATGGGGGTCTCTTCAGGATGGAGAATTTGTGAGATGGTATTGAAGCTGCTGTCGTAAGTGCAATGCCACTGGTGGCAATGTGTTCTAATTACTTTGGTCTGCACCTTCAGTTCAATTAATCTGGTGACTGATAGGATATGGGTACACTGCCATGCAGAAGGACTGAACGCCTTCAAGCTGGTGCCCTTATGGTAGGACTGAGTCTGGTGTAGGCAGGCACAATAACCATGAGCATAATTGTAATAATTATATTGGGGATCGCCTCCAGGGATAACCAATCAAGTCTTGTGCAAGCATTAAATGCCCTCTTCTGAAGGTCCAGGACTCTGCGTGCCATCAATCCGGCGAAGCACGAGCTCCAGGAACAATTTCAGATAAAGAAGCCATCGTGGCTCACCGATCGGCAGGGTCTGTGGGGAGTTCATGCTCCGACCCGTTCCCAGAACAATGTGGAAATTAATTTAAACCTCAAGATTGTAGTGTTCCTTTTTTAGGATCATGAGAGTCATTGGTAAAAATCATCTAAGGAAAAAGCGGTAAACTTTTCTTTAAAATGAGTTTCTTGAGAAAACTGCCCACATCGTGTGCTAGAGCTGTACACACACTGTGTGTACACTTGTGCATACACTCCTCATCCCCACCTTCATGTGTATTCCTGTATATATACACAGACACACAAAAAACAGGTTTATACAAACCCTGGAAAACCTCATTATAGGGCTTTATTTTTTCTGCACAAAAAAGCATTTGTAATCCATCATCTGTTGCATTACTGGAAGATTGTTAACAGTTGTGTTCATCAAAAGCGTCAAAATGTTTTAACTTCGCTGTACACCAGGTGCCACACCTGACACAGCAAAAGTTTATTGGACAAATATGGCTTTCCTCCAGTCACATGTATGTCACTGCCATGTGACACCACTTGCTTTTTAATGGTGCATAATTTAGTCAATACTGACTGAGTTTGGTCGCCCTTTGCCTCATAATTCCAGTGGTCCTACAGCAAATACCTCACACACAAACTCCCATATAGTCTCTGACAAATTGGAACACAAACTTGTTAAAAAGTGTTTTAAAATAACACACACATCCAGTGTATATTATTCAGAACACAACAATTACACATCTCATGTTCATACCACCAGTGCACACACTGATCACTCACAAATACACCTGGGAAACCCCCGGCTTTATACATCACTTTACAAACACACTTATATGGGCACAGAAAAAGGATGAATCTCTACATCTGGCAACACACAGTGCTCCATTTAGGGCCACTGGAATTGGGTATTTCTGTGGCTGCAGCGATTTGCTACATAATCCATTATCTGTGGCATAGTCTGCAGATTTTAGCAAACAAAAATGTTTCTTCCTCATACAGATCAAAAGCAAATACCAACGGGAGGGGGTGTAGGGGAGTAAAGAAGGCACCAAAGCAAGTTGTGCCTGTAGTAGGACAGCCGGCATTGTCAATAAAGTAAATAGTGCTCACCCACTAGAAAAAGCAACCTGTGTTAGGAGCGAAGTAAAAGGTCCAGACCTTATGGGCGGGAACAAATGGAGACAGAGCGTTACCGAGGCGGGACTAACAAGCCTCATAATGAATCGGAAGCCAGCGTTTACCAAGGACATTGACACCAGCCAAATACAAATACGGGTGGAGAGTGGGCGAGGCTTCCACAACATACCCTACTACAGCACGCCTCACAGAGCGAGCAGCGCATGCGCGCTGCAATGCTAGGATCGACCTAAAAAAGTGGCCACAGCTGTTCCTGCACACTGGAAGCCGTTCACAACGGTTGACCAGCCTTTTTTCTGTTGTTTACTGCAGCATTTAGATGTTAAATTGGTATTAATAGCTGAACTCTTTTTCACAACAGTGTTATGTGTAAAAATTACAAAATAATTAAGTAATGCTTTCACAAAATGTGCCTCATTACGCCGCATAACTTTCTGAATGCATAATCTAGGTAAACCTGCCGCATAACTTCCTTCCTTCTATCTTGCCTCCTTAAGTGCTCTCTTTTTTTCTCCATGCACTTTCAGTGCTTTGAGGCAACATTAGCAAACAAAGCGCTACACCAGTACTCAACATGAATGGCAGGTCACTTGGGCCTGAGGGCGGAGGTGGCGTCCAGTGCCACTGCAAAGGTGTGGCATTACTATTCCAAGAATTGTGTAGTTTACATATACACAGTAAGCGCTATATAAATACAACTTACACTTATAATTATAACAAAGCGCTCAGCTGCTGAGCACTGTAAACAGCCCTGGGCCTTGGTTCACCTCTTGAGACCTCTCTCTCCTTCTCACAACGCGGCATCGGTGGCACTCTTACACATTCGAACACTCTGAAGAGACGTCACAGACTTGGAAGCAGGACTACAATTTCACTTTAAATGCAACTTTTTACAAAGAGTATCTGTGTTAATTGAATATATTTCTGAAAATGCTGGTAACTGATCCAGCAAAAGAACATATAAAAGCTTGCTTTCCTCGGTGTTCAGTCGACCTCTCTAAAAACAACCATTGGCAAAAGTTTCTCGGTCTCACCCTTGGAACCGATTTATTGATTTTGCAAATGGTTTTAGCAATATACTACGGCATATAGATGCCATGTTTTCCATTAATAAAAACTTTGAATTTGTTAGCATTTGTAAACTGTCTTTGCTCAGATCTCCCTGGTGCTGGTAAATGGTGGCAACGAAGGCACCATCGGAGAGCCTTTCAGTGCCATCAGCGACCAGAAGGCAAGACGGCAGGAGACCCTGGCGCAAGAGGGAGCGCTTGTGAAGATGGAATGCCCAGTACCGCCACTATGAACAGGATGTGCTGAGAGGGCTACAGGTGTGGCACGGGCACACAGGTGGGATCCCTCAAGTCAAACAGCAAAGATGCCACTGCCAGCAGGGGACGCAACACCATTTGTGGCAACCTGACTCGGAGCCACTGTTAGTTCGATACAGAAATATAGAGATCCCCACCCTCCTGAGATGGGCCGCAAGCACTGCCATCACCTTGGTGAAGACTCACGGTGCCGATGTTAATCCAAATGGGAGGGCCACAAACAGGCAGCAAGAGGACCCTACCACAAATGAATGCATTTCCTGTGCGACTGCAGGGTCAGTATGTGGAAATGCACACGCTGCAAGTCGAGGGACACCGTCCAACCTTATGCTTCCAGTGCCAGAAGAACCGGAGCAAGGGATAATACTCGAAACTCTTCCTTGAGAAAGTGGAAGCTTGAGAGCGTGAATTTTAGAGTTGTACGAAGATCGTTGTCCTCCCTTTTTGACCCAAATTCCTGCTCTGAGACCAAATCCACTGCTCCTGCCTGCAGCACGGCGACCCACCTATTGCTGCAGGATCCAGAGATGTCCCTCTGACTGGAGGGGTGAAGATTGGGATACAGAGCCCGTTGGAGGGGTAGAGTATACCCCGCTTTCAACAATTTATAAGGCAAGTTGGTCCTAGGTTATGGACTTCCAGACCTGCCGGAAGGAGGATACCAGTACAACCAGCAACACTTGTTCTTACAACTAGTAGCCAAAGCTGCTTTCCACGTGGCGAGAAGTGGGAGGGTTGTTGGGTTTTACAACCCATTGAAGACCTCTGCCCCAATACTGGTGGAGCAGCTGGTTTTGTCGCAAAAGTGGCAGCGAGGGCTGACTGTTGAAAACTCAGTTTCCTTTCAGAAACAATGAATTTCCTAAATTGTCAACAGTCTCGGTCGTAACAGCAGACCCAAAGATCAGGACATTGCCCAGCCTGCCCTGAATATCTCCCAGGCAGCCAGCCTCCTCTCCAAAGGAACATGAGCCGTCCTAAGGCCTGTCCATCGGTAATGATTACACATTGCCCGAAAAACCATTTAACCCGAGCCTTACAGGTCTAACAGGTCCCAGGTGAGCCCATGGCTCTGACCACCGAACCAAATGTATCCGGCCCTTACATGGAGTCTTGTCCAGCTTCAACTACCGCAGCAACATGATCTGTAAGATTGTCCAGTCATTTGGGCTGCCCTATATCTCCTTGCAATAGGCAGGCCACAGGTGGGCTCACCCCATGCTGGCTTAACAGGATTTGATGGCCCCTCAATCTCCCGAGATTGCTCCTGGTGGTAGCATGCCTGTCAGTAAATCGGTTCTGACTCTCAAGTTGGCAGGGAACTCCAGGATGTCAATTGCCTTTCTTAGGCCATATATATCACGAACGCAAGAGGAACCCATATGCCCGTGTGAACTGGGTAATAGCTACTCAGTTGGAAACAATTGTTCACCAGGAAAACATGTTAAAGAAAAGTTTCTCGCTTGCTGCAATTATATGATTTTTTGGCAATGACTCTCATGGGCCTAAAGAAGGAACACTGCAATCTTGAGGTTTAAATTAATTTCCACATTGTAATATTTAGCTAATGGTTAATAATGAAGTAGTCCAAAAGATGTATTAGTTAATACTCGCTTCAGCCGAAGTAAGTAACCTTTTTTTGTAAATGCAAAAAGCTTACTAAAAACAACTACTCACATAACACAACATATATTGATGCTTGCGCAAATATTGAAAAATTAGAAAAAAGGTGACTTATGTGACCCCAGTGGAGTGATCATAAGCAGCTTGTATTAAAACACGAAGTGACTGTATTGAATTAAAAAGCATGTCTTTTATGATTCTGGTTCAATATTTCAGATCAAGGACCAGTCTTTTCTAGTGCTCTCAAGACTAGCCTTATTGGATGCCAATGACGTTTCGACCCCACCATGGATATGGGGGTCTCTTCAGGATGGAGAATTCTTGAGAAGGTACTGAAGCTGCTGTCGTAAGTGCAATGCCACTGGTGGCAATGTGTTCTAATTACATAATTGTAATAATTATATTGGGGATCACCTCCAGGGATACCCGATCCCATCTTGTGCAAGCATTAAATGCCCTCTTCTAAAGGTCCAGGACTCTGCGTGCCATCAATCCGGCGAAGCACGAGCTTCAGGAACAATTTCGGCTAAAGAAGCCATTGGGGTTCACCGATCGGCAGGGTCTGTGGGGAGTCTATGGTCCGACCCGTTCCCAGAACAATGTGGAAATTAATTTAAACCTCAAGATTGTAGTGTTCCTTTTTTAGGATCATGAGAGTCATTGGTAAAAATCATCTAAGGAAAAAGCGGTAAACTTTTGTTTAAAATGAGTTTCTTGAGAAAAATTGTTTCCAGCTGACTTGGCTTTTCTTAGGACAGCATGGAATGAAGCCACCTCTGGGGTTGGGTTGGGGTGCGGGGTCACTCCATTACACTATCCACTGGACCCCTCATCAGAGCTATATCAGTGAGTAAGCCAGCTTTGAATGTGGCCCTGACTTCAGCACTGGAGTCTGCAGCATCGCCTTTGGAGGGGCTGGCGCCAGAGACATCCCGTGTGCAAAAGCGGGAGCTGGCTGGCGCAGAGGGGGGAGTTGGAGGTGCTAGCTGCTTGCATGGTGATTGTTTATTAGATTAGTCCGGTCTTGAGATCTTTCCTGAATTGGTGGGGCGACGGTGCGGTCCTTAGGTGCAGGGGAAGGTAGTTCTAAGTTTTGGCTGCCAGGTGCAAGAAAGAGCGTCCTCCACTGTTCGCTCGGCGGATCTGGGGTAGGTCTACGAGGAAGAGGGAGGCAGATCGTAGATGTCCGGTCGGTTGAAGGTCATGAGTTTGTTGATGTATGCTGGTCGTTCGTTGAGCAGGGCTTTGTATGCGTGAGTCAACATCTTAAACTGGCTTCTCTTCTGGATCGGGATCCAGTGCAGATTCTTTTCGAGGTGCAATGTGATGTGGGTTCGTCTAGGGAGGGTGAGGATGAGTCTTGCAGCTCACTTTTACACTGTCTGTAGTCTCTTCAGAAGGCGTGGAGTGATTCCTAGGTACAATGTGTTCCCGCAGTTCCGTCTGTTGGTGATGAGGGTCTGTAGTGCGGTCCTTCTGGTGTTGACTGGGAGCCACCAGAAGATCTTGCAGAGCATGGGTAGGGTGTGGAATCAGGCAGATGAGACGGCGTTTTCCTGTTTCTTGATAGATTGCTTGCTGTCCAAGGTTTCGGGCATGGTCTTTCGGGAGGAGGCAGATGGAGTGTGCCAGGCTTCTTGTGTTCCGAAGTGAACAGTGGGAAACGGATTCTCTGGGTTCTTACAGTGAGGCATGAGGCGATCCATTTCAAGGCGTCGCCTTGAATTTCAATGTAAAGTCTGTTGATCAAGATGTGATGGGAGACTGTGTCAAAGGTGGTTGACAGGTCCAGGGGGATGAGGTTCTACCATTTCAGGGAGGACCCTGATGTAGTCAGTGGCTGGTATCAATGCTGCCTCAATGCGGAGGTTGGCTCGAAATCCGTATTGAGAGGGGTCCAGGAGGTTGTTGTGTTCCAGGTGGTTGACTGCCTTCTCAAGAACCTTTACTGGAAAGGGGAGCAGGGAGAAGGGCCAGTAGTTCTTGTTTTCAGCTGTGTCGGAATATAGTTTCTTCAGGAGGGGCCACTGTTTAGTGCATCTCTAGTCCTCAGGGAAGAGGGCTGAGGTGATGGAGGTGTTCAGGACTTTCTTGAGCTCGTCGCAAGTCGTCTTGCTCCAGAGATTGAAGATGTGGTAGGAACAGGGGTTCGTAGGTGCTCCAGAGTGAACTGAGTTCATGATGGAGATTGTGGTTCGAGTTGTGAGAGGGTCACAGTGAGTGAGCAGGTGTTCAGGGTTTGTGTTTGGGGTGTTAGCAGGTCGATGCTGTTGTCAGCGGGGGTTGGAGTTTGAAGTTTTCGTAGATGGCTGAGAGCTTGTCATGGAAGAAGTTTGCCAGGGTATCACACAGTTCTTCAGAGTAATGTTGTTCTCTGCGACTGCGGGATTGGAGAACTCCTACTTGCTGGGGTTTGTGCTGGCTTTTTACGGTCTGCTAGGGCATTCTTTGCTTCTTTCAGGCGGCAGTGGTACTGTTTGAGTGCTTTCTTGAAGATGGTATGGTCTCCTGCCTCTTTGCTGGTCTCACACTTCCTTTCTAGTTGCCGGCAGTTGCATTTGGTAGATTTCAGCTCCTCAGTGAACCAGCTGGCTCTTTTGGTAGGTCCTTTGACTTTGACTGGCTCGCCGAGGACGATTGTGTTGGCACATTTAGTGATCTATTGGGAGAGATTCTTTGCAGCCTGTTCTGGGTTGGGTGATGTGTCTGGTCATGTCTGACAGGTGGGAGTTGAGTGTTGTTCCACTAGTCTTCTGATATATTTTCCAGTCTTTGCACAAGGGACTGGTGGGCAAGGTGCTGGTGTTGGTAGTTGGGAGATGATGAAGGGAACGCTGTAGTGGCCACTCCAGGGGAGCTGTGTGACATGGTTGTACTTCACTGTAGGTGAAGACGGGGTAGAGTGGGTGTTCTGCGATGTGGGTAGGGTCAGTGATAAGTTGCTTGAGGCCGATGTAGCTCATGCACTCCAGGAGATCAGTTGTGTTGGTATTGCTGGGGTCAGAGGTAAAATCTAATATCACCTAGAAAGATGTAGTGCTCGGAGTCGATGGCGATCGGGCGATGTTGTCAAGGATGGCGTAGTTGGGGCGTGATCCTGGTGGTCTGTAGGCGAGGGTGACTTTGATGTTGCTTTTTCCATCTGTATGGAGTTGGAAGTTGAGATGTTCCATTATCAGAGTTGAGTCGTCTGGCGAGATCGTGCAGCGTATGGTGTCCTTGTAACTATCCCACCTCCGTGTTTGTTAGTTCTGTCCCGGTGTGTGGTCTTGTAGCCTTCGAAGGTGGCATTGGCGATTTTCTGAGCAGAGGCAGGGTTAATCCAGGTCTCGGTGAAGATGATGTTCAGGGTGAGGGATGAGATTGTGTCCCAGATCTCTGTGGTGTGTTTGCCAAGTGATTGTGCATGGAGTAGAATGCACTGGAGTGGTGCTGTGGAGGTCTAGGTAGCGTGGTGGATGCAGCCATGTTTGCAATGTCTCTGGTGGTGTTGGTCACTTCGTGGCTACAGGTGAAGCTGCAGTGCCGACAGGACAAAAGGTCCTGGTAGTGCATGGATATGTGTAGCAGAAGTAGTAGTTGTTGTGGATGCGTCTGGGCCCAAGGGCTCGGAGATCGGCGGTGGTGTAGCTGCAGGGAGTGGCAGAGCCAGTATTCTTGGCACTGGGCGCGGTCCGGACACAGATGGGCTAGCTTTTGGCATTCACGCTGCACGGCCTCCATAAGATGACCTGTGAGGTAGGAGGGGCTAGGTGGGAGATTCAGGGAGGTGAGAAAGCGGGTAAATGGTGGGATCGGGTGGCGAAAAACCACAGTAACACTGATGTAACCAAATTCAATGGCGTGGGGAGAAAACAAACAAAGCAAAAAGACAACACAGGTAAATACAAAGTACAACGCAAGAAATGTAGTCACCTAAACACACACAGCATCATGCAGAAAATGCAGTCACACGAACAGTGGGTCTGATGGCGTGAGCTTGATGACTGTGGCAGAGTCATAGTACCTGTGAGCTAACAGCAGTAGCGGGAGGTGGCAGGCATGACCCTGGACCTCGACATTGACAAATGGAGCCCCGGATACTCCCATTGGGCCCTGGGGCATACCAGGGGGACCACAGCACCCCAGAGCATCTTCATAATCATATGGAGGAAAAAGGCAGGATCCGTCTCCAGTGTCGGAAATTCAGGTATGTCGGCATCAGAACCCCTAAGTGAGCAGGCAGCGAAGGGCCAGTAGCTGGACCTGTCAGGACCACTTCTGGGAAGAGCTCTTCTGATGGGGAAACCTCTATGAGCTCTGGCTCTGAGGAAATCTTCACAGGGAGCAGAGTACATCACTGCAAACTACCTCAACTTGGAGAGACAAAAATGGTCATTGTCATTTCCCCTCCTCTTTGTCCATCTCAGACTTGAGTAAGGATGAAGAACGAGCCATAGAGAGAAACCACGTCCAATGTTGAGACCGAAGCTCCTGGAGAGCAAGGACTCCCTTGGCCTTGTATTCTTGGGCGGCCTTGGGGTGCATAAAGGTATATTGGTCACAGAACCCCAGGTAGGGTTTTGACCCCAAGCAACCCATAGACTTGAGGGCCGGATATTGACATTTATCGATTGCAGAGTCGGGAAAGTCTGAAACCAAACTTCTTACGAGATGGCACTTGAATATATTTTTTCAGAAATCGCTGTAAAATGAATAAAAATCTGAGAACACGGACAGCAACCCCTGACCAGCGTCAAAGCTCGCAGGGAAATAAAAGTGAACTGGCATCAGTGTGTTTGAGTTTCCTACAGTGACATCACGCTGGCGTTGTTTCCGGCACGAGACAGACAGTTTCCTACCGCAGGGAAGAGCTATGGAAACAGCACTTGAAAGAAAAAAAACTTCCAACCCCACGGACCCTCCCACCAGCCTGATAAACTCGTTTTATATTGTAGACAATGTTGTTTCATGTCAATGGATGGCCTACTATCAAATGCAAGATAAGTGTAGTCAGTTAAAAACTGATAACATCCCATAGGGCACTCCGGTATACGGGAAATAATCCTCCTCAGTTCAATTCAAAAATCACATAAGTTCGTTTTCAAAGATTTATTCTTCCTTAATTCATTCTTAATTCAGATAAATCATGTTTTTATCACACAAAAGATGCCATTTATCTTGTGGAACATATATGTTTTTCTCTCATTCCATTTCATAGTCGCTCCAATGCATTTCGGGCATTGCCCTTCGTCGGGGAGCATCTAAACAAAACGACATATGTTGTCCTAAGTACAAAATCATCATGTATAATGCATACAAATCAACAAACCTCTATTGCCATGATCATATGATACTGTGATTGGACAGGGTGTTGTAAATACAATATACATGAATCAGCGTGTGCTTATATTCGTGCAGTGTGTCATACCGATAAATACGGCGTGCTCTACTTAATACAACATGCTTTGGCTGAATAAATAAATAAGGATAACGGTTGCCGCAAACTCCCAAGAGTGTGTAAACTGTGATTAAACCAAAGTAAAAAGTCGTGGTTATACGAAAGTGAAAAACGCGTAATCAGGAAAAGTTAAAGAACTGTGATTGGAACAGAGTTACAAAACGCGGTTACGTGAAACAGATGGTGAAACGGGTTAGCTGACAGTTTGTGTAACCAAAAGAGGCGTCAAGCGGTTCAGGAAAATTAATAACATTAGTAAAGGGTTATCGGTAACTTACTGAATGAAAAGCGGCAAGGTTTGTAATGGCATCTTCCCGGGGCTAGTCGCTACGGAACCCGTGTGTGGTCAAACTATAAGAAACCAGGAAGTGGTGTATTCACGTAAGCGTGATGGTGAAAATAAAGATAGGACCAAGGTGAATGTGAACATAAAGAAAGGACCAGGGTGAATATCGTGGTTATGATGTAAATACGGCTGACACTGACTGTAATCAAATGTAAAAACAAAATCAACAAAATTAGCATCAGGATGAACCCTGACATTTGTAACAATTTATAATCCTGTGATATGTAACAATATATAATACTGGAGAAATGACAGTTAAAGCATCAAATTATAAACCATCAAATTGTAAACCATCAAATTATAAACAACAGGCCAAGCGGATATTCGGAACAGAGAACCCCCAGCATCGGGGGATAACTTATAGATAACAAGCAAATTCGATGCGTTCATTGAGCCCATTAGGTTTGATCGAATTGAGTCTGTAAATCCAATAATTTTCACGCATTAACAATGTCCTATTATTATCTCTGCCTTCAATTTTATCAATTATTTCCAACACCATAAACTTGAGTTGGGAAATATTGTGATTCATCTCAACAAAATGACTTGCTACTGATGATTTCAAGTTTTTAGTTCTGATATTGGATTTGTGCTCGTTTACGCGGGTTTTCAACTTCCGCTCGGTCTTCCCAATATATACCATTCCACAAGGGCATTTGAGTAAATATATGAGATTGCTGGTGTCACAGGTGGCTGTGACTTTTAGTGAAATGTCATAACCTTTCATAGGGTGGCTAACGTTTGTTCCTGGAATGATGTTATGACAGTTATTGCAGGGTCTTGTTCCTCTTGCGATCACATGTTTCCTGTATGGCTGTTTTAGGATTTCACCTACATTTTTGCCTCTTGTGTAGGCGAATAAAGGTTTTGATTTAAACATGTCTTTAAAGTCAGGTTCCACTTGTAACATTGGCCAATGTTTCAGTATGATGTTTTTGTACAATTGACTCACGTTGGAATATTTTGATACCACAACCATTCAGTCATCTGTAGTTTTAGTGTGTGTTGGTTTAAGCAAATCCTTTCTTTGAGTATTTTGTACTTGTATCTTCGCTGTTTTCAATATTTGTTCCGGGTAACCTCTTTCTCTAAAGCGGTCAATCATTTCCTCCATTCTTATCTCCGCTACATCAGGATCAGATGTGATACGTTTCACTTGAAGTAACTGTGATTTGGGCAAATGTCTTTTCAAAGCTGGTTGGTGAAAACTGGTTTAGTGTAAAAGATTATTACGGTCTGTTGGTTTTCGAAAGATGTCTGTAATTAGTTCATTGTTATTTATGGTGATGTGTGTGTCCAAGAAAGTAATTGATTTTGAATCAATTGTCCATGTGAATTGTATTCTTTGGTTCACCGTATTTAAATTCAACAAGGCTTCCTCCAAATTCTCTTTGGTATCTTTCCAAAGGAAAAATAAATCATCTATGTAGCGTGCGTACATTTTCAAGTGTCTTGTCCATGTTGGATTGGTCCAAATGTGAGTCTGTTCAAACTCACCCATGAAGGTGTTAGCGTAAATCGGCGCTGCGCTGTTTCCCATACTAGTGCCTACTAGTTGCAAAAAACAATCGTTCTCATACTGAAAGTAGCTGTGATACAGCGTAAACATCATTAATTTCATTAGGAAAACTTTCATTGTCTCTTCCACTTCCAATTTTAAGATGGCTTGTTCTATAGCTTCCATGCCTTCCTTATGCGGGATCGATGTGTACAGGGAAGAAACATCTGCTGTACATAACAATAATTGTTCATTGGGTTCAATTTCAATGGCATTCAATTTGCACAAAAAGTGTGTTGTGTCTCAAATGTAACTAGTGAGTGATTGTACCATCGGTTGCAGATGGCGGTCTAAGAATTGTCCCGCCGGTTGGTGAATGCTACCACAAGTTGATACTATAGGTTGTATAGGTGGATTCATTAAGTTTTTGTGTATTTTAGGTGCTGCATACATAAATGGACTTTTGGGGTTGGTTTTAATCAAAAAGTTCTTCGTTTTCTGGTTAATTGTACCCATGTTAAAGGCTTTTTCCACAATTTCTTTCAAAATCCTTGCATATTCTGTATTTGGATTCCCAGGTAGTCGCATGTACGTTAGTTCATCCGATAGGTGTTCTATCAATTTTAGCTGATACATGTTGGAATTCATAACAACTAGGGCTCCTCCCTTATCTGCTTTAGTACAGATTATGTTTTTGTCATTCGCTATTTTCAACAATTTGTCACAGTCCTTCTTAGTCATGTTTTTGTATGAACTTTTTTTGAAATTGATAGACTGTATGTCCTTCTTAACCAACTGTTCGAATAGGTCTATGCTTTTATGACTTACGGGAGGTTGAAAAGAACTGGTAGTTTTTAAGCCCATTAGTGGGTCTGGTTCGTTCGTTGTTTGTGGAGGTACTACATTAGTAAAAAAGTGTTGTAGCCTGAGTTTTCTAGTCAATTTAAATATGCTTATCTCCAATTCCAATAAATCTGTCTGTGCAGTTGGTACAAATGATGTGCCTTTTTGGAGTAATTTAGTTTCTTGTTCTGTCAGCATGTGGCTGGAGATGTTTATCACTAGGTTACATTTTGTTTCTTCCTGTTGTCTTTCTTTGGCTGTGTTGTACTCCTTGTTTGTGGACGCCCTTTTTGCTTTACTCCTCCTGGGACTTCTGGTTCCACGACCTGTTCTAAAAAATCACTATTTAACGAGTTGGTTGAAGTGCTTGGAGTTTGTATGTTTTTATCTCCAGATTGTTGATCTTGTGTTTTTTTAGACGATTGCATTCCAGGTCTCCTCGATCGGTTGGTGTCGCTATCCGAAGACGATGTCTCTGTGTTTTGTGTATATGGTCGATTTCTTCTTTTCTGAGCATACACCTTTGCCCAGGTGTATACTTCCCCTAATTTATAATCTAGGGTATCGCGGCGAAATTTTCTTATTTTGCGGTCATTGATATCATTTGTATGTTTCTCAAGCTGAAGTTTCATATCCACAATAAATGTGGCTAACTCTTCTGCTGTCATATTCTTGCTGAGTTCTTCTGTAGTCTCTGTTATTTCTTTTTCCAAGTCTATTAGTACATTCGATAGCTCCTCAATGATCAAAAGGATAAGGTCCAAGCTACATTTGTTTAATATAGCATACCAGCGATCCTGGAAAGATTTGGAATTCTTGCATTAAGAAGGTTTAAGTGCAATTCCTAGGCCTCGGGGAATGCGCTGAGATTTTTTTATTTTTTTTTAATTTTGAAAACCTTTATTTGAAAAAATGGATGCGTACAAATACGGGCGTACAACCCGGGGCCAGCCACGAAGCAAAACTGGAAAGCACCATCATCAATTAAAGGCACAGAGTGGTTAGATGATATTACCTAACGCTGCAAGTCAATACTATCAGCTAACTAGAACCACTCGACACAGGATTAGAGGAGGTTAATTTTATATATTAAAGAATAAAGGATCGGTCGTATAGGTAGCAACCTGGAGTACATGGCGGGGAATAATCCAACTGTTTCGTTGCAGTACGACAAAAGAGCAGTAATCAGAAAGGTCCATAGCATGCAAAACATAGGTTCGCTTATACTTCCTCAATGGTAGTTTCCACGCCCAACCACATGTACCCAGAGACTAACTGAACAGCAATTCCGCAGTAATAAAAACCCATCAGGGAAACAGATAGGCTGCAATCACTATACATCCCAACCCCAGAAATAAGAAAACGAGAAAACCAAAGAAGAAAAGAAGTAGGGGGACTCCACGTTATTGTACCCGCCCCTCAGTGATAATGGCGAGCAATAATACAAATAGCGAACGTGCTTGGGGGCGGAGCAATAAATCAGGAGAAACAGTGCCATGAATATCATGTGACGTAAAATACCTATTCCTCCTCTCACAGTAACTCACCCCACGGGGTTACACACAGTCGTGGAGACCCAAGGAAAGGATACAAAAGAGCCATAGAAACAAAGAACAACCTAATAGACCCTACTCCACCCATCCCACCCTGCACCCCTGCAGAAGGCTACGGCCTACCCCCCCCAGCAGCGTGCCTGTCGCCCTAATGATGAACCCGAAATATAGAAAAAGAGAATATAGAGAAACGGAAAAGGAAAGGGAGAAAGAAACAAGCATTTACAATGCAATGGTTTCGCCTTTGGAAAAGTTAGAGCTATTGGCATTGTAAATGACAAAATTTGTATTTATGTGTTGGTTTTGAAAACAGATAAATAAATGGCATTGTCATTTACATTGCCATTAGCTTAATCTCTTGCAAATCCGAAACCTATTGTACCCTACGGACAACAGCAGACAGCAATTACTACCACACACACACACCCAGAGCAACACACACACACACACACCCAGAGCCAGCCACACACACCCAGAGCCAGCCACACACACACACACCCACACACCCAGAGCCACACACACACACACACAGAGCCACACACACACCCAGAGCCACACCCAGAGCCACACATACCCAGAGCCACACACACACCCAGAGCCATACACACACACCCAGAGCCACACACACACACACCCAGAGCCACAAACACCCACCCAGAGCCACACACACACTCAGGAGAGCAAGCACAGCGAGGGGGCAGGGAAGCAAGCACAGCGAGGGGGCAGGGAACTAAAAGTAAAATACTAAAAATAAAATATTCCATGTCGCAATTAAAGTTACCATCAGCCAGTCACTGGTTAATGACTGTAAAAACATCATCATCACCTATGTACCGAAGGGAGGAGTAAAGAACCTCAGGATGCCCTTCAGTGTAAAAGTCTTCATTGGCTTAGGGTGCAGGTGGGCCTTACTTTTGTTTGAGCAAATGATGTGAACAGGCCCTGTCCCGTCCTGATGCTCTGTTCAGGACGGGGATGATCAATAAAATGATAATGAATTACCATGTTATTTTTCATCTCTGGGGGTTTGGGGATAATTTAAGTGTGGCAACACTCCTCTGCTACAACAGAGGAACTGTCCCTGCGTTCTGCACCAATAGAACTTATACTGACGAGGGCCCTGGCACTTATTTTACAAATTAAGCACTGGTCGCCTAGCTATGTAGCTATGTAGCAAGGCTTTGAATACCGGTGGGAAAGAAGATGCATCGACTGTCAGTCCTGCCCACAGACCTCAGGGCAGTGACTAACCAAGGAAGGTAGATAATGACCAGAGTCAGCAGGTAGGTATAAACTGAAAATACACAAGTACCTCTAAAGAAGTTGGTACAGGGTTTCCCCACGCAGGTGCTGGATGAGTTTAGGGAGTGTTCCTCAACTTCAGGCTCAGAACTTGGGTTGATTAATAGGAAAGAACATGGACTGAGGTGGGCACTTGCATGTGAGAGCTGGGAGCAATACTAACAGCCCAATATACAATACATCCCAAACTATCTGCTTAGAACAACAGAAGCACTATTAACTACCAGTTATAAACAAACACCATTTTCTTTACTATGCTGATGAAATACCTTGTAGCAGTCACAACAGGTCCAGTGTACTCATGCTCACCATACAGTGTATTCCTGCTGGAGTACCCAGGCCTGGTGGTATACTGGTGGGACCACTTCGAAAGAGATGGTGTCTTGGAAGGAGAGACCCAGATACTGGTAATACCTCGATAGAACAGCCTACACAGAGGGTTGCTGGAGATTCTGACACAGCCCAGTGAGTGATGGCATACCGTGGTGGTAGTAGAGAAAAGCAGGATTGAGGATGCAACAAGTCAGAAAGAGAGGGCTGCGTTAGGATTCTGGCAGAATGCTAATGGCAAAGACAAGGCAGCACAACATTCAGAAAGAGTGGCATCTCTCCGTACAAGGCCCTGGGACAAATACAACACTTTTGAGAGTCTCTGCGGTCTGCGAATCCCTTTGAGGCTGGATGACCTTTCCACGCACAGCAGCTGAAGCAGCCAAGATTTCCTGGGTAGTAAATGCAATGGCAGAAGCTGGATGGAGAAACTTGCTGACTATTGTCATCCCATCTAGAGGGAGTGCATTGAGTCGTTTGACCGCAACAAGGTGTCCAGTATTCCACATGCACTCTTCAGTATTCCAGACTGGCAGGAGTTCGTACTCAAGGCCTACAGTGAAACAGCACACATCCCCTGTTTGCCTAATGCACAGGAATGAAGACATCGAGCCCTTAGCTGCAGGGGCTGGTGTACTTTCCATTTCCCACACCAACATAGTTGGACAAAACCTGATATGGGAGATGTTAAGCAGCATTTTCTTGGATTTGTTGGAGGTCATCGTGATACAGGGAAAGAATCATATGCACCCAGAGGCTTGCCTTTGCTTTCAAAACACTAGGTCCTGGCCATCCACAAGAACATGCATGCAATCCAATCCGGGGGGAGGAGGGGTACCCCGACAGCCACTAGGGAGGTACCTAAGCACCACAACAAACTAAAATACGACTGTTTCCCTAGACGGTATACAAAAGCACTCTTGTTGCCAGTAAACAAGGTCGCACCATCACCTGGGCACATGGGTCAGCCCTACACGCCACACACAACACAAGCAGTAAAATTATCAACGCATTTTCAGAAGACAGTCTGTAGCATTAACAATTCAAGAACGAAACAATTGGGCGTACTGATTGATGCGGGCAGAACACCGCATGTAGCAGGTTAACCTTAGTGTGATGGGGAAAAAAAACGAGAAGTCAACGAGGGGCGCACTGCGCAGACAGGGGCAATGAGGCCGGGGCAGAAAGGTGGACAAGGAGTATGAGTGTGGTGGTTCAGTTGGTATTCAAGTGGGCACGCAGGACGGGGAGTGGGCGGGTTTGCGGGAAAGGTGTGGCGAGCTACGCATTTGTCTGCGGGGTGCGAGTGTTGGGGCGCTGTTTGGAGGGAGGGAGGGCTCGGGAGGGGACAAGGGTGATTGGGTGCAGGACATGCATCTATGCAAAATGGACGGAATTAAGAAGAGATATTACAGGCAGATCACAGCATGTCGTGTGGATGGCACTAGAGGGTGAATAAGGACTAAAGGCATATTGCGGGAATTAAGCATGGATTGTGGATTACTGAACTTGTTGGCCATGAAGGGCGCCCAGCAGAGTGCAAGAGATAAGATAAGGTTCACGTTGCTGAGACTAGGACAATAATGAGCTTAGATGCAAGAACGTGAGCAGGCGCTGTCTCGAAGAAATTCTACTTGGGTTTGGGCTCTGGGGGATGGCAGGGTGCAAAAGCTGAAAAGGGGTGGGAGACAGAAAGGGCGCCAAAGGGAGGGGGAGTTGGGTCACCAACGCAGGCAGTCAAGTAAGACACGGCATAGGGGGTAGTGACAAGGAAGAAGGGGAGTGGGAAGGTACTGGGGGGGATGGGGCACCAACACGAGCAGCAAGGAAATAACAGCGGGGGGAGGAGGGGTGCTAGGATAAGGAAAAGGGGGCCGTCTTAGTAAAGGAAGGGGGTAAGATAAGGAGGCAGGTAGGGCCGCTTAGGGGGCGGGCTGGCGAATTGGGTCAGTATGGTGTGGGTGGGGGCTGCTTCACCAGGTATGCCAGGGAGTTGTGGAAGCCTCCTCCCCCCTCCCTCCGCCCTGTAAGTGAAATATGGAGGCAAGGGTCAACACAGCAGGGCCAAAGCTCCACGCATCTACGGAGTCAACAATATATACAGGGAGAAGGATGGGACTGTGGGAAGGGAGGGGGGGCTGATGTCCAAAGGGGGATGGGGGGCAGGCAGAGCTAGGAGAGGATGCCTATTCAGGTCTCAAAATGGGACGTCGGGCGGGATGGGTCAAGGCTGCCAGGGTACTACTTAGAACGTAACGAAGGGCAGTGAGCGAGGGGGGAGGGGTGTTTAAGCGGGGAGCGGCCAACGCGGTTCGGAGGCTACTGTGTACAAGAGCAGTGGTTGAATGAAGGGACGGGGCGTGATGGGGGGGGTGTCATGCATGTGCCTTTCATCCTTCTGGGGCCGATGGAACGGGAGTTACTGCCCCGGGCGCTGGGGGGGGACATCGCGGGGGTCGGGTGCTGTGGAGGCACAGACAAGGGTCCTCGGGGAGGCACGGGTGGGATCGTGGCTGGGCGATCCTAATTATTTATTTAGTGATTTAGGTGTTTATCTAGCGAGGACCTTACCCGAAGGCATCAGAGTGCTTGGCAGTGGGAACAATAATGAGGCATGAGGAGAAAATGACAAGTGAACACATTGCAAAAGGAGGCGTGGAGTTACGGGAGGCAATAGTGGATATAGTGAGTGAGCGGAATACAGGAGGTAGCAAAGGGTGCAATATAGGAAGAAGAGTGACAGGGATACAAGAGAATAGGAAGTGCAAGGAGAGGTAGGATACGGCAACAGAAGGCAGACACTGAAGAACAGGAAGAAACGTACATAGTCAATGTGGCACTTGTGCAGGTATTACAAACTAACACGAGGTGCGAGGTAGCGAAGAGCGGATGTGCAAGACAAAAAGTGACTCGTGCCGGTTGCAAAGGACAACAGGAGGGGTGGGGGGGCGGGAAAGGAACGGACAACGGGAGGGGTGGGGAGGGCGGGAAAGGAACGGACAACGGGAGGGGTGGGGGGGCGGGCGGGAAAGGAACGGACAACGGGAGGGGTGGGGGGGCGGGAAAGGAACGGACAACGGGAGGGGGGGCGGGCGGGAAAGGAACGGACAACGGGAGGGGTGTGGGGGGCGGGAAAGGAACGGACAACGGGAGGGGTGGGGGGGCGGGAAGGGAACCACTCACCTGGACTTCCTCGGCCGGCGGACAAAATTTGTGGCATGGAACACTCCTCATGAAGGACTGCATGACAGGGCCCTGGCTGTAGACGGACGGCTGAGACCCACGGAGAAGGTGACCCGACACGAGGGAAGTAGGAGGCGCACGGGGATGCACGGGACAAAGGTGCAGGGGACATGGTGATTTCTACTACGGGGGGGAGGGCCTGTGCTCGGGAGCCTCGGGACGGTTGATCGATGCAGGCTGCTTCCTCCTTCCGGCTCTCTCCGCCTCCTCCTGCGATGACGCGGAAGGGGGCTCGGCCGGCTGGGCCAATCCCAGCGCGGCCCGGGCTTGAAGGCAGGCGCTGCTTCCTCCTCTCACTCGGGGCCGCGGCGGTGAATACACGGAGCAATGCCGGGTGGGCACCGGCCTTAAATCTAAATATTAAGCGAGGTGGGCACTCGCTCGGGGTACCACAACAGCGGCAAGGTCCCTGGCAGGGTAGGCACCTGCCAGCGGACAAAATAATCGAAAATCAGGTGCCGGCAATGCCGGACCAGATTCGGGGGCGTTCCCGGCTTTTGGCTGACGTATCATGACGTAGCCAAAAGCCAAAGATTCTCGGGAACGCCCCCGAATCTGGTCCAGCCATGACGGACGCCTCTCTGTTCCAATGGCTAGCCTCCATTTATGGAGCTAGCCAATGAAGCAGAGGGGCGTGTTCAAGTCACCCATACTAGAAACTACAGATTTCTCTGGAGGCGGAGCTTACAGCTCCGTTCCCCAGCGAAACCTAAAAAGGGCCTGGGGAGACGAACCATTAGCAAATGGTACGGCCCCCGCCCCGCGCCCACTTACGCCATGAGTAATGCCCAAAACGAAACTGGCAAGTGTTCAGCAACACGCAAATACGAAGGAATCAACAAAGTATCACAATGTAGGGCAGTCCATAACTCCATTCACCAATCAGTAGTCCTCCGAAAAGAACCGGGTTCATCCTAGTCCCTTCTTGGCCAACGTCGCTATATGCGTAGATCCAGTGGGCATAGGACATGGCGATGAAGAAAGGCCATGGAAAAGTTGCTGGATTATCAATGGAATTATTTACAACAAGGGGTGGTGAGGGACAGAGTCTCTGAATTAAGCAGAAAGCTCTCACCCAGTCAAGAGATCAGGGCTAGATCCAACACCGTTTTTTAGCTCACTGCACCATCCCAGTTTCAGAACCTGGCTGTATGCAAATTAGTCTGTTCCTGTCCCAGTGCATGATGGGAACAGGGCAAACCAAACTACAACAGCCAATTCTTACACTGGGAAGGAAACAAGCTCCTGGGGACCGGTTTCTGGCATTACAGCCGTCTTCGGCCCGGTTTGCTTGAATCCTGATGGTGCAATGAGCAAGGGTCTCACATCTGAGAATACCCTTCCACGCTTAGGGTGGACAAAAATATTTACAACAAGGGGTGGTGAGGGACAGAGTCTCTGAATTAAGCAGAAAGCTCTCACCCAGTCAAGAGATCAGGGCTAGATCCAACACCGTTTTTTAGCTCACTGCACCATCCCAGTTTCAGAACCTGGCTGTATGCAAATTAGTCTGTTCCTGTCCCAGTGCATGATGGGAATAGGGCAAACCAAACTACAACAGCCAATTCTTACACTGGGAAGGAAACAAGCTCCCGGGGACCGGTTTCTGGCATTACAGCCGTCTTCGGCCCGGTTTGCTTGAATCCTGATGGTGCAATGAGCAAGGGTCTCACATCTGAGAATACCCTTCCACGCTTAGGGTGGACAAAAATATTTACAACAAGGGGTGGTGAGGGACAGAGTCTCTGAATTAAGCAGAAAGCTCTCACCCAGTCAAGAGATCAGGGCTAGATCCAACACCGTTTTTTAGCTCACTGCACCATCCCAGTTTCAGAACCTGGCTGTATGCAAATTAGTCTGTTCCTGTCCCAGTGCATGATGGGAACAGGGCAAACCAAACTACAACAGCCAATTCTTACACTGGGAAGGAAACAAGCTCCCGGGGACCGGTTTCTGGCATTACAGCCGTCTTCGGCCCGGTTTGCTTGAATCCTGATGGTGCAATGAGCAAGGGTCTCACATCTGAGAATACCCTTCCACGCTTAGGGTGGACTAAAATATTTACAACAAGGGGTGGTGAGGGACAGAGTCTCTGAATTAAGCAGAAGGCTCTCACCCAGTCAAGAGATCAGGGCTAGATCCAACACCGTTTTTTAGCTCACTGCACCATCCCAGTTTCAGAACCTGGCTGTATGCAAATTAGTCTGTTCCTGTCCCAGTGCATGATGGGAACAGGGCAAACCAAACTACAACAGCCAATTCTTACACTGGGAAGGAAACAAGCTCCCGGGGACCGGTTTCTGGCATTACAGCCGTCTTCGGCCCGGTTTGCTTGAATCCTGATGGTGCAATGAGCAAGGGTCTCACATCTGAGAATACCCTTCCACGCTTAGGGTGGACAAAAATATTTACAACAAGGGGTGGTGAGGGACAGAGTCTCTGAATTAAGCAGAAAGCTCTCACCCAGTCAAGAGATCAGGGCTAGATCCAACACCGTTTTTTAGCTCACTGCACCATCCCAGTTTCAGAACCTGGCTGTATGCAAATTAGTCTGTTCCTGTCCCAGTGCATGATGGGAATAGGGCAAACCAAACTACAACAGCCAATTCTTACACTGGGAAGGAAACAAGCTCCCGGGGACCGGTTTCTGGCATTACAGCCGTCTTCGGCCCGGTTTGCTTGAATCCTGATGGTGCAATGAGCAAGGGTCTCACATCTGAGAATACCCTTCCACGCTTAGGGTGGACAAAAATATTTACAACAAGGGGTGGTGAGGGACAGAGTCTCTGAATTAAGCAGAAAGCTCTCACCCAGTCAAGAGATCAGGGCTAGATCCAACACCGTTTTTTAGCTCACTGCACCATCCCAGTTTCAGAACCTGGCTGTATGCAAATTAGTCTGTTCCTGTCCCAGTGCATGATGGGAACAGGGCAAACCAAACTACAACAGCCAATTCTTACACTGGGAAGGAAACAAGCTCCCGGGGACCGGTTTCTGGCATTACAGCCGTCTTCGGCCCGGTTTGCTTGAATCCTGATGGTGCAATGAGCAAGGGTCTCACATCTGAGAATACCCTTCCACGCTTAGGGTGGACTAAAATATTTACAACAAGGGGTGGTGAGGGACAGAGTCTCTGAATTAAGCAGAAGGCTCTCACCCAGTCAAGAGATCAGGGCTAGATCCAACACCGTTTTTTAGCTCACTGCACCATCCCAGTTTCAGAACCTGGCTGTATGCAAATTAGTCTGTTCCTGTCCCAGTGCATGATGGGAACAGGGCAAACCAAACTACAACAGCCAATTCTTACACTGGGAAGGAAACAAGCTCTGGGGGACCGGTTTCTGGCATTACAGCCGTCTTCGGCCCGGTTTGCTTGAATCCTGATGGTGCAATGAGCAAGGGTCTCACATCTGAGAATACCCTTCCGCGCTTAGGGTGGACAAAAATATTTACAACAAGGGGTGGTGAGGGACAGAGTCTCTGAATTAAGCAGAAAGCTCTCACCCAGTCAAGAGATCAGGGCTAGATCCAACACCGTTTTTTAGCTCACTGCACCATCCCACTTTTAGAACCTGGCTGTATGCAAATTAGTCTGTTCCTGTCCCAGTGCATGATGGGAACAGGGCAAACCAAACTACAACAGCCAATTCTTACACTGGGAAGGAAACAAGCTCCCGGGGACCGGTTTCTGGCATTACAGCCGTCTTCGGCCCGGTTTGCTTGAATCCTGATGGTGCAATGAGCAAGGGTCTCACATCTGAGAATACCCTTCCACGCTTAGGGTGGACAAAAATATTTACAACAAGGGGTGGTGAGGGACAGAGTCTCTGAATTAAGCAGAAAGCTCTCACCCAGTCAAGAGATCAGGGCTAGATCCAACACCGTTTTTTAGCTCACTGCACCATCCCAGTTTCAGAACCTGGCTGTATGCAAATTAGTCTGTTCCTGTCCCAGTGCATGATGGGAACAGGGCAAACCAAACTACAACAGCCAATTCTTACACTGGGAAGGAAACAAGCTCCCGGGGACCGGTTTCTGGCATTACAGCCGTCTTCGGCCCGGTTTGCTTGAATCCTGATGGTGCAATGAGCAAGGGTCTCACATCTGAGAATACCCTTCCACGCTTAGGGTGGACAAAAATATTTACAACAAGGGATGGTGAGGGACAGAGTCTCTGAATTAAGCAGAACGCTCTCACCCAGTCAAGAGATCAGGGCTAGATCCAATGTCTGAGTATACCCTGCCACACCTATAGTGGCCAAAAACGATTTAGAAAAGGGGGTGGTGATGAACAGAGTGTCTGAGTTAAACAGACCACTCTTACCCAGTCCAAAGATCAGGGCTTGATCCATCACCGTTATTTATCTCACTGCCCCATCCCAGCTCAGAACCTGGCTATATGCAAATCAGTCTGTCCCTGGCCCAGTGCATCATGGGAACAGGGCAGACTAAACTACCAAGCCAATTCTTCACCAGAAAGGAGACAAGCTACCGGGGACCGGTTTCTGGCATTTCAGCCTTCTTCGGCCCGGCTTGCTTGAATCCTGATGGAGCAGTGAGAAAGGGACTCATGTCTGAGTATACCCTGCCACACCTATAGTGGCCAAAAACGATTTAGAAAAGGGGGTGGTGATGAACAGAGTGTCTGAGTTAAACAGACCACTCTTACCCAGTCCAAAGATCAGGGCTTGATCCATCACCGTTATTTATCTCACTGCCCCACCCCAGCTCAGAACCTGGCTATATGCAAATAAGTCTGTCCCTGGCCCAGTGCATCATGGGAACAGGGCAGACTAAACTACCAAGCCAATTCTTCACCAGAAAGGAGACAAGCTACCGGGGACCGGTTTCTGGCATTTCAGCCGTCTTCGGCCCGGCTTGCTTGAATCCTGATGGAGCAGTGAGAAAGGGACTCATGTCTGAGTATACCCTGCCACACCTATAGTGGCCAAAAACGATTCAGAAAGGGGGTGGTGATGAACAGAGTGTCTGAATTGAGCAGACCACTCTTACCCAGTCCAAAGATCAGGGCTTGATCCATCACCGTTATTTATCTCACTGCCCCACCCCAGCTCAGAAGATGGCGATTCAGACTACTTCCAGCTCGGGCTCCAAGGATCTCAGGGGGCTTCTTTCAGATTACAGAGAGCAGGTCTGCCCTGGACACAGCCTGTTCCCACGAGAACAGATAACCAGGCCCGTCTGACTCAGACATGTACACCTACACAAGCCCCAAGACCCTTGTTGGCTCCCTTTGCACCACTATCGATCACTCTGATGCAGACAGAAGACCCAGTGCTGCTGCCCATGTCAGACCCCGAACCACAGAATGCCTAAACAGGAACAACTTGGAGGGTGAGGTTGTTGAATAATCATTTTGGCCTTTTTTTGTCTTACTCTAGGTGGTTCTTAATGACCCTTATTCTCTTTGGGACCATGTACCTGCGCTCATATATCTAAAAAGAGAAGGCGCGTCCTCCACTGTTTGTTTCTCTTTCAACTGGATAGTTCTGAGTGTTGACTTAAGTTAGGCCCTGTCCCATGGATTAACCAGTGTGCAATGTAGAGTATTTTAAAAGAGATCATTTTTATTAATGGTACCCAGCATAGAGCTTTGATAGCAATGGTAATATGATTTTGCTCTGCTCGGGTTTAAGAGTAGGATGGTTGACGTATTCTGGATTCATTGCAGCCTGCCAAGCATGCTTTTCATAAGGTCATTCACAAAATCAAGCGTTAACAACATGAGGGCTATTGATGCCTGAATCCCACCAGAAAGGCCTAATTAAGGGACGGCGAGTCCTAGCCTGCTCATAGTAAAGCTAGAACTGGAAAGGATGACCATTTGCCCTATCAACTCCTTGGTCGTCGTCTGCTCCATGGGCAGCATGGTTGGCAGCCTTGAAATTGACGCTGAAGGACATAACCCAACAGGGGATGGCAGCCGAGCTAGTTTCAACTTCGCAACTGGTGTTTGGCCGAAGCCTGGGGTGGAGAAAGGCCTGGGTCTGAGCCAATGGAATCATCAAGGCTGGAGGAACAGGCCAACTCCCCAATCACTCCCCTTCCACCTCTAGTCGCTCCAGAATGCTGAAGCATTCGTCTACGAGACAGAAAGTGTACTCAGCACTCTGTACAGACCCTCCAGGATTTCGCAGTTTGCCATGAAATCGTCACTTTTGTAAAAATGCAGCAATTTTTACAAAAGTGCCTGCAAAATCAACTCATAGCTGCTTGACACCAATGCTCGCCAGTGCTAGCTTAACTGATTGTAAGTGAGCATGGTTGTGGTTCATTTTTTTTCCAAATATCATCTGATCATATGGTGAAGCTGCCTTTTCAATCCTAATTACTTGATTTGTTAATGGTTTATGTGCGTCGTGGTTACCGCAAGACTCCCATCTAGTACTTTGTGTTCTATAAGGTGGGCTGACCTTCTGTTTCGCCGGGTCAGAGTGGTTAATTTCTGAGTTCTAATGAATGGAATGAATGTGTTTGTGTGTTCAAACAAGATTGTGACTTTTTTGGGGGTAATTTGCAGAGTCCTGCTGATTTGCTTGTGTTCAGAGGGTTGGATTGCCTTTTGCATTCCACATGATTGGTGGGTTCTTTATTTATTCTGTAGGTTGGGGTGATCTCCATAGGGTTGGGCTGTTTTATTCATGATGCCAATCTGGTCACTCTTGTAGGTTTATGCAGTCCATGGAGTTATTTTGTCTAATTTGTGCTTTACACAGTGTTGAGTATCTTTGTTAGATCATTTTAGGGGGTGGTGGGTTAGGCCGGTATTTTGGTGTTGTGCCAGAGGGTGCCTGGTTAGTTGGCGTATGGCCGGGTTAATTTAGATGGTTTACTCCAGGTCAGCTGGGTTTGCTCAGAGTTATTAATGGTTAGGCTTGTCTGTGTGTTCTCAGTTATATCAGGTTTCCTCCTCCTTGCTGTCCAAAGGGTTGGCCAAGTTTATTCTTGCATTACATTAGGTCGGGCTGGTTTACTTGTTCTTTAAACAGTGTCCTGCCCTCTTGTCTTAGTAGACATCCTTAGGTTTGTTTAAGCAGTTGTGTTCAGTTTTGTTTTGATCTGCAGTCATTTTACCTGCTCGAAAGGGAGGATGTGGCGTAACGACCAGAGTTGTCGACCTTGAAACTGAAGATCCAGGCTCAAGTCTCAGCGTCGGCTCAATATTCTGTGATTTTGGACAAATCACTTAACGCCCCCCTCCCTCCGAGAACAGCACCTGAATACCCTCACGGGTGATTAGCCGCGCTCTAAAATGCCAAATATATTTTTTATTTGTGCATTGCTTACTTGTTATCCAGATTGTTTTCTTTTTAGATCTGTTTTTGCTGTTCTCATCACAGCCCTTCAGAACAGCTCAAGATAGATCTAGTCTCTGCTCTCTTTCTCCTCTGCACACCACACAGAGTTTCACCTCTGCCTCTTTTTCATCTATAAATCTTGAACTGATCACTCCTGCGCTAGCGCTCTGGGTGACAACACCGTTTTTGTATTGCTGCAAGTGTTTTTAAAGTACGTTCTTGTGTTTTTAAAAATATTGCTGTTGCTGCTAAAATCGAATTGTGCGCTGACTCCCCGGTCCACCGCAGCGATTTAGGCTGTTTGTTGTGGAGGGAGAACAGAGCGCTCATACTTCCTGGTGGTGCCAATACTCGGCGGCCATCTTACTAGGTTGACGCTCCAGTCTTCCTCGAGCCCTGACTACTTAGGCTCCCAGCGCTGACGCGCCGAGTAAATCTTGAACTGATCACTCCTGCGCTAGCGCTCTGGGTGACAACACCGTTTTTGTATTGCTGCAAGTGTTTTTAAAGTACGTTCTTGTGTTTTTAAAAATATTGCTGTTGCTGCTAAAATCGAATTGTGCGCTGACTCCCCGGTCCACCGCGGCGATTTAGGCTGTTTGTTGTGGAGGTAGAACAGAGCGCTCATACTTCCTGGTGGTGCCAATACTCGGCGGCCATCTTACTAGGTTGATGCTCCAGTCTTCCTCGAGCCCTGACTACTTAGGCTCCCAGCGCTGACGCGCCGAGTAAATCTTGAACTGATCACTCCTGCGCTAGCGCTCTGGGTGACAACACCGTTTTTGTATTGCTGCAAGTGTTTTTAAAGTATGTTCTTGTGTTTTTAAAAATATTGCTGTTGCTAAAATCGAATTGTGTGCTGACTCCCCGGTCCACGGCAGCGGTTTAGGCTGTTTGTTGTGGAGGGAGAACAGAGCGCTCATACTTCCTGGTGGTGCCAATACTCGGCGGCCATCTTACTAGGTTGACGCTCCAGTCTTACTCGAGCCCAATCTATGTAAGACTCCTGTTCCGCTGCGCAGCAGCACGCACAGCGGGAGTGCCGTAGACGCGCAGAAGAGGCACCTAAGAGAAGCCAGTCTGCGCCAGTCCGCGCCCAGACGCGCCCAGATCCCTGTCCCAGTCCGACACTATGGTAGGAAATCGCCACATATACAGCGCCCCCTCCCGGCACGCACTACGACCCCCCGCCAACCCTTTATGTTTACATTCGGTCCTCCCTATAAACACGAAGGCCCGTTGTAAAACATGTAACTGGGGTATGTCCACCCCAAGTACAGGGAAACACCCCCCCCATACACAAGTGAAGGATGTTCCTTCTTAACTGTTGGTCGTTGCCGAAGCATTGTACTGAACTGGCCATGCTGATAGAAAGAGGACGTCAGGGTTAAGCTCCTCTAACAGAGACGTGGCTCCAGCTGGAAACAGACCCTGCAACAGTATGGGCCACCCCCCAGGGCTACACTCTAAAGCGACTGGATCGCAAGACAGGCAGAGGCGGAGGGCTGGCCATCATTTACAGAGACACCTATAGATGCTGTGTCACTCCCTCCACCACGCCAGTCTGTGAGAGCCTACACTTCACTCTCGAATTCACCCCCGCCACCACCTTTTCAGGCATTCTAGTCTATCGACCACCTGGTACCCTTAGCGACTTCGTCACAAATATGACAGATATAGCTGCCAACCTAGTGCTCACCTCGGCAAATCTTACCCTGCTGGGTGACCTGAATCTGCATCTGGACGACCCGCATGATTCAGCAGCCAACAGTCTTCGACTGAATCTCCAGGCCATTGATCTGCTCCAGAAAGGTTTTCACTTGACGCATACCAAGGGGCATCTCCTAGATCACATCTCTAGTAATCTGGACAGCCTTAATGTCGAGTTACCCATACCATTGCCATGGACCGATCACTTCTTAATACCCTTTACATGGTCCACGAGCACCCCCCATCTCACAAAATCATAAACACTGGGGGAGAAAATGGGTCTTGCTCCCCTTGTCCAAGTGGAAATCGGCTCTCACCGAACACTTACCTCCGAAGGTGACTAACCCCAACACAGCCACTACCAATTTTGACAATTGGATTCTTAATACCCTTGACCAAGTTCTCCCGAAGGAATCCCTGCATTCGATAAAAAGATCGAAAGTTGCTCCCTGGTACTCCCCCGCCCTCAGAACTATGAAACAATCCTGCAGTAAACTAGAGAGAGCGTGAGACAAGAGCACTCGCAACTTAGGAAAGCAGAGTATAGAGCCGCAATCAAGTCATATAAAAATGAACTAAAATCTGCACAAGCCCAATTTTATGAATCCAAAATCAACCTAGCTGCAAATTCCCCCAAAGAAATCTTCAAAATCGCCAAGTCTCTCATCTCCACCCACCCCCCGAGCGTCTGTCTTCTGACGGCGCGCAAGCCCGATGTAACAACCTAGCCACCTTCTTCTCCCAGAAGATCCAGGCCATTTATTCCTCATTCGTCACTGATAGAAGTGATTCGGAAACTACCGCCGTCACAGATTCTGAACATTCAGTTCCCTGTTCGCTTGAGGAGTTCCCTCTCTTAGACTCCATCACATTAGACAGATTGATCCCTAAAGTCACCTCGGGATCTCCTAACGACCCAGCACCCCCGCAGACCCTCACTAAGGTCATTGATGCCATTCGCCCGGTCATCCTAGATGTCCTTAACTCCTCCATCACCTCTAGCTCTGTCCCAGCTCCGTGGAAATGTGTGATGGTTAAAGGCCTTTTGAAAAAGCCTACCCTAGATCAGAACAACTTGGCCAACTTTCACCCTATTTCCTTACTCCCCTGGATGAGCAAGCTGCTTGAGAGGCACATTAATAACACCCTAGCAGATTATTTAGAATCTAACAATCTGCTATGTGCCTCTCAGACGGGATTCCACCCTCAACACGGAACCGAAACTGCTCTTCTAACAGTGACAGAAGAAACAAGATCTGTGCTGGACCGGGGAGGGATAGCAGCCATCATACTATTAGACCTCAGTGCCGCGTTCGACACGGTTAACCATGCCACACTATTACAACGCCTGAAGGGCATGGGCGTGTCGGGCGCGGCCCTGGAATGGCTGACCTCTTTACTGGATGAGCGCTTCTTCCAGGTGTTCGAGGGCGAGGTAGTCTCTCCCAAGCAACCACTCAGTTGTGGGGTTCCCCAGGGCTCTGCCCTTAGCCCCACACTTTTTAATGTCTACATGAGACCTCTAGCAGAGATAGTCCATCCCTTCGGTGTGCGTATTGTCACCTACGCGGACAATACCCAATTGGTGGTCTCTCTGGACCACACTGAGGGGTCGTCCAACACCCTTGACCCCTGTCTAGAGGCTGTAGCCAAGTGGATGCAATCCTCCTGTCTCAGACTTAACGGGGAGAAGACAGAGATTATGCTGCTGGGCAACCCTGCACCGACCATTCTGGCTTCCATCTGGCCCACATGTCTTGGCGCTCCTCCTCCCCCCAAACCTCAGATAAAGAGCCTTGGAATTTGGCTCGATAAAGCACTAGACTTCTCTGTCCAGGCCATCAGAACGGCATCCACGTGTGTTGGGCTAATGAAAATGCTCTGGAAAGTGCTCCCTCTGCTTCCATTCCAGGCGAGGAGAATCATGGTTCAGGCCCTGATACTCTCCCGCCTGGATTACGGAAATGCTTTATATCTAGGAGCCCCGGCAGCAGTGACCAACCGACTCCAGGTCACTCAAAACTGCGCTGCCCGATTACTGTTTAACATTCCCCGTTGGCAGTCGGCTAAGAAAGCCCTAAAAGAACTACACTGGCTCCCAGTGGCTGCTAGAGTACATTTTAAGGCCATGTGCATTGTGCACAAATCCTTCCATCGAACAGGCCCTGCAATCCTGTTTCCCCTAGTTGTGCCCTACACTCCTTTCAGAGCCCTCCGCTCTGGTGCATTGCATCTAGCAACCACAACTAAAATCAACAAGGCCCGATGGGGCGGCGTTCATTCTCGCACACTGCTGCGAGAATCGGGAATTCTCTCCCTCTGGATCTCAGAGAGAATAATAACCGGATGGCATTCAGGAAAGCTTTGAAAACCCATCTGTTTGCAAAAGCGTGTTAATCTACCCTGTTGTCAGGACTATGCCGACTCCCATTAAGAGACCTCTGTCCGTCCCAGCAGCAAGGGGAAGATTTCCTGTTTGGAGGCTGTTTCCACTTTGGGGTTCCCTGCAGAAATTAGCTCATGACCACTGTCGGTCGGAGGTGTAGTACGCCTCCGGCTTGTGCCGCCATTTCGATGCGGTTAGCGTTCTAGCCTTTTTTCAGCAGTCCGCCATTTCCTAATTCCGCACGTTCTATGTGGCGCACTTCAACTGTCCCTTTCCAGCAGTTAGACGCCCTGAGTTTGGCTCCTGTCAATTCACCGCGTTCTTTCATAGTTTCCCTCATTTTCCAGTCAGCTTTCACAGAGACTCAGTTCCGGGGCCCTTGGAGCGTGTTTACGTTCCGTACCCGTGGATTCCTGCATTCAGGGCTTGTGCCCCTTCCTCGCCGCGGCCTGTGTCTGGCTGTGCGGACTCTTTCTGTCAAGCGCTCCTCGTCGGGGTTTCGTTCCAGTGGGCAAGTACCTCCCGCATTACTCAAAACTGCGGTAAGAACATTTCATTCTCCTGACTAGCTGGTACTATCGTCGCCCTGTGCCTCATGGTCCAGTCCTCTGCTTAGAACGTACCAGTGAATAGTATTCCGAACAGTTCAGAACTATCTCGATCCAGTTGTGACAAGACTTTGAGTGTTTTACTCTGTTCCCGAAATTCGACAAGTAAATGAGAGTATATATTATATGCATATGGTAATACTGTTGTCTACCACCTCTACTCTTCACTTCGTCCTTTCTACCGCTCTACACAAGCAGCAAGAGTTCCAACCCTCATACGACTTATTGGGACTCAGTAAGAGAGAAGCTAACTCCACACGATAACCAGGTATGACTGAGCAGAGTCGAGAGTGAGAGAGTGTGTCGCCCATGATTTATTAGAACGTTAGTAATGTTATGCTCCCTGTTGCAGGTGTTCCCCAGCCAGTCCTTCCAGAGGTAGATGCGAAGACACCAGTGTGGAAGACTCTCTTTGTTGTTTGTTATCCACTTCCCCTTTCCCTTCCATTCCTGGGCTTGGAGCAATCCGGGTGCAGGGGTGTTTGGGAATTCGGAAATTAGCATCGTCGAAGATAGCCGCTCGCTCCCACGGAGATCTGGATATTTCAGGTACTGCTTCTGACAGATTGAAGTGCCTCAATTATCTTCCGTCTGAGCGAGATGGCTGAAGGATTGGATGTCAAAGCTTTGGCTTCTGTGTTAGAGGGACTACAGAAACAGTTGAGTGAGACGAGGGAGGAAGTTAGGAAATCTAACCAGGAGGCTAGTTATTTACGTCAGAGATTAGATGAACTAGCAGAGAGCCCGCGCCCCAACTTCGGTAGTATAAAATCATCTGCCTTTGGTTCCGCTCCCTCCTCATCCTCTTCTACGGAGTTTACCACACAGGTGGTGCACGCAATGTCCCCTACCATTCCGTTGGCCCCGCCCGAGAGATTTCAGGGAGATCCCCACAAGGCCCAAATCTTCCTGACCCAGTGTTCATTGCATTTCCTGTGCAAGCCCATTCTGTTTAAAGAGGATCAGTCTAAAGTGGCTTTTGTGCTGTCCTACCTGAGCAGAGATGCTGCAGCGTGGTCTTTGCCTTTGGTGGCAAGCAACGATCCAGTGTTGTATAAATTAGAAGAATTCAAAGCTGAGTTTTTGCGCATTTTCGACCGAAGAAATGTCTCACAGACCACCGACAATGAACTATTAGAATTGAAGCAAGGGAATCGAGATTTGGTGGCTTATTTGGCACAATTCAATAAATTGATCGTCGAAACGAGTTGGCCCGAGGCTAAGCGGGCGGCCATTTTCTACCGAGGCCTCAAGGATGAGTTGAAGGACGGCTTGGCGCAGATTCCCAAACGACCCACAGATGTGTCAGAACTCATAGATCTAGTATTGCAGATTGATCAGAGGCTAGCAGAAAGGCGTAGTGAACGTCGAAAGGATGTCCGCACTCTTCCGCCTCGATTTGATCGGTCTCGACCGGAGGTCGTAAAAAACCCTGAAGGCCAAAATCAGGATGAGCCAATGCAGGTGGGAACTATTCGAGGCCCTCTTACGCAGGAGGAACGAGAAAAGAGACGACACGGTCGATTGTGTATGTATTGTGGGCAATCGGGCCATTTTGTCAAGGAATGTCCGAAGAGGTCAAAGGCAAGCTCGTGGGTAAAAGATCGGCTCCACCAGTAGACGGAGTTGCACTGGTGGGAGCGAGTGACGAGCCAACTCCCAAGCCACAACTTTTAGCTAATACACTGCAATCCGCAGCCCCGCATCTGAATTTACTGTGTAGGATAGAGTTTGGAAAAGCTCAGACGGAGGAAGTTTCGGTGATGGTTGATTCGGGGGCTACAGGGAACTTCTGCGACATCCAGTTTGCCAAGACTATGGGAATACAGTTCGAAAAGAAACCCAGACCGGAACCGGTGCGAGCAGTGGATGGCACCCAGTTGTCGTCGGGACCTATTGCTTATGATACTGAATTGATGACAGTGGTGGGACCCGGTGAGCACCGAAGCTTCATTCGATTTAATCTCATAGATGCCCCTCAGTTCCAACTCATACTGGGGTTGCCCTGGCTCACCGAGCATAACCCGCAGATCGATTGGTCACAGCGTTCTGTAAAGATGAATTCCGAATTTTGTTCTGAGCATTGTTTCCAGTTGACTCCGGAGAGCCCAAGTTCCACGTTGTCACAAAACCTGGCCAATCAGGTTCAAATGGTGTGTGCTTTGGAGACCCCAGAGATTCCCGAGGAATATCAGGACCTGAAAGAGGTGTTCAATGAGAAGGAAGCTAAGAAGTTGCCACCTCACCGAGAGTATGACTGTCGGATCGAATTGGAACCTGGGGTGTCTTTACCATGCAGTAGAATCTACGCACTGTCGGAACCGGAGAATCTCCATTTGAAGGACTATATCGAACAAAATCTAGCCAATGGGTTCATCCGCCCCTCTCAGTCTCCAGTTTCCTCGCCCCTCTTCTTCATTCCGAAGAAGGATGGGACTTTGAGAACTTGCATTGATTATCGGGCATTGAACTTGGCCACCAAGAAGAACCGTTATCCTCTGCCCCTCATTTCGGAACTCCTGGATCAAGTCAAGGATGCCAGTGTGTACACAAAATTGGATTTACGGGGGGCCTATCATTTGGTGCGCATGGCCGAAGGAGAGGAGTGGAAAACTGCCTTTCGAACCAGGTTTGGTTTGTATGAATACCAAGTGATGCCCTTTGGGCTCTGTAACGCCCCCGCTGCGTTCCAGCATTTTGTAAACGATGTGCTTCGTGAGTGTCTGGACCGTTTCGCAGTGGTCTACATCGATGACATCCTTATTTATTCCAACAGTTTAGAGGAACACGTTCATCATGTGCGAGCCATCTTGAAACGCCTGCTGGAGAACCATCTGTTTGTCAAACTGGAGAAATGTGTCTTTCACTCTTCCCGAGTGGAGTTTTTGGGCTTTGTGTTGTCTCCGGAAGGAGTATCCATGGATGACTCTAAGTTGCAGGCGATCAAGTCATGGCCGGCGCCCAGATCTGTAAAGGAGATCCAAAGTTTCCTGGGATTCGCCAATTTTTATAGACGCTTCATCTTGAACTTCTCTGAGAAGGTGAGCCCAATTACTAGGCTGTTAAAGAAAAATGTACGGTTCGTCTGGGAACGAGAATCAGAGGAGGCGTTTCAGCAATTAAAGGAAGCTTTCGTGACAGCCCCAGTACTGCAACACCCTAATTTGAGTGAGCCCTTTTTCATTGAGGCCGACGCATCCAATTTGGCCATTGGAGGAATCCTGTCACAGCGCCAGAAGAACACTGGTCAGCTTCATCCAGTGGCATACAATTCTCGCAAGCTTACTCCGGCGGAGATAAACTACTCCATCGCTGCTAAGGAGCTTTTGGCCGTCAAGGAAGCATTCAAGGTCTGGAGGCACTATTTGTTGGGAGCGAAACATGTGGTCACTGTCTTCACCGATCATCGAAATTTACAGTTCCTCAAGTCAGCGCGCACGCTCACCCCCAGGCAATTGCGCTGGTCGCTCTTCTTTGCAGATTACGATTTTGTCCTCACATACAAGCCCGGATCCTCCAATGGAAAGGCGGATTCCCTTTCACGTTTGAGTATGGGTGAGGAAATCAAAACCAAAACGGAAGGATTTATCATTCCTGAGGAAAAGATAGTGGCCATAGCTGTTGAAGATGATTTGGAGACCCGAATCAAGGAAGAGTTTGCCAAGGCCGAATATTCTGATTGGGAATCAGGCGGTCCAGATCGCAGTGTGAGGAATCAAAAACCCATTTGGCAAGAAAAGATGTTTGTTCCCAGTGAGAAATTGCAAAATGAAGTCATTCAGCATTTTCACGACCACCCGCTAGCAGGCCACCGAGGAGCTAAGAAGACCTTGGACTTAATCAAGAGAACCTTCAGTTGGCCGGGCATGGACGCTCAGGTGAGGCAGTACATTGCCACTTGTGAGCCTTGTGTTAAAGGCAAGAGTATGAGGCAGTCCCCACAGGGCCTTTTAATGCCGTTGCCTATTGTCCCGTCTCCCTGGCATTCAGTCTCCATGGACTTCATAGTAGACCTGCCTTCCAGCCAAGGGTATTCAGTCATTTGGGTGGTGGTGGATATGTTTACCAAGATGAGCCATTTTGTCCCCTTGAGGTCCCTCCCCACAGCCTCTCAGTTAGCTACTCTGTTTGTGGAGCACATTGTAAAATTGCATGGGGTTCCTAAGGTGGTTATTTCCGATCGAGGACCTCAGTTTGTCTCTCGATTTTGGAAGGCCTTCCTCAAGGGTTTAGGAGTGGACTCTCGTTTGTCCACCAGTTTCCACCCAGAAACGGATGGACAGACCGAGCGAGTGAATCAGGACTTGGAACAATATCTCCGCTTGTATTTGATGGATCAGGAGGGAGAATGGCCCTCATTGTTGAGTACGGCAGAGTTCGCGTACAACAATGCAGTCCATTCGTCTACTGGATTTTCCCCCTTTTACCTGAACTCAGGTCGGCATCCCAATATGCTAGTGGGTCGGGTAGACGTGGAGGTCCCAGCAGCGGGAGAGGTGATACAAGAGTTACAGAAATCCTATCAGGTAGCCTCTTCCAATCTCCAGAAGGCCAAGGATGCTTACAAGGTACAGGCAGACAAGAAGAGAAAAGAGAGTCCCATGTATGAATCTGGAGAAAAGGTGTGGATTTCCACTAGACACATGAGGTTGAGAGGAAATCGAAAGTTCCAACCTAGATTTGTAGGTCCCTACCCTGTGGTGCGAATGATTAATCCAGTGAGTGTGAGGGTGGCTCTTCCCAAGTCATTGAAGATCCATCCAACGTTTCACGTGTCATTGATTAAAAGAAACCCACCAAACTTCAGACGTGTCCAACCACCAGCTCCAGTTCAAGTTCAGAGTTCAGAAGAATTCGAGGTGAAGAGAATCCTAGACTCCAAACTTAAGAAAGGGAAGATCTTTTACCTCGTGGACTGGAAAGGTTATGGTCCCGAAGAAAGGTCGTGGGAGCCCAGCAGCAATGTTCATGCCCCAAGATTGGTCAGCGAATTCCACAAGGTTCACCCCCAAAAACCCAGGGAGGGGGCTTTGGTGGGGGGTACTGTCAGGACTATGCCGACTCCCATTAAGAGACCTCTGTCCGTCCCAGCAGCAAGGGGAAGATTTCCTGTTTGGAGGCTGTTTCCACTTTGGGGTTCCCTGCAGAAATTAGCTCATGACCACTGTCGGTCGGAGGTGTAGTACGCCTCCGGCTTGTGCCGCCATTTCGATGCGGTTAGCGTTCTAGCCTTTTTTCAGCAGTCCGCCATTTCCTAATTCCGCACGTTCTATGTGGCGCACTTCAACTGTCCCTTTCCAGCAGTTAGACGCCCTGAGTTTGGCTCCTGTCAATTCACCGCGTTCTTTCATAGTTTCCCTCATTTTCCAGTCAGCTTTCACAGAGACTCAGTTCCGGGGTACCCTTGGAGCGTGTTTACGTTCCGTACCCGTGGATTCCTGCATTCAGGGCTTGTGCCCCTTCCTCGCCGCGGCCTGTGTCTGGCTGTGCGGACTCTTTCTGTCAAGCGCTCCTCGTCGGGGTTTCGTTCCAGTGGGCAAGTACCTCCCGCATTACTCAAAACTGCGGTAAGAACATTTCATTCTCCTGACTAGCTGGTACTATCGTCGCCCTGTGCCTCATGGTCCAGTCCTCTGCTTAGAACGTACCAGTGAATAGTATTCCGAACAGTTCAGAACTATCTCGATCCAGTTGTGACAAGACTTTGAGTGTTTTACTCTGTTCCCGAAATTCGACAAGTAAATGAGAGTATATATTATATGCATATGGTAATACTGTTGTCTACCACCTCTACTCTTCACTTCGTCCTTTCTACCGCTCTACACAAGCAGCAAGAGTTCCAACCCTCATATGACTTATTGGGACTCAGTAAGAGAGAAGCTAACTCCACACGATAACCAGGTATGACTGAGCAGAGTCGAGAGTGAGAGAGTGTGTCGCCCATGATTTATTAGAACGTTAGTAATGTTATGCTCCCTGTTGCAGGTGTTCCCCAGCCAGTCCTTCCAGAGGTAGATACGAAGACACCAGTGTGGAAGACTCTCTTTGTTGTTTGTTATCCACTTCCCCTTTCCCTTCCATTCCTGGGCTTGGAGCAATCCGGGTGCAGGGGTGTTTGGGAATTCGGAAATTAGCATCGTCGAAGATAGCCGCTCGCTCCCACGGAGATCTGGATATTTCAGGTACTGCTTCTGACAGATTGAAGTGCCTCAATTATCTTCCGTCTGAGCGAGATGGCTGAAGGATTGGATGTCAAAGCTTTGGCTTCTGTGTTAGAGGGACTACAGAAACAGTTGAGTGAGACGAGGGAGGAAGTTAGGAAATCTAACCAGGAGGCTAGTTATTTACGTCAGAGATTAGATGAACTAGCAGAGAGCCCGCGCCCCAACTTCGGTAGTATAAAATCATCTGCCTTTGGTTCCGCTCCCTCCTCATCCTCTTCTACGGAGTTTACCACACAGGTGGTGCACGCAATGTCCCCTACCATTCCGTTGGCCCCGCCCGAGAGATTTCAGGGAGATCCCCACAAGGCCCAAATCTTCCTGACCCAGTGTTCATTGCATTTCCTGTGCAAGCCCATTCTGTTTAAAGAGGATCAGTCTAAAGTGGCTTTTGTGCTGTCCTACCTGAGCAGAGATGCTGCAGCGTGGTCTTTGCCTTTGGTGGCAAGCAACGATCCAGTGTTGTATAAATTAGAAGAATTCAAAGCTGAGTTTTTGCGCATTTTCGACCGAAGAAATGTCTCACAGACCACCGACAATGAACTATTAGAATTGAAGCAAGGGAATCGAGATTTGGTGGCTTATTTGGCACAATTCAATAAATTGATCGTCGAAACGAGTTGGCCCGAGGCTAAGCGGGCGGCCATTTTCTACCGAGGCCTCAAGGATGAGTTGAAGGACGGCTTGGCGCAGATTCCCAAACGACCCACAGATGTGTCAGAACTCATAGATCTAGTATTGCAGATTGATCAGAGGCTAGCAGAAAGGCGTAGTGAACGTCGAAAGGATGTCCGCACTCTTCCGCCTCGATTTGATCGGTCTCGACCGGAGGTCGTAAAAAACCCTGAAGGCCAAAATCAGGATGAGCCAATGCAGGTGGGAACTATTCGAGGCCCTCTTACGCAGGAGGAACGAGAAAAGAGACGACACGGTCGATTGTGTATGTATTGTGGGCAATCGGGCCATTTTGTCAAGGAATGTCCGAAGAGGTCAAAGGCAAGCTCGTGGGTAAAAGATCGGCTCCACCAGTAGACGGAGTTGCACTGGTGGGAGCGAGTGACGAGCCAACTCCCAAGCCACAACTTTTAGCTAATACACTGCAATCCGCAGCCCCGCATCTGAATTTACTGTGTAGGATAGAGTTTGGAAAAGCTCAGACGGAGGAAGTTTCGGTGATGGTTGATTCGGGGGCTACAGGGAACTTCTGCGACATCCAGTTTGCCAAGACTATGGGAATACAGTTCGAAAAGAAACCCAGACCGGAACCGGTGCGAGCAGTGGATGGCACCCAGTTGTCGTCGGGACCTATTGCTTATGATACTGAATTGATGACAGTGGTGGGACCCGGTGAGCACCGAAGCTTCATTCGATTTAATCTCATAGATGCCCCTCAGTTCCAACTCATACTGGGGTTGCCCTGGCTCACCGAGCATAACCCGCAGATCGATTGGTCACAGCGTTCTGTAAAGATGAATTCCGAATTTTGTTCTGAGCATTGTTTCCAGTTGACTCCGGAGAGCCCAAGTTCCACGTTGTCACAAAACCTGGCCAATCAGGTTCAAATGGTGTGTGCTTTGGAGACCCCAGAGATTCCCGAGGAATATCAGGACCTGAAAGAGGTGTTCAATGAGAAGGAAGCTAAGAAGTTGCCACCTCACCGAGAGTATGACTGTCGGATCGAATTGGAACCTGGGGTGTCTTTACCATGCAGTAGAATCTACGCACTGTCGGAACCGGAGAATCTCCATTTGAAGGACTATATCGAACAAAATCTAGCCAATGGGTTCATCCGCCCCTCTCAGTCTCCAGTTTCCTCGCCCCTCTTCTTCATTCCGAAGAAGGATGGGACTTTGAGAACTTGCATTGATTATCGGGCATTGAACTTGGCCACCAAGAAGAACCGTTATCCTCTGCCCCTCATTTCGGAACTCCTGGATCAAGTCAAGGATGCCAGTGTGTACACAAAATTGGATTTACGGGGGGCCTATCATTTGGTGCGCATGGCCGAAGGAGAGGAGTGGAAAACTGCCTTTCGAACCAGGTTTGGTTTGTATGAATACCAAGTGATGCCCTTTGGGCTCTGTAACGCCCCCGCTGCGTTCCAGCATTTTGTAAACGATGTGCTTCGTGAGTGTCTGGACCGTTTCGCAGTGGTCTACATCGATGACATCCTTATTTATTCCAACAGTTTAGAGGAACACGTTCATCATGTGCGAGCCATCTTGAAACGCCTGCTGGAGAACCATCTGTTTGTCAAACTGGAGAAATGTGTCTTTCACTCTTCCCGAGTGGAGTTTTTGGGCTTTGTGTTGTCTCCGGAAGGAGTATCCATGGATGACTCTAAGTTGCAGGCGATCAAGTCATGGCCGGCGCCCAGATCTGTAAAGGAGATCCAAAGTTTCCTGGGATTCGCCAATTTTTATAGACGCTTCATCTTGAACTTCTCTGAGAAGGTGAGCCCAATTACTAGGCTGTTAAAGAAAAATGTACGGTTCGTCTGGGAACGAGAATCAGAGGAGGCGTTTCAGCAATTAAAGGAAGCTTTCGTGACAGCCCCAGTACTGCAACACCCTAATTTGAGTGAGCCCTTTTTCATTGAGGCCGACGCATCCAATTTGGCCATTGGAGGAATCCTGTCACAGCGCCAGAAGAACACTGGTCAGCTTCATCCAGTGGCATACAATTCTCGCAAGCTTACTCCGGCGGAGATAAACTACTCCATCGCTGCTAAGGAGCTTTTGGCCGTCAAGGAAGCATTCAAGGTCTGGAGGCACTATTTGTTGGGAGCGAAACATGTGGTCACTGTCTTCACCGATCATCGAAATTTACAGTTCCTCAAGTCAGCGCGCACGCTCACCCCCAGGCAATTGCGCTGGTCGCTCTTCTTTGCAGATTACGATTTTGTCCTCACATACAAGCCCGGATCCTCCAATGGAAAGGCGGATTCCCTTTCACGTTTGAGTATGGGTGAGGAAATCAAAACCAAAACGGAAGGATTTATCATTCCTGAGGAAAAGATAGTGGCCATAGCTGTTGAAGATGATTTGGAGACCCGAATCAAGGAAGAGTTTGCCAAGGCCGAATATTCTGATTGGGAATCAGGCGGTCCAGATCGCAGTGTGAGGAATCAAAAACCCATTTGGCAAGAAAAGATGTTTGTTCCCAGTGAGAAATTGCAAAATGAAGTCATTCAGCATTTTCACGACCACCCGCTAGCAGGCCACCGAGGAGCTAAGAAGACCTTGGACTTAATCAAGAGAACCTTCAGTTGGCCGGGCATGGACGCTCAGGTGAGGCAGTACATTGCCACTTGTGAGCCTTGTGTTAAAGGCAAGAGTATGAGGCAGTCCCCACAGGGCCTTTTAATGCCGTTGCCTATTGTCCCGTCTCCCTGGCATTCAGTCTCCATGGACTTCATAGTAGACCTGCCTTCCAGCCAAGGGTATTCAGTCATTTGGGTGGTGGTGGATATGTTTACCAAGATGAGCCATTTTGTCCCCTTGAGGTCCCTCCCCACAGCCTCTCAGTTAGCTACTCTGTTTGTGGAGCACATTGTAAAATTGCATGGGGTTCCTAAGGTGGTTATTTCCGATCGAGGACCTCAGTTTGTCTCTCGATTTTGGAAGGCCTTCCTCAAGGGTTTAGGAGTGGACTCTCGTTTGTCCACCAGTTTCCACCCAGAAACGGATGGACAGACCGAGCGAGTGAATCAGGACTTGGAACAATATCTCCGCTTGTATTTGATGGATCAGGAGGGAGAATGGCCCTCATTGTTGAGTACGGCAGAGTTCGCGTACAACAATGCAGTCCATTCGTCTACTGGATTTTCCCCCTTTTACCTGAACTCAGGTCGGCATCCCAATATGCTAGTGGGTCGGGTAGACGTGGAGGTCCCAGCAGCGGGAGAGGTGATACAAGAGTTACAGAAATCCTATCAGGTAGCCTCTTCCAATCTCCAGAAGGCCAAGGATGCTTACAAGGTACAGGCAGACAAGAAGAGAAAAGAGAGTCCCATGTATGAATCTGGAGAAAAGGTGTGGATTTCCACTAGACACATGAGGTTGAGAGGAAATCGAAAGTTCCAACCTAGATTTGTAGGTCCCTACCCTGTGGTGCGAATGATTAATCCAGTGAGTGTGAGGGTGGCTCTTCCCAAGTCATTGAAGATCCATCCAACGTTTCACGTGTCATTGATTAAAAGAAACCCACCAAACTTCAGACGTGTCCAACCACCAGCTCCAGTTCAAGTTCAGAGTTCAGAAGAATTCGAGGTGAAGAGAATCCTAGACTCCAAACTTAAGAAAGGGAAGATCTTTTACCTCGTGGACTGGAAAGGTTATGGTCCCGAAGAAAGGTCGTGGGAGCCCAGCAGCAATGTTCATGCCCCAAGATTGGTCAGCGAATTCCACAAGGTTCACCCCCAAAAACCCAGGGAGGGGGCTTTGGTGGGGGGTACTGTCAGGACTATGCCGACTCCCATTAAGAGACCTCTGTCCGTCCCAGCAGCAAGGGGAAGATTTCCTGTTTGGAGGCTGTTTCCACTTTGGGGTTCCCTGCAGAAATTAGCTCATGACCACTGTCGGTCGGAGGTGTAGTACGCCTCCGGCTTGTGCCGCCATTTCGATGCGGTTAGCGTTCTAGCCTTTTTTCAGCAGTCCGCCATTTCCTAATTCCGCACGTTCTATGTGGCGCACTTCAACTGTCCCTTTCCAGCAGTTAGACGCCCTGAGTTTGGCTCCTGTCAATTCACCGCGTTCTTTCATAGTTTCCCTCATTTTCCAGTCAGCTTTCACAGAGACTCAGTTCCGGGGTACCCTTGGAGCGTGTTTACGTTCCGTACCCGTGGATTCCTGCATTCAGGGCTTGTGCCCCTTCCTCGCCGCGGCCTGTGTCTGGCTGTGCGGACTCTTTCTGTCAAGCGCTCCTCGTCGGGGTTTCGTTCCAGTGGGCAAGTACCTCCCGCATTACTCAAAACTGCGGTAAGAACATTTCATTCTCCTGACTAGCTGGTACTATCGTCGCCCTGTGCCTCATGGTCCAGTCCTCTGCTTAGAACGTACCAGTGAATAGTATTCCGAACAGTTCAGAACTATCTCGATCCAGTTGTGACAAGACTTTGAGTGTTTTACTCTGTTCCCGAAATTCGACAAGTAAATGAGAGTATATATTATATGCATATGGTAATACTGTTGTCTACCACCTCTACTCTTCACTTCGTCCTTTCTACCGCTCTACACAAGCAGCAAGAGTTCCAACCCTCATATGACTTATTGGGACTCAGTAAGAGAGAAGCTAACTCCACACGATAACCAGGTATGACTGAGCAGAGTCGAGAGTGAGAGAGTGTGTCGCCCATGATTTATTAGAACGTTAGTAATGTTATGCTCCCTGTTGCAGGTGTTCCCCAGCCAGTCCTTCCAGAGGTAGATACGAAGACACCAGTGTGGAAGACTCTCTTTGTTGTTTGTTATCCACTTCCCCTTTCCCTTCCATTCCTGGGCTTGGAGCAATCCGGGTGCAGGGGTGTTTGGGAATTCGGAAATTAGCATCGTCGAAGATAGCCGCTCGCTCCCACGGAGATCTGGATATTTCAGGTACTGCTTCTGACACCTGTAGCTCGCCACAGTAATCAGTCAAAGCGCTGCGAGGCCTCTGGGTAGTTACGCGTTATACAAATATAATTTTTCATTTCATTTCTATGTCCCCTCTACCCCACTCACTCCGGTGTTAGTTCACCACTCTGCTACTTTATTTAATCTGCCTTGTGCTCCCAACCCTCCTCACACACCCACCAGCCTTCCTCTCTCACCCTACTTTGTTTCTGGTGACCTCCCTCAACACATTTAAATATAAAAGCCACGCATGCAGGCCTTGCATGGCTGTTGCAGAGCTCAGACTCTCAGGCGAGAAAAGCGTTAAGAATGTGCCAAACACCGGTCCCGCAATGTGTCAAAAGGTGTGATAACTGCTACCAACCTATACTAAAGCAAATGGAGAATTGCATTTCCAAGGGATAACAGCCTTGCCCTGTGGGCTGCTTCCTCTGTTCCATATTCCAGGTTGCCTATTCAAAGTGGAATACTCTGCTAAACAGTTTCCATTGATTTTAGGCTGAAAATGAATGATTATGAGTAAAATAAAGTGCCGCTAAATGTCCATATTTGTGCCGCTAAATTTGCGAATCCATACCGCTACATCCTGGGGGGGGGGGTCTGCCTGTAGAACAGTTGCAGAAAAACAGGTTGATGATTCGACCACTGGCAGAGTCATTCAAGAAACCATATAGCAGAACTGGGAAGTGTTTGCCGGGGGAGAAATTCTGAAGCCTGGAACGGTGTACTCAAAGAGGAATCTGCAAGTAGATGTACCCTGAAGCATCTGTTGAAGCATCTGTTTACTGCATGTAGTGCTGTAGATGTGCATACTTCTGCCATCTAGTGTTGGTTCTGAGGGTGCAAGTTGTTTTCTCCGAATAAGTCTTTTGAGTCACAAGGTCTCGTTGACTCCTCCTCTAGGTGTAGATGTGCATGGTCACCAACTCCATTGCATGATTATTTTTCTGGTACGTGAATATTTTGTAGGAAAGCCATAGTAGCACCCTGCCTACGGGTAGAATGTGTAGCACTAATATAACATGTTTGGATGCACTTGAGGCCCCCCCTGCCTATTCCCATCTTGGAAATGGCAGGCCCTTTCTGTGGCTTAAAGAAGGCTAAAACAACTGTTGTGGCTTACGAAAAAGTTTAGCTCTGTCAAAGTAATACAGGAGATCATGTTTAAAATTTAGAGAATGGAGATCTCTTTCAGCTAGAGACAGGCTGTGGGAAGAAGACCGGGAGCACAATAGATAGATTGAGGTGGAAGGCAGAAACAACCTTAGGTAAGAACTTGGCAGAAGTCCTGAGAACCACTTAATCCTTGAAGACTTGGAAAAGGGGTTCTCTAAGTGTGAGGGCTAGCAATTCACGGATGCACGCAAGTGAGGTAATTGCGATAAGAATGGCAATCTTCTATGAGAAAATTTGAAGGGGGCATGAATGCATGGGCTTGAAGGGTGGGCCCATTAGTCTAGTAAGGACATTGTTAAGGTTCCAAGGGTTGGGAAGTGTCAGGAGAGAATTTTTAAGAGGGAAAAAAATTATTTGTATAGCATGTATGCCACAATAGCAGCTAGATATAACCCGATGGAGGTATAGATTAAACCTGACTTTTGAAGGTGAAGGAGATAACCGATAATATCTGCACATGGGGATAAGTGAATTAATGGCGTTTTGACTACAACGACGGCAAGAGCTCTTCCAAGCAAGCAAAGAAAAAAGCATGCAAAAATGTTGGCAGATAGTAAAATGGGGCAGCGTGATTGATGACAAACTCCTATTAACTATGTAGGCCCCGAACAGTGAGTCTCTCATTTTGAGGCTCAATTTGCTGCCACCTGCAACAGTACAGATAATTTACAATTACTTAAGTCTGATACTGCTGATTATTGATAGCGGAGAGTTTGAATCCACCCTGAATGCAATTCCCAGGGGAAGGGCTCCCGGCCTCGATTGCATCCAAGCAGACTTATTTTTACACGATAAGGAAAACTGGCTAACTTGCAATGCGATAGCCAGTGGAGCCCCATTCCAGAATCATGGTGTGGCGCGGAAATACTCCCACTTTATAAATAGAGGGACCGTTCTTGCCCCAGCAATTATAGGCCAATTAGTCTAATAAATTCTATACAAAAGATCATGGCTAGGCTCGTCTTGAGCAGAAGCCAGACTTGCGGATATCAGATGATATTTTATCACCATTACAGGCTGGCTTCTGTCAACACATAAGCACTATAGACTAGGTATTTAGGTTTATATTAATCTATTGGTGAGTTATTATTGGAGGAGGAACTATTTACGCTGCATTTATGGATCTTAAGTCCGCATTCAACTTGGTCCCCGTACCAAGCTATGGGGTGGGGGTCCTTAAATATCTAGGTATGCCTCCAGAACTACGCTTATTGGGAATCAAGCTGCAGGAGTCAAACTTGCACAGGTACGCTGGGGTACACAGGGTAAGGTTTCAGACAGATTTGCAGTAAATAAAGGGGTGCGCCAAGGCTGCGTCTTGGCACCAACCCTATTTTCGCTATTCATTAACATGGTTGTTAACTATTTTACCACCTACCCAACTGACGCCCCCTGCACTTGCTGGCATGAAGGTACCCACACTTATGTTTGCTGACGACACCCTTATTATTTCAAAAACACAGAAAGGGTTGCAGTGTGCACTGAAAAGATTTGAGGATTTTTGTGGAGACCATGAACTGGTGGTCAATGTGGCGAAAACTAAATTCATGGTTCTCCACAAGAATAAAGTGATCAAAGGGAGAGTCTTCATGAATAATGCCCAACTCGAACAGACTGATGTATTTACGAATTTGGGGATCACAACGGGCAGGAAACTAAATAAGTCCCAGATTGACCTAATGGCCCTTAAGCATGCACAACTGGCAGGGGCACTACTGAAAGAACAGAGACCCTCACAAACCAAGCCGGTAGGCCCAGCATTAAAGATTTAAGATACAAAGATTAGGGCCTCAATATTGTATGTTGCTGAGCTGTGGGGCTTCTATAACTTGACCTCATTAGCTACTGCCCAGAACAAATTTGTAAGAGTACTTACCAGCCTCCCACAATCTACCCACCTAAAGCCCTTATTTCTAGATCTGGGATGCAGCACCATAGAAGACATAGCACGCTATAGACCCCTAGCATACTGGAGAAGGGTCTGGTCTACACCGGAGTGATCATTCTACGCTAACGCGTTAAAAGATGTCAGAGGGGCAGATCTATCGTGCAAGATCCCCTGGTTACAAAAGATAAAGTGCACACTGATAAACATGGGGTTGTACCATCTATGGGAAGACCCGGCAGGCAGATCTTTTCCGTCCCAAATAGATTTTAGGGAAGCATACTAGAACATGGTTAAAACAAATTGTTTGAAATCTACTATGAACACCTCTCTGTCAGGCATTTTTTGTTGGAGCACAAATACAATACTTTGTTCGAGGATTACTGGTATTTTATATCCAAACCCTGTGATAGGAATCTATTCCACCAATTCCGGGTGGGCACACTCCCCGTTAAATCATTTACACACAGATGGCATAGTCCACTGTATAACAAATGTGTTTCCTGTCCTGATTAGGTTGAGACAATCCCCCACATTTTATTTGTCTGTCCAGAGTACAAGCTCCCCAAGAACAAATGGCTAAAGCCAATCTGCTCAAATTTGGGTACCAGATGCACAAGTTACTTACCTTCGGTAACGATATATCTGTAAGAAACAGTAGTTAGTATTAGATTCCTTACCTTAGAATATCCCCAGGCGTCAGTCTGGATCCGGAAACTTTTGCGTAGCAGTACCCTTGCGCGTCGGTAGGCATCGTCTGTGGTTTCACGTCCATCGTTGGCGCGGGGATGACACCGCAGGAGTACTTAGACAACGCCCTCGCGCGCTGACGTCAGTTCTTATACATAGCTTTTTTGCGCCAGAAACGCAGAACCATGATAAAAACCAACACTGGTGCCATGAAACTAGGGCCCTGAAAGGGGATGGCCTTAACCCTATATATCGGTTCGCAGAACGGGGAGGATGGGTGGGGCGGTAAGAAATCTAACACTAACTACTGTTTCTTACAGATATATCGTTACCGAAGGTAAGTAACTTGTGCATCTGAAAGAAACAGGTTAGTATTAGATTCCTTACCTTAGAATAGATACCCCAGCAATACCAAGCCCGGTGGTGGGTCTGCGAACCAATGATCACACCAGAAAGCCATGGAGAACAGGAAGGCCGAAAAAGCCATCTCTCCAGACCTGGCTGTCCAGGCAGTAGTGTCTTGCAAACGTGTGCAGCGATGCCCACGTAGCTGCCTGACAGATGTCCTGCAAGGGGACTCCCTGACCCAGGGCAGTAGTAGCAGCCGTGGCCCGAGTGGAATGGGCCCTTAGCCCAACGGGAGGCTCCTTTTTAGCCAAAGAGTAGCATACCTTGATGCACAACACGACCCCCGAGAGATGGTCTGCTTGGGCACCGCCCAACCTTTCTTAGCGCCCACGTAACCAACAAAGAGTTGGTCATCCACCCGGAACTGGCGTGTGCGAGCCAAATAAAATGAGAGCTCACGTTTTGGGTCCAGACGGTGGAGCCTCTCTTCCTCTTTCGAGGGATGCGGAGGCGGAAAGAAGGTGGGCAAGGTGATGGACTACCCGATGTGGAAGGCTGTGACTACTTTGGGCAGGAAAGAGGGCCGCGTCCGCAACACAACTTTGTCCGGATGGACAGAAAGGAAGGGAGGTTTAGAAGAAAGAGCCTGAAGCTCACTCACTCTCCTGGCAGAAGTGATGGCAACCAGGAATGCAGTCATCAGAGTAAGGAGACGAAGAGGACAGTTATGAAGTGGCTTGAAAGGAGCGCACATCAGATAGGTCAGAACATGGTTCAAGTCCCACTGAAGCATCACGAAAGGAACAGGAGGAAACATGTGAGTGATGCCCTACAAAAACCTATTTACAACTGGGGACTTGAACAAAGAGGGCTGATCCGGGAGCCTTAAGAAGGCGGAAATAGCAGAGAGGTAGCCCTTGATAGTGCCCAGAGCAGAGCCCTGCTGGGCAAGAGATAGAAGAAAGAGGAGAACCTCCGAAAGAGGGGCAGAAAGGGGATCCACAGCCTTTGCTGTGCACCATGCCACAAATTTGTTCCACCTGCAGGCGTATACCGATTTTGTGGAGGAACGCCTGGCTGTCAGAACCACATTACAGACTTTAGGAGGCAAGTCAAATGGCCTCCACTGCCGCCGCTCAACCTCCACGCATGTCAGTGGAGACTGGACAGGTTTGGGTGGAGGACCGTCCCCTGCTGCTGCGACAGAAGGTCCTCCTGATGAGGCAGACGAATCGGGGGATCGACAGACATGCTGAGTAGCTCGGGGTACCCGTATCTTCGTGCCCAGTCCGGAGCCACAAGGATGACTTGGGCCCGGTTGCGTCTGATCTTCTTCAGCACTCTGGGCAGAAGTGGTATAGGCAGAAAGGCGTACAACAGACCGCAGCTCCACGCGCGACAAAAAGCGTCTCCGAGCGAGTGCCGCCTTGGAAATTCCAACGCGCAGAACTGATGACATTGCACGTTCTCTTCTGTGGCGAATAGATCTAACCAAGGCTCTCCCCACTGCTGAAAGAGGCCTTGCGCCACGTCCGACGTCATTCGTGATCCATCATGCACCGACGGCTGAGTTCGTCCTCCCTGGTGTTCAGGGAACCTTCCAGGTGTTGAACCACCAGGGTCACGCCCTAATGTTCCAGCCACTGCCAGAGGTGCAGAACCTCCTGGCATAGGGTCCACGACCCCACCCCGCCCTGTTTGTTGCATTACCACATGGCGGTGGTGTTGTCCGTGAACACCTGCACTACACCCCCCCCCCCCCCGGACAGAGGGAAGGAATGCCTTCAGTGCAAGCTGTATCGCCCGCAGCTCCAGAAGGTTGATGTGGAGCCGGGACTCCGCCGGAGACCTGAGGCCTCTGATCTCCGCCTCTCCCATGTGGCCCCCCCAGCCCTGGAGGGACGCGCCTGTCACAACTACGTGCTCCGGTTGGGGTAAAGAGAGGGATCTGCCGCTGTAGTGTAGTTCCTATATTCCCAAAAGGCTCTGCGCATTAGAATAATATATACTGTAGTTTAGACGTAGGACTGATGTCGACTAGGTCTCTACCGAATATATTAAATGTAATAGTGAGTGCCAGCTAGCTCAGAGGTCACTAGAAACTTTCTCGAATTCACAAGAAGTGATTAGTTTCTGACAACCGTATAAACATGACAACTTTGTTTCCCAAGAATAAGAAATCAAATCTCTAGAGTTGCGTAAACAATAGATAACTATTTTACTCAGTTAATTGTGCTTGCTTTGTTTCACCAGAGATGCAGAGAAAGAGAGAGAGAGGCGTTTTCAATAAAAGTATTTGTTGAACAGTCTTCTTTCACAAGCATTGGAAATTAACTGCTACAAACCTAATACTGGTTATAAAGTACAATGCATATAATACGAACAGTATTATAAAGTAGTACTGTAAAAGCATGATATGGTTTCTAAGCCATAAAAGTGCATACAATTTATAAAATACATATAGTAATAAATAATGAATAAAAGCACTCAACTGGTGCTTCTAAAATACGCCTACCCCGGAGTACCTAACCTAAGTCTAGTACGAGGGAAGAAGTAAGTGAGGAGTAGTCTAAGTTTAGTAGTTCTCTGCCAGGAATCTATTCCAAGAATTTTCTAAGAGGTCTAATCAGCTCCGTACTTGGTTTTAGAATGAAGGAGGTCTTGTATCGCTCTCTCAGGACTCGATTTCCCAGATACCCGCAATGGTAAGCCGGAAACACTGGAGCTGGATTTCTCGGCAAGAGAAAAGACATTGTCTCTCTCAGTGCGTCAGTTGGAGGGTCGGCTTCTTTCGGCACTTGCTGCTGCAGGGCGTCGGGCAAGTAGATGGTCGATCTGCTCCAAACCACTGTGTGTTTGACTGGGCAAACCTGGGCATATTCATACTTTGAAGAAGCAGAGTTTGATGCATGTTTGGACTTAATATCGTCAGTCAAAGGCTACATTTTTGGAAAAAAACAGGAGTTCTTGGAGAACTGAATATTCAAGCAGGGGGAAGTTCCTAGCTGCTGAAGGCGGGTTTTTCCAAGAAATCGTTGTTAATTCTCGGAACCTAGTGGAAGTAGCCATGACGTATTTGGGCTGTATGGCTTGGACCAAATAGGGTAGTGATTTCTATGCCTATATAAGGATAAGATAAAGTATACCTATATAAGGGCATGAATCGGGAAAATTACACTAGGGGCCTAGATTTGTTTACAACACCCACTCCACGTTCTTAAGTTCAATTAAGCTAACCTAATAAGCACTGAACATATCTAAAGCTAGTCTTTACAATCCCACCCCAAAATACAAAAAATGCACTGTACATGAGAAAAATATTGAGCATTTCTACAGTACGCATTGTAAAGAAGCGAGGACATTCTAAGCATATAGTATGGTTCTAAATATGCAAACTGAATGAATCATTAATTTACATTTATGAAAATGGCTCTTAAATACAGAAAGAAAGGTCAAGACCATTTCATAACATATCATGTCAATGGTTATAGGAGGACAAGGCCAAACATTTTCTCTAGGCAGTGTTCAAAAAGGAAAAGAATTTCTTGTTCTCTAAGAATAGTTCTACTTTAAGCAGATTAGTCTGTGCCAAAAAAGTTCAATGTTTTTGGAGAGAAAAAATTCAAATGGTTGTGAAAAAATAGAGTCCCAAAGTAAGAATTCTTTATTTTGAAAAATTGAAGGCCGAATTTCAGAGTTCAGGGAACGCTGTGTGCATGAATCAAAAGTTATTCTCGGTGTCAGGAGAAAACATCAGATCATCAAGGCTGGCAAAGAAATCGTCTACCCCAGTAGGCGAAAGAGGAACCACTTGATCAAGCAGATCAAATGTGCACAGATGAGAAGCATTGCCGTCAGCGCCAGGTGCCGCATTAGCAGTGTTCAAATCAGATAGTACCTGTGTGCCTGTAGATTCTCGTATCTCACCCTCAGTTAGACTTACTGGTGAGACCTCAATGAATGCCGTCATCAGGATTGGTAGCCGTTGGGGACAACACGATGCATGAGCCGTTACAGGACCTAGCAAGGCGTCTACATCCGATGGCAGGACTGATAGAAGTGTAAGGCAGATGGCCAACACGCATTCCTCTCCGCAAAGCAGGCATCGTAAAACAGGTAAGAAGCAATCTTGCCAGATTGGTCTGAACGATAGAAACCAGGTGGTGTTCAGATCTCTTAAACAAGCCAAGCCAAGAATCTGTGAAATCCTTTCACGATACCTCATGGCAAGGAGGGCCTCTGCCATGTTGGTCTGGGTATCATTGACTGCCGGACTTGCCATATCGGAGCATAAGGAATAAAAAATAGAATTCCTGCTACGAGTCCCAAGATGAGAGGCAGGCCGCCGAACACAGAGTGCAAGAAGTTTGGAAAAATACAGAGGACTGCTTCGAATGGTGTTAACAGTCCCGAAAAAATCGTCTTAAATACATGTGCGATGCCACTGGTATCAGACATGTTTAAGATTTGACTTAACATTTCTGCAAAATGTACTGGGCAGTTTGTTGATAATAATGCATGTATCTCTGCAGATGTCCTCGCAACTTGCAGATCATACGTTTCTCTAGACGAGGTCAGTGGCACAGACTTTTGCAAAAGAATGGCTTTTATTCTGCTTAAAGTATCAATCCGTATAGAAGAGATATTCAGTGAAGGCCATAATGCCGTCCCACTGTCTGTCTTGTGAGTTGGATACAATACTTGCATACAACAAGTGACCATGGACGACACACTAACGAGATAAAGTTTTCCTGGCATCATGCCACAGCAGCTGTGATCATTCAACATAACATAACTGCCATTGGATAGGTGCCTGAAAATGGGCTCTATCACGGTGGAGGGAGTACCGTGCAGGTGGCAAGAGAGGTTATTTGCAGAACCGTCGCAGACTCCGTGTAAATTAATACCTTTGCAAAAAAGTGTACCACTTAGTGAGTTTTTAAAAACTTTTCCACTAAGGATACCTCTTTTCCCTTGTTCCAACATTTGTGTGTGTAAGGTAAAGTCCATGTTGACTTAATGTATTCTTCACACAACCTTTCATACAGGCCAGCTGGCATATGCTGTAGACAATACTGACATTGGAAAATAGTCACTGGTATCATGATGGTGCCATGAATTATCCATTTAATGACAGGCTTCTCAGAAACTGTCAATGGTAATCTTTCCAGTTTTTCAATGCTCAGCACCGTATAGTCTGCTCCTCTTTGTGCCCAAGAGATTTGTTTATCTGTAAGGTTGAATACAGCAAACAATGACGTTGTGTTGATTAGACGCCATGGCACATAGGCTGAACGAAGATTTTGCAACGTCCAGCCTAACTGTATTATAGAACGTAATTGAGACTGGCCATGTTGTAACATTAGCAAGTACTGTTCCATTATGTCAATTGCAGAGGATACAATGCAGTCCAAAGATTATATTCTGGAGGACAGAGTCGTTAACCCATTGCCCACTACAGAGAGAGCTTTCTCTAAATGAATACGATTCATTTCTCGTATTCTTTCTGCAGTTTCCATTTGTGTTATTTTCCAAGCTTCGTTGTACGCAGCGTATATACCGGCGTATATGAAACGTTTTTGCCGTGGTCAGCGATGCCCCATTAAGAAATCTCGCAAATCATTGCTTTCTTTAAGTAAAGATAAGTGCGGTTTGATTTCCGGCAGTGTGGATGTTTTTAGCCACTCAAGGCATAGTTTTCCCACACTATATCTTGTTACTATCCCTGGATGTTGTCTCTGGGAGTATCTTGAATCTGGCCTGTTCAGTTTTAACCCCTGTGTTTTGTACAGGAATCTATCATGACAGTTATTAGTGTCTGTGGGCCAGAATAACCATTTTTTCCTATCAGGATTAGTTCGGTTTTGTGTTAAAATATATGGTACGTCTACCTCCTTTTCTGTAGTGTCATTACTTTCAGAAGCGGGTTTAGGTAAAGACGGTTTATTTAAATCTTTTATCTTAGCCAGGCCAAGACAAGAAGTGAATGTGAATGTGAATGGGTTTTTCTAAAGCGCACTTACACTCCAGGGAGCATCTTGGCGCTAGACATCGCTGTCTCCACAGAGAAGAAAAAAGGGCAGCTGCAGGGGTGTGTCCTAATAATGTAGGACGGTCTATGAGTGGAGAGAAGTGAATTAGATTAGGGCTAAGCAGGATGAGTCTTCTGTATTGAAAATCCAAGTTTTGAGCATTTTCCGGAACAGTTTTTCTGACTGTATCAGGCGCATCTGTGGTGGGAGCTTGTTCCAGGCTCTGGCTCCCAGTACTCCGATGGATTTTCCGCCTTTTGTGGTTAGTCTAAATCTGGGAACTGCAAGAAGGTTGAGGTTGGATGATCTCAGTGATCGAGGGGGAGTGTATCTTACAAACCTTTGGGACAGGTATGTAGGTCCTGACTGGTGGTAGGCTCTGAAAGTGATGAGCAGGATTTTAAAAAGTACTCTTTTATGGATGGGTAACCAGTGCAGGGTTTTGAGTGCTTTTGAGGCAGATGATTTCCTGGGTAGCCGTAGTACCAGGCGAGCGGCGGCGTTTTGAGCCATCTGCAATTTGTGCAGAACAGCTCTGTTTGTTCCTGCATAGATGCTGTTGCAGTAGTCTAAGCGGGATGTAATGAGGGCTACTGCAACAGTCTTTCTGGCTGTTAGGGGAAGAAGGTCAAAGAATCTTCTGAGACTTTTAATGATGTTGAAGCAGGACCCTGCCACAGTACCTGCTTGTTGCTTGAAGGATAGTGCTTCATCAAACCTTATCCCTAGGTTACGAGCCGACGTGATGTTATTGGGGGGAATTTCGGCATCTTGAGGCCACCAGTTAGAGGGGGAGAAGGAGTTGTTTTGACCAAAAGGGAGGATTTCAGTCTTTCCTGAATTGCATTTGAGGTGGTTTGATCGCATCCAGTCAAATGTAGCCGTAAGACAGTTTTGTAAGTTTTCCTCTGCTTTGGAGGAGTTATTATCCAATACTAGGATAAGCTGGGTGTCGTCAGCGTAAGATATCGTGCTGATGTTGAAGGATGTGATAAGTTTTATCAGGGGGGTCATATAGAGGTTGAACAACACAGGGCTCAGACTTGAGCCCTGCGGGACCCCTGTTTTTATCGCTTTTTCATCCGAGCAGTAGTTTCCTAGCACGGTAACTTGTCTCCTTTGGCTGAGAAAGTTTTTCAGCCATTCGAGGGCGGTACCTGATAGTCCCGACTCTGTCAGGCGGCCAATTAACACGGCGTGAGAGACCGTGTCAAAGGCCGCCGACAGGTCAAGCAGGATCAGGACGGCCTTTTTCCCGTGGTCTAAAGCCATCTTGAGGGTTTCTACAGTATGTAGGAGGGCTGACTCTGTGGAGTGTTTTGCCCTAAAACCAGCTTGATTGGGGTGGAAAAGGTGGTTTTCCTCTAGATGCTTTGTCAACTGTCTATTGACTGCAGTTTCAGTCAATTTGAACAGTAGGGGGAGAAGTGAAATGGGGCGAAGATTGGAGAGCGTGGTGGGGTCAGGTAAGGGTTTCTTCTGCAGAGGTTTAACTGCCGCGAGCTTCCATTCCGTCGGGATGGCTGCAGTAGATAGGGATGAGTTTATAATAGAGTTTATGGTTGGATTTACCGTGTCTACCAGAGAGTGAAGCAACATAGGGGGGCATGGGTCGAATGGGGAACCGGATTTACTGGAGAGAATGGCTTGTCGAGATTCATCGAGACTAATGGGGGTAAAGTTTTGTAACTGGGGTATATTGTTGGTAGGTAATATTTCATGGTGGGGTGGGGGATTAGGGGGGTCAGGGAAGTCTGAGGTGAGTTTAAGTATTTTTTGTTCGAAATAGTCAGCTATGTCATTACAGAGGGCTTGAGAGGGTGGTATTTCTTGCCTGAGAATTCTGGGATTCATGAACTCGTCGACGATCTTAAAAATTTGTTTCTGGTTGTTGTTGGACCGGTTAATTCTTTGAAGGAAGTGGTCTTTTTTGGCGCTTTTTATCATAGAGTGGTATGCTTTCCTCGCAGTTTTATAGGCAAGGGCTTCGTTTGGATCATAGTTTCGACGCCATTTTTTTTCGAGGGATCTGATCTCTGTACGTTTTGCTTTAATTTCGGGGGAGAACCAGGGTGCTGATTTTCTGTTCTGCTTTTTCCTGATTTTGTCTGAGTTTGCCGTACCACAGCACTTCGAGATCCAGTTGCAAAATATTTTGTAGTCGGATTCTGTATCTCCCGACAATGGGGGTGTGAATTTTTCTGCGGTGAGCCGAAGATTTGGAGAATTTGTAAGCTTTTTCCAGTCTTTTTGTATGGGGACTTCGATTTTTTGGTTGGCGTTATTAGACCTTTTCTTGTTGGTCGTTAAGCTGAAAGGGATTAGGCAATGGTCGGTCCATGTTTGGGTCAGTGGGTCTTCGACGGTTATTGTTTGGGTATTGGTGCAGATGCAGTCCAGTATGTGGCCTGCTTTATGCGTGGGCAGTTTGGTCAGTATTTCCATTCCTAGAATGTTTGTCAAGTCGTTAAACCATATGGTGTTGGGGTCGTTCGGTTTGTCTAGATGGAAATTTAGATCGCCCAATACGGTGAAGTTTGCATATTTTAAAGTGAGCATGCTGAGAGTCTCTTCGAAGCTTTCAGAAAAGCCGTTATGGGGTCCTGGGGGGCGGTATATGAGGGCTCCTGAAAAGGTGTTTTCCTCATTTAATTTAATACAGAAAGCCATGCTTTCTGCCCCTTTTACGTCCGGGAGTTCAGTGATATTACATTTCAGCGAGTCTCGATGGATAATGGCCAAACCGCCACCTCTGAGTTCTTGTCTGTCGATCCTCTGAATGAGGTATCCTTGGGGGACCGTTTGGGCAATGGTCGGGTTACACCAGGGTTTGAGCCATGTTTCAGTTATGAAGAACATGTCAAAGTCATATTCCGTGATGAGATCATAAATGTGCTCACTATTCTTGCACATGGACCTTGCATTGATCAAGGCTCCACGGAGCAAAGTTGTGTTACTCTTGTTTGGAAGCTGTTTTACAGGGGTGAAGAGAGTTCTGCAATGATGACAGCATACGGGTCCTGACCATGTCTCGACATTTATGATGTTGAGGCAGTTTTTTATGTTGTGATTAAGAGCGAGCAGATCAGTTCGGGTATAGGTAGGTGGTAGATCGGTACGTACCTTCGGTTGGGCGGCGAGTCCGGCCCTGGGCCCGGCCGTGGCACGGACGGGCACAGACGGGCTTGCCTTAGGCGCGCCTTCGGCGCGCAAACGGCGCTCCCGCTGCGCTCGTCCGCTGCGCTTCCTACCCAGGCACATGTTTTCTGCAAGGGGTCCAAGGCGTTTAGGGGGTGTGGCCAGCCGAGGGGGCGTGTCTCGGGACGCGCCTCGCCTTCGGGGATGTCGAACAAGTTGTGAGGAGATCGTTGCAGCGCTACCGCTGTTCCAGGTGCCAAAGATGTGAGGATAGTTTCTTAAATTAGTTACAACACAGAGTATCACAGATTTAATAAAATTTTTAAAAGGATCGTTGGCGCTCCCGGCTTCCGCCTCAGGAGACCGATGTCACAGTGTGGTAAAGCGACGGCGCTTTATTTATATGCAAAAGGGGGCGTGGCCAGCCGAGGGGGCGTGTCTCGGGACGCGCCTCGCCTTCGGGGATGTCGAACAAGTTGTGAGGAGATCGTTGCAGCGCTACCGCTGTTCCAGGTGCCAAAGATGTGAGGATAGTTTCTTAAATTAGTTACAACACAGAGTATCACAGATTTAATAAAATTTTTAAAAGGATCGTTGGCGCTCCCGGCTTCCGCCTCAGGAGACCGATGTCACAGTGTGGTAAAGCGACGGCGCTTTATTTATATGCAAAAGGGGGCGTGGCCAGCCGAGGGGGCGTGTCTCGGGACGCGCCTCGCCTTCGGGGATGTCGAACAAGTTGTGAGGAGATCGTTGCAGCGCTACCGCTGTTCCAGGTGCCAAAGATGTGAGGATAGTTTCTTAAATTAGTTACAACACAGAGTATCACAGATTTAATAAAATTTTTGAACAGTATCGTTTAAAAACATTATTTGTTCTGGTATAATGCAGGCTCTGAACAAGGCCTCTAAACCTTGTACCTGCCATTCTTTCGTCCCCCAGACAGTTTTTGTCTCAATGTTGTCTTTCCAAAAGTCTAAACCTAATGTAGACAGCTGAGCATAAATGTTTGCAGAATAAATTTGGTTAGTGTTGGTCAAGATTGTTTTCATTCTGGTCCTATTTATATTTTTGAAATAAAACGTTTCTGGATTTGTAACATTAAACCCTGAGAAGTATGAAACTTTTCGTGAAATGTTTTTGAGCTGCCTTTTGGTGGCGTGGGACAATGTTCCCATTGATTATATGTAAAAACATTCCTATGACTTGCAGATTTGTGCAAACAGTGGTGACCATAGTGATTAAAACAATACATTTGTTCATAATCTGATGACCCTTCTAAATAGTCATGTTCAGTAAATTTTGCAGACATTTCTAAATCTGACATCATATTATTAATAGTCTCAAAGTCCCAATCATCAGAAAATGTGCTGGGTGATACAAAGTCACTTAAAGAAACCTTGAACTGGTGTGCAATCTTCAGCATTTCTACTGGGCCATAGATGACATAATCAGTTCTATCCCATGCTATACCACTGGGTATAGGAACGGCTGTGATGTTCACTGATGACAGGTCTCTCTTTTCACGATGGGATGATTTGTGAGGTTTTAGGACCAAGTTGATTTTCTGACTTGCTGTGTCCATTGTACTGTATTTTCTATCTATCATTTGTCCTAAGCTTAAAACTAAAATCAGCCAGAGCAGGAGAAACAAATACACCCAAACCAATCCAAAATTCCATCCATGGTGAAACCAGATATATTTTCTCTAGTTGATGAAACAGTTCTGTTTTTGCTTTGAAAGTTTTCTTTGCTGGCCTTTCTTTTGGATTCACTGGGATCCTCAGAGAATGTATCAAAGTTGATAAAATAGCCAGAGGCAGTTCTGTCAATTGTTGGAATTGCATCAGGATTGTTATTAATCTTTGGAGTTGCTTCTTCCTTTGTCATATTGGTATAGTCAGAGGCTACATCATTGTAGACGGTTGTTTCTTGACGAACTGTTATTTGGGTCTCAAGAGGTACGAGTTCCATGGCTTTGTTGCATAGTCCTTTTTTTACTGCAGGTTTATCAAACGTGATAAGTCTCTCAATCTGAACCTATTGGATAGTAGCAAGATTTGGTCTTCTGCTATTTCTTGGGAGTCCACTGGGCCTACTACTTATTATCGGCCACATGTTGTGGTTTGACCAGGTCGATGGACACAACTCGGTTTTCCTTTTTACCAGCAAGGGGCGGTAGTACTACTGATCTTGTTCCTTGGATTGCTAAAACAGGTACTGCTTTTCTGTAAGAAGGCCCAAATTCCTTCTTCACCGCTATCTTTTCCCTGACTAGATCCCCAATCTTTGGAATCCAGACAGGTCTTGCTCAGACAGGTGGTTTTTCTTCAGTGGCTGTTGGCTTTTGTGTTGTGTTACTCAGACGTCTTCTTGTTTCATTTAAGTCCTGTTAAACAGCCAAACAATCTTTGACATCAAATGGTTTTTGTTCCACCACTGAAGTTTGACAATCGAGGTCTTCGATTATCATTCTAGCACCAAACAGTAATTCATAAGGAGTGATTCCCCCCAGAGAATTTCTTGGCAGATTGTTAAGACTACGTTGGACACTTATTAAATGTTTGACCCACCCATCACCCGAACCTAATACCTTCGCTGTTATGGATTGCTTTATGTCACGTTTTTTTCTTTCCACTACCGCATTACCCTCAGGATGGAAGGGACTAGAATACCGCAATGCAACGCCCACGCTAACCATAGCCTCCTTGTAAGCTCAAGAGCTAAATGCAGGACCCTGGTCAGAATGTAGCGTGCCGATTGAGTGTGTGCCGATAAAGACTCGCAATTCCTTTATAACAGTTCTGGCGTCAGCAAGCGCTGGGGCCATAACAAAATAAATCTTGTGTAGGAATCCACTGCGACCGTAATATATTTATAGTTGCCATCCCTTGTTAAGGGACCACAGTGGTCAAAGTAAACACACGCTAGTGGTTTATCTGAAATCAGAAGGGGCATCTGTGCAGGACGTTTTACTGTAGAAACTTTTATTTTCTGGCAGATTTCACATTCTAGAACATAGTTTCTAGTTTGTTTCCTCATGCGCCGCCACCAGTATCTCTGTTTTAATAATGACACTGTGGTGGAAACTCCCTCGTGTGTAGATGTGAACCCTTCATGTGCTGCTACAATTAGTCCTAACCTATGTTCCATGTTTAGGATTGCCCTATCCCCCACTCCAGGGATTCGAGCAAAAGGAACATTATTCGCATCAGTTATATATGAGTACTTTACTGGAAAGCCTTTCGCGAGTGTCTTACCACTGTCTTTGACTGAACCAGTGACAGCTTGCATTATATCGCTGTTTATTTTTGTTTTTGACCGGGTGATTGCAGCTACGGAAGCCGTTTGCACAGCTGCCTTCGCGGCATCATCAGCCAATGAATTCCCAGCAACGTGAACGCCATCACGCTGATGACTCAGTGTATGTATCACGTGAGTCTTTTGTAGTTCTTTCTGTAAGAGCTACTTGTTCCCAAAGCATTTTATGCTTGATTGTGCCACCTTTAGCGTCTTTGAAGCCATTCTGAACCCAGTTCTGCGAGTATTCATTGTAAGATGTTATGCAATAATACGAATCGCACACTATGAGTGTGGGAAATTTGCGATCGGTATTTTCAAGCGCCATCTTGAAAGCCTGCAGTTCAGCTCGCTGCGCTGTACAGTCTCCCGAGTGATTGAGTTTTAGTGATCATCGGTCTGATTTTGCCTTCGCGCCAGCAACCTTTAACAATTGCGCACGCAGCACTATACGCTTGTTTACCCCCAAATGCGGGATGTGCTGATCCGTCTGTATATATTATACATCCATAATGTTCAAGAGGCAGAATTTCGGTCGGCAGAGGACATTCGTGTTCGTATTGGAGAAATTCTTGTGTTTTCAAACTGGGGTCAAAAACATATTCAATGTCTGTGGCAGCAAGAGATTTAACCCATTGTATCCATCTCAGGTGTAAAGCTTTAGCATTTGGGATGCTTGCTTTTGTCACTGCCTCTAAGGCAGGTACAGGTGTAACAATCATTATGCGTTTACCCTGTGCGAGAGCTCTCTCTTTTGCTACTGCGTTTTGAACTGCTGTCAGAATTTTGTCAGTTGAAGTGAACTTCATTTCTGCTTGTGTGTACAAGTGTGATTTGTATGCTATTGGTACCGTTTCTCCCTCATTAAAGGTTAGGTATGTGAATCCGCATCTCCCTGGGATGATTCGGATCACAAGATTGCGAACGTTTTCGTGTGTCTGTAACTGTCTGTTTGGACTGAACGCAGAATGTCTGTGTGTGCTTTAGTCCAATTAGTTGGTTTGAAATCAGGTTTGATTCGTTCGTAGAGAGGTTTAACCCTTTCTGCGTAATTTAGAACGTAAGTTCTTCCAAAATTCAGGAAACCTAGAATGGACTAAGTTTTTCAGCGTTCTTGGAATTTGGAGCAGCGCACATTTTTCTAGAAAGTTTGCTGCCAGGCTCTTGCCTTCACTTGATAACTCGTATCCTAGAAATAGGACACTGAGGTGGGCAATTCGTGATTTCTTAAAATTGAATTGATACCCTTCAGAGGCGAACCCAAGTATTATGGTGTTCACTCTTTCCAAGTGTCTGTCCAAGTCATCATCTGTAAGATAGATGTCATCGACATAAGATAATGCCTCATCATCCAACGTTTGTAGTAACTCTGTTACCCTGGTTGAAAATAACCCAGGACTATTCTTGAATCCTTGGGGGAGACAGCAAAATTGTCGCTGTGTCCCCATAATTGAGAAAGCGGTCAGATGCCTGCTTTCGGGTGCAATGTTTTGACAGAGAAAACCATTTGAAATGTCTAATGTGGTTTTATATTTTTTGCGCATAATGTTATTCATCAGTGCTGCACTATGTGCATTTTGTACTGCAAAAGTTTTGCAACAAGAGTTTAAGTGTCTGTAATCCAATACCAGACGATATGAATTGTCTGGTTTGGAGACCGGAAACAAAGGATTGTTCATTGATGAGGTGCATGTTTCAATCACCCCTTGGTATTCGAATTGATTTAAAATCTCCCAGACTTGTTTTTTAGCTTGTTGCTTAACTGGGTACTGCCTTTGAGCAGTAGGTTGATTTTCTAACTGGCTTTTGTGGTGAGAAGAATCCTCATCCCATCCCACATGATTTTTATATAATGCTGGAGCCTGAGTTACTGCCCATTTTCTGGCATAGGTGTATTTTTTATGAATAGGAATGTGATTTGAGAAGGATGGCATAATTATCTCTTCGCCATGTGGGCACTCCCTAACAAATTCAGGTGGCTAGTCCTGTTCAGCTAGATGTATGTCATAGCCCTTAGAGAGCTTTTCCTAAAAGAGTGTTTATTTTCCTAGTTATGTCCCCTTTCATCCGGAGTGTTACTTCATATAACTTATGGGGTACACTAACCCTGGTTTTGGCAGTTTCGACCTGAATGTATTCATTCAAGTCCACGGTTCCAGATGATTCTTCAGGATCCTGGGAACTATGGTGACTTCTGCTGCGCTGTCTAGCATTGTTTGAGCCCACTCCCCGGTCTTGAGTTGTGTCCTCAAGATCCTCAGCATTTCTGACTTTTATGTTTGCTACCTTCTTTTATGGAGATTGAGCTTTTTTACTTTGGTGAACGGGTTCTTTCTTTTTGGACTTGACGCGTTCCTCCTTGTGTTCGGATCGTCCTCTTCTTTCCGATTTCTGCGAGGGAGTCTGAAAAGATCGAGAGGGACGTGTATCATCTTGATATGTCAGGTTTTTTCAAATTATCCCTATCACTAAGGTTTTACCTTTTTTCAGAGGCTCCCGTTGGGGAGACCTACCTCCCCTTTGGGGAGATCTTCCTCTGGACTGAGAACGTTTCTCTCTAGGAAGAGTCTGTTTAGTGTTTTCCCACTTTTTAGGAGTAGTGAGATTATTTTTAATAAACACCTTTTCAGGATTTTCTGTTAATTCAGGTTTTACTGGTTTCCCTTCCAAACTATCTCTTCCTAATTCTTCATAAGACTTTTCAATAATTCTAGCAAGCTCATATGGTTGATCTGTTATATCTGTTTCTTTTAACTTTCTGCAGATTGCCATGGATGCTGCTTCACCTTTGTTAGCTAATAATATAGCTGAGACTTGTTTGAAATCTTTCAGTAATTTCATACCTAGATTTGAAGCCGGTTGTGGACCGTATTCATTTTGAATCTGCCTCAGAACGTCTGGTATTACCGCCATAGACGGTACACCATGTGTTTTTGTGTAGATTGAAGCAAAGACTGTACCCCAAGTGCCACAGTCCTCCAGATGTGGTGCGATCCCCATTGGTAAACAGATTGTCAGAATTCTGTGTTTCTCATGAGGTGTACTATCAGGGAATACTGCCTCTGAGTAATTTTTTGAGCTAACCAGAACGGGATTTGTTCCCTCTTTGCGGGTAATTTTCCAATGACCGATTGTATAGTCTGTGGTGTTATTTTATTTGTGTTCCCCTGATATGGGGTGTGCTGTGGAATTTTTATAGCTGGTTGGACTGTTAAAGTCCGCATGACATATTGAACCAATTGTCTGTATATTTTAATGAACTGCTTCAGCTGAGCTAACTGCTCTGGACCTGTCATTCCGTTAATTTCAGGATGTGGTGTATAGCTGGCTAGTACCTGCCATGTAGCTCCTGGTCTACCTAGTGGACCGAGCCTGGTAATGTGATTTTGTTGTTGTAGGGCGCCTTCAAACCAGAGATGAAGCTCCTGGTAAGTTAATGGAATTTCAACGCCCTCGAAAGGAACGTATTCCGCTGGCGGTTCCTCTAACTTGTAGTAGTGGAACTCGTGTGTTACTGCATTTGCTGCAGGAAACATAATCCATGAATAGAATACCTCTGTCTGCCGATATTCATGTGCCTCTATAACAAAGATTACTTTACCACCTCTTGATGATACCCCATTTTCTATAAGTTTTATAGTTATGGTTTTCCTTACATTTGCCAGGATGGTTACAGCTTCCGGGTCATTTTGTAGGAGGTTTGTGTCATCAAAGACACCTTTAGCTGCTGGTGCAGCTACTTCGTCGTCAGACATTATTTTACTGACTGAACAGTTTGCAGAACAAGTTTCAAGGAAACAAAGATTAGGTACACAAAATTTTGGAACACTGTATCCTTCAACGTTGAATAAACCAAAAACGAATACATAGGATTTTTGTCCTACTCAGTTTTGGCGGATATTATCCTTTTACCCACTCCAGACGTCTATTGGAGTATTTTACGGGAAAAAGGGGTCTGTGTGAAAAGCACGACTGAGTTACTCTAGTATCTAGCGTTAAATTATCGCCTTACCAAACGTTGGGCGCCATGTAGTGTAGTTCCTATATTTCCAAGAGGCTCTGTGCATTGGAATAATATATACTGTAGTTTAGACGTAGGACTGAAGTCGACGAGGTCTCTACCAAATATATTAAACTTAAGAGTGAGTGCCAGCTAGCTCAGAGGTCACTAGAAACTTTCTCGAATTCACAAGAAGGGATTAGTTTCTGATAACCGTACAAACATGACAACTTCGTTTCCCAAGAATAAGAAATCAAATCTCTAGAGTCGCGGAAACAATCGATAACTATTTTACTCAGTCAATCGTGCCTGCTTCGTTTCACCAGAGATGCAGAGAAAGAGAGAGACGGGCGTTTTCAATAAAAGTATTTATTGAACAGTCTTCTTTCTCAAGCATTGGAAATGAACTGCTACAATCGTAATACTGGTTATAAAGTACAATGCTTATAATACGAACAGTATTATAAAGTAGTACTGTAAAAGCATGATATGGTTTCTAAGCCATAGAAGTGCATAAAATACATATAGTAATAAATAATGACTAAAAGTACTTAACTGGTGCTTCTAAAATACGCCTACCCCGGTGTACCTAAGTCTAGTACGAGGGAAGAAGTAAGTGAGGAGTAGTCTAAGTTTAGGAGTTCTCTGCCAGGAATTTATTCCGAGAATTCTCTAAGAGGTCTAATCAGCTCCGTACCTTGGTTTTAGAATGAAGGAGGTCTTGTATCTCTCTCTCAGGACTCGATTTCCCAGATACCCGCAAGGGTAAGCCAGAAACACTGGAGCTGGATTTCTCGGCAAGAGAAAAGACAGCATCTCTCTCAGTGCATCAGTTGGAGGGTCGGCTTCCTTCGGCACTTGCTGCTGCAGGGAGTCGGGCAAGTAGATAGTCGATCTGCTCCAAACCACCGTGTGTTTGACTGGGCAAACCTGGGCATATTTATACTTTGAAGGTGCAGAGTTTGACGCATGTTTGGACTTAATACTGTCACTCAAAGGCTAAATTCTTGGAAAACGCCAGGAGTTCTTGGAGAACTTAATATTCAACCAGGGGGAAGTTCCTAGCTTCTGAAGGCGGGTTTTTCCAAGAAATCGTTGTTAATTCTCAGAACCTAGTGGAAGTAGCCATGCCATATTTGGGCTGTATGGCTTAGACCAAATGGGGTAGTGATTTCTATGCCTATATAAGGATATGATAAAGTATACCTATATGAGGGCATGAATCGGGAAAATTACACTAGGGGCCTAGATTTGCTTACAACACCGCTGACCCAATCGCGGTCCGTGAGCCACCACTGCAACTGTCTTGCAGAGCCCTCCGAGATCAAGACATGGTCGGACAAGTTGCCCTGATGCTGGGACCACTGAAACTTCAGGTCCCACTGCAGAGCCCGAATCCGCCACCTGGCGTGATGCACCAGAAGGATGCAGGAGGCCATCTGCCCCAGAGTCAACCTGACCGAGACAACAGCTGAAAGATCGGAATCAGAGCCTGAATATCCCGAACCAGCTGTTCGGGAGGATAAACCCGAAACAGCGCTGAGTCTAGAACTGCTCCAATGAAGAGGAGCTTCTGAGAGGGACACAGGTGTGACTTTGGCACATTGATAAAGAACCCCAGCAGGTGCAGGAGGTCGGCTGTAGTCTGGAGGTGGCTGACTACTGTCTGGGGCGAGCCCGCCTTCAACAACCAGTCGTCGAGGTAGGGGAAGACTGAAACCCCTAACCTGCGCAGATGAGCTGCGACCACCGCCATCACTTTCGTGAACACCCGTGGGGCGCTGGTAAGGCCGAAGGGGAGCATGGTAAACTGAAAGTGCTTGTGGCCTACCGTGAACCGCAGGTAACGCCGGTGGGCCGGCAGGATGGGGTTGTGAAAATAAGCGTCCTGCAAGTCCAACGCTACCATCCAGTCTCCCGGGTCCAGGGCAGCTAAGACCTGAGCCAAAGTCAGCATCTGGAACTTCTCCTTCCGGAGGAAGCCGTTGACATTCCGCAGGTCCAAGATAGGGCGTAGGCCCCCTTTGCCCTTCTTGGGATCCAGAAAGTAGTGGGAGTAACAACCACACCCTACTTCTGGCCCAGGAACGCGCTCTATGGCCCCCTTGGCCAAGAGGGCCATAACTTCCTCTTGCAGAAGATTCAAGTGATCCCCCGACACGCGGTGGTACTGCGGTGGCATGGCTGGAGGGGTCGCCTCGAAGAGGAGGTAGGAGCCCTTCGGACGATTTGCAGCACCCACCTGTCCGATGTGACAGTGCGCCAGTGGAGGAGGTGATGGCGAACCCTGCCCCCCACTGGCGTCACATGGGCCTGAAAGCTCGGACTAGGACGGTTTTGAGGCCGATGCTGCAGGGGTAGGTGTGGACTGACCTCGCCGTTGTTCCCAACCGCCGCCACTGCGGTTACCACGTCCGCCACCTCGCTGGATGTTAGTCTGCGGTCCGTGGCTGGCAGGACGTGTGGGGACGACCCTTCCTTGGCCACAAAAGGAGCGAACGGCAACAGTTTGCTGGCGCAGGGCCGAGAGGCCCAAGGACTTGGCCGTAGCCCTGGAGTAATTAAAGAGCTCAAGCGCACTGTCTGCCTTGTCGCGAAAGAAGAGAAAGCCATCAAACGGCATGTCCATAAGGGTGTTTTGGACATCAGCCAAAAAGTTGGCGGACCTCAGCCAGGCGCGGCGACGAATTGCCACCGTCGTTGCCATCGCTCTGCCTAGTGAGTCCGTGGTATCCAGCCCACACCGGATGGAATACCGTGCCGCATCTCGACCCTCCACAAGGGCTTGGGTGAGTTTAGTCCGGACCTCCTCCGGACATTATGGCAGCACGTCCACGACTGTGCCCCACAGAGAGTGGGTGTAACAGCCCAAGAGGCACGCAGTGTTGACTGACCGCAACCCCAAATTGAGTGAGGAGAACATCTTTTTACCATACTGTTCGTACCTCTTGGATTCCCAATCGGGGGGGAGCCGTCGGGAATTTGGTCTGGGAGTTAGATGCCTGGATGACCAGGCTCTCGGGGGTGGGGTGGGTCCACAGGAAGCAAGGGTCGCCCGGAGCCGGGCGGTGGCGCCTGGCCACGTTCCTATCTACAGGCGGACCTGTAGCGGGCTTGGACCAAGTGCCCAGAAGAACGCCTGACAAGGCCTCATTAAACGGCAGCATAGGCTCAGCCGAGCTTGCCTGCGGTTTAAGGACCTCAGTGAGGAGTTTAGTCCTCAAGGCCGCGACAGGGAGCACAAGGCCCAAGGCTTTGGCAGCCCGCGTCAGCAGCACACTATAGGCAGCCCCCTCCTCCGTAGCCACGGTAGGAGGGGAGACAAAACCAGTGTCTGGCTAAGTGTCCAGACCACTGGCCTCCCCTAGCTCACCTGCCCAGTCCTGAGAAGACTGGCACTCACATGCCAGAGGGTCCTCGGACCCCTCCCAATCCTCCTTGCCACCCATCTCCTGATACTCAGGGTAAAGGGATGGGGACGGGTCGTAGAAGTAAAAATCTCCAAGCGGCCTCGAATACGGAGCCGGACCCGAATCGAGGGTAGGACCGGGGACGTTGTCGTCCTGGGACGGCGCCGGAGGAGACACCCTGGGGGCCGGCGTCGGCGAGGTCGTAAGGTCGACCGGCGACGACCCGGAACCAAATCCAACAGGTCCCAGCGGCGTCAGGACCGAAGTCGCCGACGGCACCGAAGCACCCAGCCCGCTTGAGGACCCAGTCGGGGCCGCTTGGCCCGAAGGCACCGCGGAACCCGACGGAGGAGTGACCTCATGGCCATGAGGAAGGCCTCAATCTCCGGTGTCGCATTCTGCCCAGAGACCGGCGGGTATGGAGCAGGCCGCGACACCTGCGGCTCTGGCGGATTCGGCCAAACCCCCGGCCAAGTCGCGCGAGCGTCGAGGAAAGGGGGGGGGGGGAGTTAGAAGAGCGATTTCGCCTCTTCGACTTCTTGTGCCTCTTACCTGAGGACTTCGAGCCCGAAGACTGATGACGACTCCCGGAACTGTGGTGACTCCGGCCCCGCGACCGGTTCCTCAACCTCCTTCCGGACCGGGACCTCGAGCGGCGTGGGGCTGACTGCCAGAGCTCGAGTCGCTTGCGGGACCGCTCCCGTCTAGCTTTGGACATCAGGGCCCGGCAGTCGGACCAGGACTTGTCGTCGTGGTCGGGGCCCAGACAGTGAAGGCACCGGCGATGGGGGTCGGTAACCGACATCAGTCGGCTACAATCGACGCAGGGTTTGAACCCGGGCATCCCTACCGGCACAGTCGGAGTCGAGTGACTTCGAAGGATGATCAAAAAGGATCGAAAAAGTTAGTCAAAAATTGACTATGGGTAATACTTTTTCCAGATCGGCGCTTGCTGGCGCTGAAAAAAGAAGAACTGACGTCAGCGCATGAGGGCGGCGTCTAAGTACTCCGGCGTCGTCATCCCGGCGCTGCCGCCGACGGACGCGGAGCCGCAGACGACGCCTACCGACGCGCAAGGGTACTGCTACTCAAAAGTTTCCGGATCCAGTCTGACCCCTGGGGATATTCTAAGGTAAGGAATCTAATACTAACCTGTTTCTTTCAGATCTCGCTCTATGGCTCTTCAAATATTAAAGACCAATACACAAGAGCCCATAGTGATAGCCATGGCTACATTTTTGAGCTGGATGTGGGTTATTCAAGCAAAAAACTTGAAGACTTAAGAATCATTGAATGGTAATCATACTTAAAGAGAACTGCGATTATATTTGTTGTAAAAGGGAAAAAAGAAAAAATATTTTTACTTTTTTTATAATTGAGTGATGCCCAAAAATTATCTAGATCATAGTTCCCTATATTCTGTAGAACACCAGACTTTTATGTTGAAAAGGAAACCTATACCTGAATGGTAGCTATGCCAAGTAGACAGAGCGATGTACTTACAGTACTGTTAAATTATAGTAATTTTATCAATTTTATTCATTTTTCAACATTTTATAAGAATATTTCAACTTGTTTTATAACACTGTACATAGTTTCATTGTCTATTATTTAATGTATCTATTGTGTTTTAACTCTTGTATGCTTATCCATATCAAAATTTCAGTCATGATGTAATACTGTAATACTTTTGTGTCTTTTATGATCGGAATAATCGAAATAAAGACGACATTGACGACATCAATGCATAAAACGCTTCCACTTAGCAGCATATAAGGTGCGTGTGGTAGGTCTGCACGCTTCCAAGTATGTCCATATACTCAAGGTACTCCTACTCTATGACCTCAGGAGCCAAATCACTATGTTGCGCTAACTCAGGTCTGGGTGTCTGACTCTGCCACAGTCTTGGGTGAGAAGGTATAGTCTTTTGGGAAACTTCTGGTGTGGGAAAACTGACCTCTCGAGTAGGGTAGAGAAGCATGGTTGTCTTGCACATGCTTGAGCCACCACGGAGGCTTCACTAGCCAATCACAATGCTATAATGGTGCCCAAACTCTCCACAGAGGTTTGGGGGCCTGGGATCCAGCAATGTGGCGGCAGGAGGTAGCAAGCTCCGCACCATGGCAGCAGGAAATCTGCCCTGTATTGCAGGATGTCACAGGATTAGGTGATAGGGAGACTGAGCTCCCTAGAGTAGTGTCCTGTCAGCCATCATCTGCCAGACGACGGACGGCCACAGAATAGACCAAGCGTAATTAACAAATGGAACATTATGATTTATTCACACCACTTAACAAACTTTGGATTTAGCAGTCATTTTGACCCTTCACCTTCGAGCAATTGTCCCTCCCTGAGACTGGCGCCTTCGGGCCTGTCCTCTACACCACAGTGCTTGGAGGATTTAGGGTGCCCCCCCCAGTCCTGATGAAGACCCGCCTGTAAGGAGCAGAATTTTTTAACACCTTTCTTGTACTGAATGTGGACAACAGGGATGTTTTCACGGTGTCCTCCTAGTCGGTCATTCGGTTTTTGTAAATAATTGAGCCTTGTTTAAGGCTGGACAGGCTTTTTATGTTGTTGGATGCACGCACTACCCACTGCCCTCCTTCCATCACTTACTGTCACTTCTGCATCTTGATGCACTAAACCCCTTCCGCCTTCTACCCCATTTTCTTTGGGGCACCTACACATTAGACTGTTTCTGACCAATGTACTATGGTTTGAACATGATGCTTTATATGTTCAGTATGATAAAAAATACTCTGAATATGCTTAAAAATATTGCCTGTAATTAATTTATCAGGTGATGATGACAGTGGCACAATTGTGTTTTCCACTGAACCCACCCCCCCTTACTGTACTGCATTTCACCCAAGCCCCAGTGACTGAGTCCACCCCATTATTGTATAACTCCGCTATCTTGATTGGCCACACCCCGGGGAGTCTTTATTTGAGAACCGCCAAGCAGAGTGGGGTACGTCAGCATGTAGAGAAGGAGTCACCGAGACCTCATGACTTGAAAGACTTCTTTGAAGAAAAACAACTTGCAATGTCAGAGCTCAACAAGGATGGCCGAAGTATGCACAGCATGTGTATCTACAGCCACATGTGCTATGAAAGGAAAATGCTACTTCTGTAGTAGGGGATCTCTGTGTATAGTCATAATCTTGTGAATAGTCCCGCCCATGTGGGGGGACCCTGGAGCAATCGAAATGGTCTCTTAAGTTGTCTTCTTCTGCAGTCCTGCATAGACACTTAAGAGAAAATCAAAGACAAATAATGCAGCCAAAAACTACAAGGCTACATTGGCCAGCACTTCATCTCGAAGTGAAAAAGATAGCCGAATAATATTAAATTTTACACATTTTGTAAAATTTCACACCTAGAGAAACTCCCCTCCACAAAAATCCTTTGTCATGATAGAGAGGAAGAGTTGGACAGACAAGTCCCATAGGCTGCCATTATGTGTCTGGAAAAGGGATACCATGCCTTTAAGGAACTCTCCAGAGACCCTCGGTATCCCAGGAGGCGCATCCAAAGGCCTTTTACTTTCAGTTCTTCTTTCTGGCTCCTGCTAGCAATACCCTGGAGAATTGAGCTCTACCCTTTTGGGTATATCTTCAATTTTTGGAGCTTTTCCAGTGATTTGAGTGTTTCACTCGAAGTCTGGGGTCGTCCTCTTCCAGTTGCTGTCTTTTTTGACCAGTTTTGCCACTTCTTTATTGTCGAAATGGCAGCTTTATTCGACAAGTGCATTCAGTGTGGTAGAAAGAAGGCTAAATCTGACCCCCACAGAGTTTGCATTCTCTGTCTCCCGTCTACTCATGTCCCTGACTCCTGTAATATCGGTCACTCTTTATCCAGGAGGACCCTGCGTGATAGGGAGAAGATTCGTCTCCAAGGCCTGGAGCAGAGGAGACATCAAGAACCAGGTGGGACTTCTGGGCATGGAGGGACTCTGTCATCATCCTCTGCCCGTGCATCGGCCTCTGGGGGGCTCCCCAGTCAAGAAACCGCCCAGAAAAGGCACCTGTCCCGGTCGACGTCAATGGCTTAGATGTCGGCATCGAGAGGTATGACTACCATCTGTTGCCTGTCGACCAAGGGCTCTGGGTCGAAGCGACATTGACGTTGGTCGTCGAGGGGTAGGACGTCGAGACCTCCGACGAGGTTGAGGACTTCACCGGCGTCGACACACTATTGACACTGTGATGAGTCGCGAAGAGGCAGGCGCTCGCCATCGAGGCGACACCCCTGTTCGCCGTCGACGAGAAGGTCGACATCGAGGAGAGAAAGATCAACGTCAAGGCGAAGGCACTCGACGTCGGGGAGTTCATCTAAGTCAAGAAGTGTGACGTCGAGGAGACGTCAAAGAGGTCGACGTTGAGGAGGGACAAGTCAACATCGAAGAGGAAGTCGAGGCCCAGAACAGTGTCTAGTGCTTCTGTGGTTAGCGTCTCCTCATCATCGGCGAGTAGCCGGTCGCGGCCGTGCCGGCGCTCTTCCTCAGAGAGGTTTACCTTCAGAGCATCCTCCCCGAGGCCTGCTCGTAAGAAGAGGACAGTTCTTAGGTCACCGGACTCTGCTTATTCCCGGACCTATTCGCCCTCAAGGCCCAGGACGCCTACGCCTCCTACTCTTCCACAACTTCCTCCTCCTCCTCCACCGCCTCCTCCTCCACCGCCTCCTTCTCCTCCTCCTCCTCCCCCACCTCCACCACCGCCTCGGCCTCCACAACCGAAGCCTGTGGTTCCGGCTCAACCTCTTACGCTTCCGCAGCCTCCTGGGTCGGTGGCTCCTGCAAGGCCCAGAAAGCCAAGGTCAAGATCCAGAGGGAGGCATCGCTCTCGCAGTGAGTGTAGATCTTCGACGAGGTCACGTCAGCGTCGGCGGAGGGAAAGGTCACGGTCCAGGTACACAGACTCGTTCAGTGACAGGAGATATTCTCCCACTTTGTCGGACTCTCCTCCTACGAGAGTGTCACCAGTGGATGACATTGTGACGTTCCAGGATGTGCTGCTGAGGGGGGCAGCGAAGTTGGGGGATCACACTGATGGTGCCCACCCCTTCCACCTCTGTGATCTTCGAAACATTGCAGCGCAGGCACCTCTTTCGCCCTTTGGTGCCAGGACTGGAGGAACCGGCCATGAAACTGTTTCTGACAGCGGCCTCGCTAAAGTCGGACCCATCCGGGCTTCAAAAGAAGTACAGGCCCCTGGATTTGGATCCTGCGTTCTTATGATCAGATCCTGTCCCGGATTCCTTCATTGTGACAGCGGCCAAGAAGCAGCATTCTACAGCCCCTTCGTCTACGGTCCCTCCTGACAAGGAGAGCCGTCAAATGGATTCGGCAGGGAGAAAAGTCTGTAGTACAGCTGCCACCTCTAGGAAAGCAGCGAGTTCATCAGCGCTTTTGGGTCAGTCAGTCAAGTTTCTTTATTCGATTAATAAAAATCAAAAAAGATGGACACATAATACATTTCATCATTACATCATTACAACATTACAAGCACAGTACATTGATCTATTGATTACGAATTTAAAAAGTGTAAGAAATTCATACAACCATATTTCATGAAATTAATACATATGGATGGTATCTAAAAGTTATAAAAAGTAATAAAAACATATATGCTAAAAATTATCAAATATTAATTAGTGAAGACCCTGAGTTTGAGCGATTCTTGTTAATGCGTACTCCCGCAACTAAAAAATTTGCTACATGGAATGTTACTTTTGCAGTGGGTAAAAGTTGCAGGAACAAGAGTGCTGGCCTGACCTGTACAAAGCCTGCCTCACACAAAATTGGTAGCAAGTATTTTTTCCTAATCATGGTGTAGTGATCACAAAACATAATAAAATGTAAAGTGTCCTGAACGGAAAAATTATCACAGTCACAGGGTTTCGCATTCTCTGGTATATCCCAATTTTGATAATGACCAAGCATTAAATGAATAAGGTTAAAACAAAATCTAATTAAAAGAAATCGATGAAATGGTCTGGTTACTAAAATAAGATTGGGTTCAATGCCTGAGACAGTCATTGTGTGTAGTTCTTTCTGACAAGTGGCTTCTTTAGTTCAGTTTCTTCCCTTTCTGATATATACATATTAGCCAAGGTACTTTTTACTGTGTTGACATCCGCTTTTGTAATACATTCTGGGGAGAAAAAAAGGTCAGGACGACCCGCTTGTGTGAGATGTAACTTTACAAATCTCACCCATGGGATGTTTAAGGCTCTATCCAAGGCTAAACAATCTTTATGACCGCTCCTTGTGAGAGTTCCTGAAGCAATTCATTGAGCTCCTCCCGAGGGACAGGAGAGAAGACTTCCAGGAGATCTTGAATGAGGGCATGATGGTCTCGAATCAGGCCATCAGTTCGGCGGCAGACGCCTCTCCTGGCTGCTCATGGGTACTGCCATGGCATAAACTTGAGACGCCACTCCTGGTTGCGCCTTACCTCTCTTAAACCAGAGGCGCACAGCGGATTGCTAACTTGCCCTTTTCGGGATCTACCCTCTTCGAGTCTCATGCAGACGAAGAGATGGCCCGCATGAATGCGGAAGTGGAAATGCTGAAAGCTGTAGGTTTGGACAAACCTAAGGAGCAGCGGAAGTCCTTCCACCCATTCCAGAGGAGTTACTCTTCCCAGAGATTTCAGTGAGGGCAAGGTCGCCAAGCTGGCCAACAGCAGCAGCAACAGCAATACCAGCGACAACCCATCCAGAAGTGGCAGAGGGGCAGACGCGGCCAGCAGGCCTCTTCTGCGATTAAGGGCCCGGCCGGGTCTAAGCCCTGAGGAGTTACTTCCTCCTCGTCCGTTACCCACTCCGGGGGGGGGGGGGGGGGGGGGGGGGGGAAAGCATACAGAATTACTTGGCAGAGTGGAGAAAAATTACTCAGGACAAGTGGGTGCTGAATATTGTTTGCAATGGATACAGTCTTCGTTTTGTCAGCCCTCCTCCAGCTATTCCACCGGTTCGTTCACAATACCAGCTGCGCGAACTTCAAGCGGAGGCCGATACCCTGTTATGAAAAAAGCCGATAGATGACGTCCCTCTGTCTTAAAGGGGAATGGGTCTATACCCAAGGTTCTTTCTGGTACGCAAAAAGGACAAAAACGAGTTCAGGCCCATTCTGGATTTGCGACAAGCAAACAAATGGATTTGCAGGGAGAAATTTTGCATGCTGTCCTTACACCAGATTTATCCACCGCTGCAACGAGGAGACTGGCTTTGCGCAATAGATCTGCAGGATGCGTACTTCCATGTGCCCATTGCACTGCGCTTCCTAGTCGGCACCAATCACTATCAGTACACCGTACAACCGTTTGGTCTAAAGTCTGCGCCCAGAACTTTTTCAAAATGCATGGTAGTGGTGGCAGCGCACTTGAGGAAGAACAAGGTGTTTGATCAACCAGTCGTCCAGGTACTGGTAGATAAAGCCTCCATCTTCCAGGAAGCGCAATTGCATTTTAATAGGACGGCCGTTCTGTTGAATCAGCTGGGTTTGCACATCAACATGTCCAAGTCCCTTTTGACCCCTGTTCAGTGCCTGCAGTACTTGGGAGCCTCCATTAATACTCTCAGAGCAAGCATGTCTCCTTTCGGAGGAGCGACGCTTATCGATCCTTCGGAAGGCTCAGGCTCTCATGTCCGTTCCATCAATGACAGCGAGGATGGTGTCTTCTCTTCTGGGGTCGATGGCCCCTTGCATCTTCCTCACACCACATGCACGCCTCCACATGAGGCCACTGCAGGAATGTCTGGAGGATCAATGGGTCCAGAAACGAGGGAGCTGGGACGACAGGATCCAACTGTCTCTACACGCTCAACAGTTCCTGAGATGGTGGTGTTCAGCAGAGAATCTCCTCAAGGGGGTTCCGTTCCACAAGGACATTCCCATACAGACTATTGTGACAAATGCTTCTCTCCACAGCTGGGGAGCGCATTCAGACCATCTACAGATTCAAGGAACATGGTCCTAGGCGGAATCCAGGTACCACATTAATTTTCTGGAACTCAGAGCTATTCATTTGGCGCTGAAGGCCTTTCATCCGTCCTTCCAGACCAACTCCTTGCTTGTACAAATGGACAATACGACCACAATGTATTATCTCAACAAGCAGGGGGGCTCGAGATCGCACAGACTGTCCCAGGAGGCACAGGCGATCTGGCACTGGCTGCTAGCCAGAGGACTGACGATAACAGCTACCCATCTACCAGGAGTGCAGAATGCTCAGGCGGACGCACTCAGCAGGCTCGTCTGTTGCCTCCACCGCTGGTTTGGTTTGTTGGGATGGGCTTGCCATTCTATACACAAGATTATGACTATACACAGAGATCCCCTACTACAGAAGGAGTAGTTTCTGTCCTGTAACTCCCGGAACTGTGGTGACTCCGACCCCGCGACCGGTTCCTCAACCTCCTTCCGGACCGGGACCTCGAGCGGCGTGGGGCTGACTGCCAGAGCTCGAGTCGCTTGCGGGACCGCTCCCGTCTAGCTTTGGACATCAGGGCCCGGCAGTCGGACCAGGACTTGTCGTCGTGGTCGGGGCCCAGACATGAAGGCACCGGCGATGGGGGTCGGTAACCGACATCAGTCGGCTACAATCGACGCAGGGTTTAACTCCGGGCATCCCTACCGGCACCGTCTGAGTCGAGTGACTTCGAAGGATGATCAAAAAGGATCGAAAAAGTTAGTCAAAAATTGACTATGGGTAATACTTTTTCCAGATCGGCGCTTGCTGGCGCTGAAATAAGAAGAACTGACGTCAGCGCGTGAGGGCGGCGTCCAAGTACTCCGGCGTCGTCATCCCGGCGCCGCCGCCGACGGACGCGGAGCCGCAGACGACGCCTACCAACTGCTACTCAAAAGTTTCCGGATCCAGTCTGACCCCTGGGGATATTCTAAGGTAAGGAATCTAATACTAACCTGTTTCTTTCAGATCTCGCTCTATGGCTCTTCAAATATTAAAGACCAATACACAAGAGCCCATAGTGATAGCCATGGCTAAATGTTTGAGCTGGATGTAGGGTATTCAAGCAAAAAACTTGAAGACTTAAGAATCATTGAATGGTAATCATACTTAAAGAGAACTGTGATTACATTTGTTGTAAAAGGGAAAAAAGAAAAAATATTTTTACTTTTTTTATAATTGAGCCATGCCCAAAAGTTATCTAGGAAAGGGGGGTGGTGATGAACAGAGTGTCTGAATTAAGCAGACCACTCTTACCCAGTCCAAAGATCAGGGCTTGATCCATCACCGTTATTTATCTCACTGCACCATCCCAGCTCAGAACCTGGCTATATGCAAATCAGTCTGTCCCTGGCCCAGTGCATCATGAGAACAGGGCAGACTAAACTACCAAGCCAATTCTTCACCAGAAAGGAGACAAGCTACCGGGGACCGGTTTCTGGCATTTCAGCCGTCTTCGGCCCGGCTTGCTTGAATCCTGATGGTGCAGTGAGAAAGGGACTCATGTCTGAGTATACCCTGCAACACCTATAGTGGCCAAAAACGATTCAGAAAAGGGGTGAGAGTATTCTGCTTAATTCAGAAACTCTGTCCATCACCACCCCTGTTGTTAAACAAAAGTTATCTAGATCATGGTTCCCTATATTCTGTAAAACACCAGACTTTTATGTCGAAAAGGAAACCTATACCTGAATGGTAGCTATGCCAAGTAGACAGAGCGATGTACTTACAATACTGTTAAATTATAGTAATTTTTATCAATTTTATTCATTTTTCAACATTTTATAAGAATATTTCAACTTGTTTTATAACACTGTACATAGTTTCATGGTCTATTATTTAATGTATCTACTGTGTTTTAACTCTTGTATGCTTATCCATATCAAAATTTCAGTCATGATGTAATACTGTAATAATTTTGTGTCTTTTATGATCGGAATAATCGAAATAAAGACGACTTTGATCAATGCACAAAACGCTTCCACTTAGCAGCATATAAGGTGCGTGTGGTAGGTCTGCACGCTTCCAAGTATGTCCATATACTCAAGGTACTCCTACTCTATGACCTCAGGAGCCAAATCACTATGTTGCTCTAACTCAGGTCTGGGTGTCTGACTCAGCCACAGTCTTGGGTGAGAAGGTATAGTCTTTTGGGAAACTTCTGGTGTGGGAAAACTGACCTCTCGAGTAGGGTAGAGAAGCATGGTTGTCTTGCACATGCTTGAGCCACCACGGAGTCTTCACTAGCCAATCACAATGCTATAATGGTGCCCAAACTCTCCACAGAGGTTTGGGGGCCTGGGATCCAGCAATGTGGCGGCAGGAGGTAGCAAGCTCCGCACCATGGCAGCAGGAAATCTGCCCTGTATTGCAGGATGTCACAGGATTAGGTGATGGAGAGACTGAGCTCCCTAGAGTAGTGTCCTGTCAGCCATCATCTGCCAGACGACGGACGGCCACAGAATAGACCAAGCGTAATTAACAAATGGAACATTATGATTTATTCACAGCACTTGGATTTAGCAGTCATTTTGACCCTTCACCATCAAGCAATTGTCCCTCCCTGAGACTGGCGCCTTCGGGCCTGTCCTCTACACCACAGTGCTTGGAGGATTTAGGGTGCCCCCCCCGGTCCTGATGAAGACCCGCCTGTAAGGAGCAGAATTTTTTAACACCTTTCTTGTACTGAATGTGGACAACAGGGATGTTTTCACGGTGTCCTCCTAGTCGGTCATTCGGTTTTTGTAAATAATTGAGCCTTGTTTAAGGCTGGACAGGCTTTTTATGTTGTTGGATGCACGCACTACCCACTGCCCTCCTTCCATCACTTACTGTCCCTTCTGCATCTTGATGCACTAAACCCCTTCCGCCTTCTGCCCCATTTTCTTTGGGGCACCTACACATTAGACTGTTTTTGACCAATGTACTATGGTTTGAACATGATGCTTTATATGTTCAGTATGATAAAAAATACTCTGAATATGCTTAAAAATATTGCCTGTAATGAATTCATCAGGTGATGATGACAGTGGCACAATTGTGTTTTCCACTGGACCCACCCCCCCTTACTGTACTGCATTTCACCCAGGTCCCAGTGACTGAGTCCACCCCATTATTGTATAACTCCGCTATCTTGATTGGCCACACCCCGGGGAGTCTTTATTTGAGAACCGCCAAGCAGAGTGGGGTACGTCAGCATGTAGAGAAGGAGTCACCGAGACCTCATGACTTGAAAGACTTCTTTAAAGAAAAACAACTTGCAATGTCAGAGCTCAACAAGGATGGCCGGCGTATGCACAGCATGTGTATCTACAGCCACATGTGCTATGAAAGGAAAATGCTACTTCTGTATTAGGGGATCTCTGTGTATAGTCATAATCTTGTGAATAGTCCCGCCCATGTGGGGGGACCCTGGAGCAATCGAAATAGTCTCTTAAGTTGTCTTCTTCTGCAGTCCTGCATAGACACTTAAGAGAAAATCAAAGACAAATAATGCAGCCAAAAACTACAAGGCTACATTGGCCAGCACTTCATCTCGAAGTGAAAAAGATAGCCGAATAATATTACATTTTACACATTTTGTAAAATTTCACACCTAGAGAAACTCCCCTCCACAAAAATCCTTTGTCATGATAGAGAGGAAGAGTTGGACAGACAAGTCCCATAGGCTGCCATTATGTGTCTGGAAAAGGGATACCATGCCTTTAAGGAACTCTCCAGAGACCCTCGGTATCCCAGGAGGCGCATCCAAAGGCCTTTTACTTTCAGTTCTTTATTCTGGCTCCTGCTAGCAATACCCTGGAGAATTGAGCTCTACCCTTTTGGGTATATCTTCAATGCTCTACCCTTTTGGGTATATCTTCAATTTTTGGAGCTTTTCCAGTGATTTGAGTGTTTCACTCGAAGTCTGGTGTCGTCCTCTTCCAGTTGCTGTCTTTTTTGACCAGTTTTGCCACCTCTTTATTGTCGAAATGGCAGCTTTATTCGACAAGTGCCCTCAGTGTGGTAGAAAGAAGGCTAAATCTGACCCCCACAGAGTTTGCATTCTCTGTCTCCCTTCTACTCATGACCCTGACTCCTGTAATATCGGTCACTCTTTATCCAGGAGGACCCTGCGTCATAGGGAGAAGATTCGTCTCCAAGGCCTGGAGCAGAGGAGACATCAAGAACCAGGTGGGACTTCTGGGCATGGAGGGACTCTGTCATCATCCTCTGCCCGTGCATCGGCCTCTGGGGGGCTCCCCAGTCAAGAAACCGCCCAGAAAAGACACCGGTCCCGGTCGACGTCAATGGCTTAGATGTCGGCATCGAGAGGTATGACTACCATCTGTTGCCTGTCGACCAAGGGCTCTGGGTCGAAGCGACATTGACGTTGGTCGTCGAGGGGTAGGACGTCGAGACCTCGGACTAGGTTGAGGACTTCACCGGCATCGACACACCATTGACACTGTGATGAGTCGCGAAGTGGCAGTCGCTCGCCATCGAGGCGACACCCCCGTTCGCCGTCGACGAGAAGGTCGACATCGAGGAGAGAAAGATGAACGTCAAGGCGAAGGCACTCGACGTCGGGGAGTTCATCTAAGTCAAGAAGTGTGACGTCGAGGAGACGTCAAAGAGGTCGACGTTGAGGAGGGACAAGTTAACGTCGAAGAGGAAGTCGAGGCCCAGAACTGTGTCTAGTGCTTCTGTGGTTAGCGTCTCCTCATCGGCGAGTAGCCGGTCGCGGCCGTGCCGGCGCTCTTCCTCAGAGAGGTCTACCTTCAGATCATCCTCCCCGAGGCCTGCTCGTAAGAAGAGGACAGTTCTTAGGTCACCGGACTCTGCTTATTCCCGGACCTATTCGCCCTCAAGGCCCAGGATGCCTACGCCTCCTACTCTTCCACAACTTCCTCCTCCACCGCCTCCTCCTCCTCCTCCCCCACCTCCTCCTCCTCCTCCCCCACCTCCACCACCGCCTCGGCCTCCACAACCGAAGCCTGTGGTTCTGGCTCAACCTCTTACGCTTCCGCAGCCTCCTGGGTCGGTGGCTCCTGCAAGTCCCAGAAAGCCAAGGTCAAGATCCAGAGGGAGGCATCGCTCTCGCAGTGAGCGTAGATCTTCGACGAGGTCACGTCGGCGGAGGGAAAGGTCACGGTCCAGGTACAGACTCGTCCAGTGAAAGGAGATATTCTCCCACTTTGTCGGACTCTCCTCCTACGAGAGTGTCACCAGTGGATGACATTGTGACGTTCCAGGATGTGCTGCCGAGGGGGGCAGCGAAGTTGGGGATCACACTGATGGTGCCCACCCCTTCCAACTCTGTGATCTTTGAAACGTTGCAGCGCAGACACCTCTCTCGCCCTTTGCTGCCTTTGGTGCCAGGACTGGAGGAACCGGCCATGGAACTGTTTGACAGCGGCATCGCTGAAGTCGGCGCCATCTGGGCTTCAAAAGAAGTACAGGCCCCTGGATTTGGATCCTGCGTTCTTATGATCAGATCCTGTCCCGGATTCCTTCATTGTGACAGCGGCCAAGAAGCAGCATTCTACTGCCCCTTCGTCTACGGTCCCTCCTGACAAGGAGAGCCGTCAAATGGATTCGGTAGGGAGAAAAGTCTGTAGTACAGCTGCCACCTCTAGGAAAGCGGCGAGTTCATCAGCGCTTTTGGGTCAGTCAGTCAAGTTTCTTTATTCGATTAATAAAAATCAAAAAAGATAGACACATAATACATTTCATCATTACATCATTACAACATTACAAGCACAGAACATTGATCTATTGATTACGAATTTAAAAAGTGTAAGAAATTCATACAACCATATTTCATGAAATTAATACATATGGATGGTATCTAAAAGTTATAAAAAGTTATAAAAAGTAATAAAAACATATATGCTAAAAATGATCAAATATTAATTAGTGAAGACCCTGAGTTTGAGCGATTCTTGTTAATGCGTACTCCCGCAACTAAAAAATTTGCTACATGGAATGTTACTTTTGCGGTGGGTAAAAGTTGCAGGAACATGAGTGCTGGCCTGACCTGTACAAAGCCTGCCTCACGCAAAATTGGTAGCAAGTATTTTTTCCTAATCATGGTGTAGTGATCACAAAACATAATAAAATGTAAAGTGTCCTGAACGGAAAAATGATCACAGTCACAGGGTTTCGCGTTCTCTGGTATATCCCAATTTTGATAATGACCAAGCATTAAATGAATAAGGTTAAAACAAAACCTAATTAAAAGAAATCGATGAAATGGTCTGGTTACTAAAATAGGATTGGGTTCAATGCCTGAGACAGTCAGTGTGTAGTTCTTTCTGACAAGTGGCTTCTTTAGTTCAGTTTCTTCCCTTTCTGATATATACATATTAGCCAAGGTACTTTTTACTGTGTTGACATCCGCTTTTGTAATACATTCTGGGGAGAAAAAAAGGTCAGGACGACCCGCTTGTGTGAGATGTAACTTTACATATCTCACCCATGGGATGTTTAAGGCTCTATCCAAGGCTAAACAATCTTTATGACCGCTCATTGTGAGAGTCCCTGAAGCAATTCATTGAGCTCCTCCCGAGGGACAGGAGAGAAGACTTCCAGGAGATCTTGAATGAGGGCATGATGGTCTCGAATCAGGCCATCAGTTCGGCGGCAGACGCCTCTCCTGGCTGCTCATGGGTACTGCCATGGCATAAACTTGAGACGCCACTCATGGTTGCGCCTTACCTCTCTTAAACCAGAGGCGCACAGCGGATTGCTAACTTGCCCTTTTCGGGATCTACCCTCTTCGAGTCTCATGCCGACGAAGAGATGGCCCGCATGAATGCGGAAGTGGAAATGCTGAAAGCTGTAGGTTTGGACAAACCTAAGGAGCAGCGGAAGTCCTTCCACCCATTCCAGAGGCGTTACTCTTCCCAGAGATTTCAGTGAGGGCAAGGTCGCCAAGCTGGCCAACAGCAGCAGCAACAGCAATACCAGCGACAACCCATCCAGAAGTGGCAGAGGGGCAGAGGCGGCCAGCAGGCCTCTTCTGCGATTAAGGGCCCTGCCAGGTCTAAGCCCTGAGGAGTTACTTCCTCCTCGTCCGTTACCCACTCCGGTGGGGGGAAGCATACAGAATTACTTGGCAGAGTGGAGAAAAATTACTCAGGACAAGTGGGTGCTGAATATTGTTTGCAATGGATACAGTCTTCGTTTTGTCAGCTCTCCTCCAGCTATTCCACCGGTTCGTTCACAATACCAGCTGCGCGAACTTCAAGCGGAGGCTGATACCCTGTTAAGAAAAAAGCCGATAGATGACGTCCCTCTGTCTTAAAGGGGAATGGGTCTATACCCAAGGTTCTTTCTGGTACGCAAAAAGGACAAAAACGAGTTCAGGCCCATTCTGGATTTGCGACAAGCAAACAAATGGATTTGCAGGGAGAAATTTTGCATGCTGTTCTTACACCAGATTTATCCTCCGCTGCAACAAGGAGACTGGCTTTGCGCAATAGATCTGCAGGATGCGCACTTCCATGTGCCCATTGCACTGCGCTTCCTAGTCGGCACCAATCACTATCAGTACAACGTACAACCGTTTGGTCTAAAGTCTGCGCCCAGAACTTTTTCAAAATGCATGGTAGTGGTGGCAGCACACCTGAGGAAGAACAAGGTGTTTGATCAACCAGTCGTCCAGGTACGGGTAGATAAAGCCTCCACCTTCCAGGAAGCGCAATTGCATTTTAACAGGACGGCCGTTCTGTTGAATCAGCTGGGTTTGCACATCAGCATGTCCAAGTCCCTTTTGACCCCTGTTCAGTGCCTGCAGTACTTGGGAGCCTCCATTAATACTCTCAGAGCAAGCATGTCTCCTTTCGGAGGAGCGACGCTTATCGATCCTTCGGAAGGCTCAGGCTCTCATGTCCGTTCCATCAATGACAGCGAGGATGGTGTCTTCTCTTCTGGGGTCGATGGCCCCTTGCATCTTCCTCACACCACATGCACGCCTCCACATGAGGCCACTGCAGGAATGTCTGGAGGATCAATGGGTCCAGAAATGAGGGAGCTGGGACGACAGGATCCAACTGTCTCTGCACGCTCAACAGTTCCTGAGATAGTGGTGTTCAGCAGAGAATCTCATCAAGGGGGTTCCGTTCCACAAGGACATTCCCATACAGACTATTGTGACAAATGCTTCTCTCCACAGCTGGGGAGCGCATTCAGACCATCTACAGATTCAAGGAACATGGTCTGAGGCGGAATCCAGGTACCACATTAATTTTCTGGAACTCAGAGCTATTCATTTGGCGCTGAAGGCCTTTCATCCGTCCTTCCAGACCAACTCCTTGCTTGTACAAATGGACAATACGACCACAATGTATTACCTCAACAAGCAGGGGGGCTCAAGATCGCACACACTGTCCCAGGAGGCACAGGTGATCTGGCACTGGCTGCTAGCCAGAGGACTGACGATAACAGCTACCCATCTACCAGGAGTGCAGAATGCTCAGGCGGACGCACTCAGCAGGCTCGTCCAGGAAAACCACGACTGGGTTCTAAACAACGAGGTGCTAGGAAACATCTTCGAAAGATGGGGCACTCCAGAAATAAAACTGTTCGCCACCGCCGAAAACAGAAAATGCTGAGACTTCTCCTCCAGGTTTTACCAACCGGGGACTCTGGGGAATGCGCTATGGATCAGCCGGTCGAACAGCTTTCTGTACGCTTTACCGCTGATTCCAGCAGTACTCATCAAGCTGTCTCAATCCAGAGCGCGAATGATCCTCATTGCTCCGGAGTGGCCTCGGCAGTGGTGGTTGACAGACCTGCTCCACTGGTCTCTCCAGCCCCACCTGCGGCTCCCATGTCGGCCGGACCTTCTAGCGAAGTTCAGGGGACAGATGGTGCACCCCAACCTCTCATTGTTGTTTGGCGGCAATATGGACACTTAAATTTAAACGACAACTGCATGGAAATACTTAACACCTTGGCTGCTAGCGATATTTTCCTAAAGTGCTGCATTCCCAGATTTCCCATTGTTCATGACGAGCTCAGCTCGTCATCAGCACAGTTCAACTGTGCCTCATGACGAGCTGAGCTCGTCATGAGCATGGAAGGGGTTAAGGAGGCTAAAAGACCATCCACAAAAACTTCCTATGCCTACAAGTGGAAAAGGTTCTACTTCTGGTGCACATCCAAGAACGCTGATCCTACCTCCTGCAAGGAAGATGTCCTCCTTCCATACCTCTTGCATTGCTCAATCTGGCCTTAATTTTCATTCTATTAAGGTCCACCTCGCAGCATTAACTGCATATAGGAAATGCCCTTCACAAACATCCTTTTTCAAGATTCCTGTCATAAAAGATTTTTGGGAGGGATTGAAGAAGGTATTACCCCCCGTTAGGCGTCCTTCGCCTTCATGGGAACTGAATGTGGTGCTGTCCAGGTTGATGAAGAAACCTTTTGAGCCTATTCATAAGGCTTCGCTACAGCATTTATCTTGGAAGGCGGCCTTCCTTGTGGCTATACCATCGGCCCACAGAGTGAATGAAATCCAGGCTTTGTGTTGCCAAGAGCCGTATACTGTTGTTCATGCTTCCAAGGTGGTCATGCGGACTCGCCCTAAGTTCCTTCCTAAAGTCATTTCTGATTTTCATGTTAATCAGACAATAACTTTACCTACGTAGGCAGGCTTTGTTGAGAAATCTGTTTGCATAGTAGTGGTTTTGTCTTTTGCCTCCACCGCTGGTTTGGTTTGTTGGGATGGACTTGCCATTCTATACACAAGATTATGACTATACACAGAGATCCCCTACTACAGAAGGAGTAGTTTCTGTCCTGTAACTCCAGTTCTGTAGTAGGGGTATCCCTGTTATAGTCCTAAGTGCCCACCCTCCTCCCCGGTGGATGAAATGATAATGTACTGAATGCTACAGGCCTGGCTTTATACACCTTCAAAAAGAACTGAAAGTAAAAGGCCTTTGGCTGTACATCCTGGGATACCGAGGGTCTCTGGAAAGTTCCTTAAAGGCACGGTATCCCTTTTCCAGACACATAATAGCAGCCTATGGGGCTTGTCTGTCCAATCCTGCCTCTCGATCATGACAAAAGGATTTTTGTGAAGGGGAGTTTCTCTAGGTGTGACACTTTACAAAATGTGTAAAATGTAATATTATTTGGCTATCTTTCGAGATGAAGTGCTGGCCAATCTAGCCTTGTAGTTTTAGGCTGCATTATTTGTCTTTGATTTTCTCTTAAGTGTCTATGCAGGACTGCAGAAGAAGACAACTTACGAAACTATTTAGATTGCTCCGGGGTCCCCGCACATGGGCGGGACTATTCACAAGATTATGACTATAACAGGGATACCCCTACTACAGAACTGGAGTTAACAGGTAAGAAACTACTCCTTACCCAGTATGCATCTGTTCTTGGCATGTAGAGCTGTAGATTCACGTTTTGCAAACGCCTGCCATCTAGTTTTGGGTCCAGATGTTTGCAATTGTTTTTTTTTTTCCAAAGAAGGCTTTTCCAGTCACGAGGTAGGCAACTACTCCCTTCGGTGATAGTGCGCATGGGCATCGACTCCATTGTTAGATTGTTTTCCCACAGAGGGTAAGAATTGAGTTAGATACATACAGATGGACATCGCTATTCTACTCAGACTAAGTATGATATTACTGCAACAGGTATAGATACCCGAGGAGGTGGGCGCCTGTGAATCTAAAGCTCTACATGCCAAGAACAGATGCATACTAGGTAAGTAGCATTTTCCGTTCAAGGCATGTGGGCGGTAGATCACATGCTTTGCACAGACTATACAGCAGTAATCTTACAAAAGCGGTGGCTAACCTGTAGCTGTTGCATTGGTCTGGAATAGTGTGACCTGCCTGGCCTACATTAGCTTGATGTCTTGCTAATACATAAACACAATAATGTTTGGTGAATGTGTGCAGCTTTACAGATGTCAGCTATGGGGATGTATCCTAAGAAAGCCAGTTTGCAAGTGGAATGCGCACTATGGGGAATTGTTAAAGTTCTTGAACTTTTGCATAGCATGTCTGATTACATTTGACTATCCACCTCGGAATACCTGATTTTGAAATGGGATTCCCTTTATGTGGTGGAGCAAAAGCAACAAAGAGTGGTTTAGTCTTACGAGAAGGTTTTGTCCTTTCTATGTAATAGAGTAATGCTCTTTTCACGTCTAATGTGTGTAAGGCTCGTTCTGCCACTTAATCTGGTTGAGGAAAGAACACAGGCAACTCAACAGATTGGGTGATGCGGAACGCAGATATTACTTTGGGTAAGAATTTAGGTATGGTACGAAGAACCACTTTGTTGTGGTGTATTTGTAAAAATGGTTCTTCTATGGTTAGTGCCTGAAGCTCACCGACTCTCCTAAGCGATGTAATAGCAATGAGGAAAGCCACTTTCCAAGTGAGAAATTGTTTTCACATCTATGCAATATCTCAAAGGGTGGACCCATCAATCTGGGGAGAACAATATTAAGATTCCACACTGGGGTAGGTGGAAGTCTAGTGGGAATAACTCTTTTTGAGTCCTTCCATAAAGGCCTTAACAACAGGCACTCTGAAAAGAGACAGATGTCTGTTTTGAAGGTATGCGGCATTTGCAGAGAGATGCAACCGTATGGATGTGTACACTAAATTTGAGCGTAGGAAATGCAGTTAATAGCAAATGATATTTTGAACTGAAGCATCAAGCGGGTAGATCTGGTTGTTATTACAGTAAAAAACAAAACGCTTCCATTTTGCTGCATAGCAATCTCTTGTAGTAGGACGACTAGCCTCTTTAATAATGTTCATACAGTTTGGCGGAAGATTGAGATAGCCAAACTCTATGACTTAAGGTGCCGGATCACTAGGTTGAGGGATCTGGGTGTCTTCTCTCTCCACAGCTCTGTGTGAGAAGATTGGATGTGAGATGTAGTTTTTGATGAGGAACTACTGAGAGCTCAAACAGGTTGGTGAACTAAGGTTGACGGCCATTGTGGGAACTATTAGGATTAGTGTGAGGGACGTTTGCCTGAGCTTCCAAACCATTAGTGGAATTTGTGGGAGAGGCAGAAAAGCGTAGGCAAATATCCCTGACCAGTTGATCCATAGAGCATTGCCTTTGGACAATGGGTGTGGATACCTGGAGGCGAAGCTTTGGCATTTTGGCGTGTGGCGAACAGATCTATTCCTGGGAAGCCCCACATCTGAAAGAACGGGAGGAGAACTTGAGGGTGGAGTTCCCACAAGGGACTGTTGTCTCTGCCTGCGGAGCAGGTCCACTCCCGGAAGATATTCTGCAAGGAGGTAGATTTTGTGACGTATGACCCATCTCCAAATGTCTTGTGCAAATTGTAAAATGTCTTGTGCAAATTGTGACCACTGGAGAGAATGTGTCCCCCCGGTTTCTGTAAATAATACATGGCTGGCATGTCTGTACGTATCAGGACAGCTTTGCCTACAATGTGAACTTGAAAGACTTTGAGCGCTAGAAATGCTGCTAGTAGTCCTCTTTCAAAGAAAGCTAATCTGAATCCCTTGGTGCACTCCAATTACAGGCCAATATCTTTGCTCCCTGCATTAGCCAAACTTGCAGAAAAACATGTACATTCCATCTTGTCTAATTTTTTAGAAGAGCATAATATTCTGCACCAGACACAGTCAGGCTTTCGTTCTAACCTTAGCACAGAAACAGCTTTGCTAGAGGTTACCGAATCTATAAAGGAAGTGACGGATCAAGGCGGGAAGACAATGCTGGTATTACTCGATCTCTCAGCGGCCTTTGACACCGTCCCTCACAACCGGCTCCTATTAAGACTCCAGGAGATTGGGATTAGAGGGACGGTGTTCAATTGGTTTAAGTCCTTCCTGTCTGAGCGCCAACAACTGGTCTGGTCGCCACCTCATGCAGCAGTGGTTCCTTCACTTGAAGTGGGAGTGCCACAGGGATCAGTATTGAGCCCCACCCACTTTAATATTTATCTTTCCCCTCTGGCTGCACTGTCGGAGTCTTATGGCGCCCGTATTGTATCTTATGCTGACGATACGCAGCTGCTGTTCACCTGTGATAAACATTCTGATTTTGCAGGTGACTCCATCAAAAGCTGCCTGGAGGCGGTCTTCGCCTGGTTTCAGGAGAATCAGCGTAAATGCAATTCAGACAAGTCTGAAATTATTTTTTTGGGCTGTTCTCCTGCCTCTCAATGGAAATCCTGGTGGCCGGCAGACATGCACCCTCCTTCGTCACCTACTGAGGTTGCTAAGAACCTGGGCGTGAAAATTGACAAGGGTCTCACTTTAACCTCAGATCCTCACCTTAGTTGGCCAATGTTTTGGGCTACTACGCACGCTTAGGAAATTCCTTCCTCTACTGTCGCATTGCCACAGGAGAATCACTGTGCAAGCAATGATCGGATCTAGGCTTGACTACGCCAACGTACTATACTTAGGACTTCCAGAGTACCTCTTGGCTCGCCTTCAGACTGTACAGAAATCTGCCGCGAGGGCCATTTTTGGTCTGAGTCGTAGAGCTCATACTTCATCCCTGCTCAATTCACTCCATTGGCTTTCGGTTAGGAAACGTATCATCTTCAAGACCTTGACCATGACTTTTAAATCTTTGCATGGCATCGGTGCAGTCTACTTAAGGAAACATGTCCAGTTTTATCAGCCTTCTAGATCACTACGCTCGGCCACACAATCTCTGGCTGTTGTTCCAGCAATAAAACGTGCTCGCATTGGAGGTCGGTCATACAGGGCGTGCGCTCCGCAGCTCTGGAACAAACTCCCACTTTCTCTGAGGAAGGCAGACAATCTCCTAACTTTCAGAAAGGATCTCAAGACGTGGCTTTTCGGTCTCTAGGACGTCATGTTGTGTTCAGACCTCACTACTGATCTGTAAAAGCGCCGGGACACTCTGATCGAGTAGCCGTGCGCTATACAAACCTACGTTTAACAGAACATAACAGAACTAGGTGATTGATGTGGAGCTGCTTTTGCTGTTGACTCCACATGCCCTGAATTGTGTGAGTTAGGAGACGAGCTCCCCAACCAGTGAGTGATGAGTCTGCCGTTAGCACTGTCTGTGCAAGAGGGCTGATGAAGGGCCGCCCTTTGGAAAGGTTTTGTGGATTCCACCACTGCAGAGAGCGATGTGTGGCCGTCCACCAACACTAGATCTGATAACGGACCCAGAGACTGATTCCACTGACATGCTAAGCACTCCTGAAGGTGACGCATTTGAAGTCTTGCATAGGGAACTATTAAGATGCAAGAAGTAATCATTCCCAGTAACTGCATGAATACCCGAGCTGGCAATGAGTGTTGAGGCTGGAACAGGGAAATTCGAGACGGAATGTTGCAGGTTCTGGCTGGATTTGGACAGGCTAGAGATTCTTGCGTATTGAGAGTGGCTCCTAAGTACGTTTGCGTGTTGGAGATGGGACTTGGACAGATTTACTGTGAATTAGAGACCGTGGAGCAGCTGGACAGTTCTGCGAGTGTGTTGGAGACAGTTTGATTGTGAGCTGGCTTTGATAAGCCAATTGTCTAAGTATGGGAATAGTGAATGTGCATAAGTTGTATCCAGAGCAAGAAAGAATCACAAATACAAAGCAATTTTCGAGTCCAAAAGAGGGGTTCCAGTCCACATGTATATTCTATCTTCTTTTATTATTTTCACAACAGCATCCATGTGGATCCTAGCCAACACGTGTTTAGTCTTAAAAGCGGTATACGCACAAAGACTTCCTCAGGGCAACTCCATCTAGGTAAAATCTCATGCCGCAAGTAAATTCCAGTCACAAATTGCGTTGTGAAATTTAAAAGTTGTGGTCCAGAAAATAGTTCCACGTAAGGTAAAGCGTACCAATATGAGCAAATGTCAGACCCCACGTAAGGGGTTAATCAAGTCTTGTGATCATGTATGTTGCCTGCAAGTATCAACACGAGGATTTGGAGTCTATGGGAAGAAGTGAATGTGTTGACTTCGCAAATGAGCTGAAACTACTGCCAGACATTTGGTGAATACTCTGGGAGCAGTGATGTCTCTGAATAGAAGCACTTTGAACTGGTAATGATGTCCTGCTACCACAAACCGGAGGTATTTTCAATGAGCGGGATGTATTGGAATATGGAAATAGGCATCCTTTAAGTCAACAGTAGACAGAAAGTCGCCTTGCTGAAGGAGTGGGAGCACTTGTTGGAGTGTTACCATGTGAAAATGGTCTGATTGGATGCAGATTTAGGTTTCTCAGGTCTAGTATAGGCCCGAGAGAGCCATTCTTTTTGAGTATTCGAAAGTATGGGGAGTATACGCCGGACCCTTGATTCTGCAGTGGGACTGGTTCTATAGCTCCTTTTTCCAATAAAGAGAGAACTTCTTGTTTGAGAAGATTGAGATGCTCCTGGGACGTGTGATTTGGAGGAATGTTTGGGGGAGTGGTGGTAAGTTGCAGGCATTAACCATATTGGACAACTTAAAAACCCATCTGTCTGAGATTATTGTATTCCAGACGGGTAGAAATTAGGAGAGATGTCCTCCGACAGGAGTAGAATGATCGGGGTAGAGGAAGGAAGTCACTGTTTGTTGTTTGCCGGGGGAAGTTCGTTTTGAATTGCATCTACCTCTTCCCCTGCCGTTATTACCTCTAAATTCTTCTCTAAAGTAACCTCTTGAAGAGGGCAACTGATTGCCTTTGTAAGAGGAGGGATTTTCTGATATGTTCTTTGAGCCCCCCTGTAAAAGGAGCGGTGAAAGGAGCCTCGATTGGAAGGAAGCTGCAAAGCCTGCATAGATTATGCGACCTCTGTATCTTTTTTCATCTTCTCTAAAGCAGTATCAACTGTAGGACCGAAAAGGTGCTCCTTATCCACGGCGGATTTTAAATGGAGGTTTAGACCTCAGGTTTAAACCCAGAAATTCTGAGCCAAGTAACAGAAAGATAGTGTTCACTGCGCGAGCTGCGGCATCAGCTGCATCTAAAGCGCACCTAATGGATGTGCTGGAAATTAATTTCCCTTCTTGAATTAAGTCACTAGCTTTACTCCTATGTTCATCCAGCAACATTTTTATACATTTTTCTAGCTCGTCATAATGAGCCCTGTCATAGCTAGCTAAAAGAGCTTGGGTATTTGCAATTCACCAGCGATAGGCTGCTTGTGCTGCTACTCTTTTGCCAGAGGCATCTAGGAGTTTGGACTACTTATCAGGAAGAGGGGTATCTCCTGTGGTCTGTGAGTTTGCTCGTTTGCGAGCGTTAGATACTACCATGGAGTCTAATGGAACTTGGCCCTTGATGTAGATAGGGTCAGTAGTTGCCGCCTTATACTTCTTGTCAACTCTGGGTGAGACAATCCTTGCACATACAGGGTCTTCAAAAATCTCGTCTGCGTGTTTAAGCACTCCCTTGTGCATTGGTAGTGTTTGAGTTGCTCTTTGAGAGGAACTTAAAGTCTCAAAGAGAACATCCTCTTCAAGGGCCTCCTTATGAAGTTGTATCCCATGATACTCAGCAGCCCTATTGAGGAGAGCGGTGTGTCGCAATTAATGTCATCTGGTGGAGAGGGTTTGGAAGGGTATAGATGTGGTTCTTTATCAGGATTAGGATCTGTATGTAATCCTCCCATGGATCAGGAATAATGTCCTGAGGTATATCACCCTCCCCATCCTCTTGGTGATCAGGTAACTAGTTGTGGAGAATTTGTGGGTGTAATGAACAAGTTACTTACCTTCGGTAACGATATATCTGTAAGAAACATTAGTTAGTGTTAGATTCCTTACCTTAGAATATCCCCAGGCGTCAGTCTGGATCCGGAAACTTTTGCGTAGCAGTACCCCTGCGCGTCGGTAGGCGTCGTCTGCAGGCGTCCCCTGCGGCTCCGCGTCCGTCGTCGGCGTCGTGCGCCGTGATGACGTCGCTGGAGTATATAGACGCCGCCTCCGCGCGCTGACGTCAGTTCTTTGTACACAGCTTTTCCGCGCCAGGAGACGCAGAGCCATGAGAGAACCAACACTGGTGCCATGTAAAAACTAGGGCCCTGAAAGGGATGTCCTTAACCCTAGGTATCAGTTCGCAGAACGGGGAGGAAGGGTGGGTTCGGTAAGGAATCTAACACTAACTAATGTTTCTTACAGATATATCGTTACCGAAGGTAAGTAACTTGTTCATCTGAAAGAAACACGTTAGTGTTAGATTCCTTACCTTAGAATACATACCCCAGCAATACCAACCCCGGTGGTGGGTCTGCGAACCAATACAATACTACACCAGAAAGTCCTGGAGGACAGAACGGCCAAAGAAGCCATCCCTCCGGACTTGACTGTCCAGGCAGTAGTGCCTCGCAAAGGTGTGCAGCGAGGCCCACGTAGCCGCCTGGCAAATGTCCTGCAAGGGGACTCCCCGGCCCAGGGCAGTGGTAGCCGCCGTGGCCCGAGTGGAATGGGCCCGCAGCCCAACAGGAGGCTCCTTCCGAGCCAAAGAGTAGCACGCTTTGATGCAGAGAACGACCCATCGAGAGATGGTCCGTTTACAGACCGCCCGTCCCTTCTTCGCACCCACGTAGCCAACAAACAGTTGGTCATCCACCCGGAACTGGCGTGTGCGATCCATGTAAAATGAAAGCGCACGTTTTGGGTCCAGACGATGGAGCCGCTCTTCATCCTTTGAAGGATGCGGAGGCGGGAAGAAGGAAGGGAGGGTGATGGACTGCCCGATGTGAAAGGCCGAAACAACCTTGGGCAGGAAAGAAGGTCTAGTCCTCAGAACCACCTTGTCAGGATGAATGGACAGAAAAGGAGGTTGGACAGAAAGAGCCTGGAGCTCACTCACTCTCCTGGCAGAGGTGATGGCAACCAGGAAAGCCGTCTTTAAAGTCAGGAGACGGAGAGGGCAAGAATGAAGGGGCTCAAAGGGAGCACACATCAGAAAAGTTAGAACCAGGTTCAAATCCCACTGAGGCATCACAAACGGAACAGGTGGAAACATGTGAGTGATGCCTTTCAAGAATCGAGTTACAATCGGGGATTTGAACAAAGAAGGCTGATCAGGAAGCCTCAAAAAGGCTGAAAGGGCAGAAAGGTAGCCCTTGATAGTGCCCAGAGCAGAGCCCTGCTGGGCGAGAGAAAGAAGAAACAGAAGAACCTCTGAAAGAGGGGCAGAAAGAGGATCCACAGCCTTTGCTGTGCACCATGCCACAAATCTGTTCCACCGACAGGCGTATACCGACTTAGTGGAGGGACGCCTGGCTGCCAGAATAACATCACAGACTTCAGGAGGCAAGTCAAATGGCCTCAACTGCCGCCGCTCAATCTCCAAGCATGGAGGTGGAGACTGGACAGGTTCGGGTGGAGGACCGTCCCCTGCTGCTGCGACAGAAGGTCCTCCTGAAGGGGCAGGCGGATCGGGGGACCGACTGACATGCTGAGTAGCTCGGGATACCATTATCTTCGAGCCCAGTCCGGAGCCACAAGGATAACTTGGGCCCGGTCGCGCCTGATCTTCTTCAGCACTCTGGGCAGAAGTGGTATAGGCGGAAAGGCGTATAACAGACCGCAACTCCACTCGCGCCGAAAGGCGTTGCGGTGCGAGTGCCGTCTGGGAAACTCCAACGCGCAGAACTGATGACATTGCGCGTTCTCTTCGGTGGCGAATAGATCTAACCAAGGCTCTCCCCATTGCAGAAAGATGCCTTGCGCCACGTCCGAGTTCAGACGCCATTCGTGATCCATCGAGCACCGACGGCTGAGTTCGTCCGCCCTGGCGTTCAGAGAACCTGCCAGGTGTTGAACCGTCAGAGTCACGCCCTGACGTTCCAGCCATTGCCAGAGGCGCAGAGCCTCCTGGCAAAGGGTCTACGACCCCACACCGCCCTGTTTGTTGCAGTACCACATGGCGGTGGTGTTGTCGGTGAACACCTGCACTACACTCCCGTTGACAAAGGGGAGGAATGCCTTCAGTGCCAGACGAATCGCCCGCAGATCCAACAGGTTGATATGGAGCCGGGACTCCGCCGGAGACCAGATGCCTCTGATCTCTGCCTCTCCCAAGTGGCCACCCCAGCCCTGGAGGGACGCGTCCGTCACGACAACGTGCTCCGGTTGGGGAAGGGAGAGGGACTTGCCCTTGACCCAATCGCAGTCCGTAAGCCACCACTGCAGTTGTCTCGCAGTGCCCTCCGAGATCAAGACGTGGTCGGACAAGTTGCCCTGATGCTGGGCCCACTGAAACTTCAGGTCCCACTGCAGAGCCCGCATCCGCCACCGGGCGTGATGCACCAGAAGGATGCAGGAAGCCATCAGTCCCAGCAGCCGCAGCGTCAACCTGACCGAAACCCGGGATAGCGGCTGAAAGATGGGAATCAAAGCCTGAATATCCCGAACCCGCCGTTCCGGAGGATAAACCTGGAACTGCGCCGAGTCCAGAACCGCTCCGATGAAAAGGAGCTTTTGAGAGGGACACAGGTGTGATTTCGGCACATTGATGGAGAACCCCAGGTCGTGCAAGAGGTCTGCCGTCATCTGAAGGTGGTGGACGACTGTCTGGGGCGAGCCCGCCTTCAACAACCAGTCGTCTAGGTAGGGGAAGACTGAAACCCCCAACCTGCGCAGATGGGCTGCGACCACCGCCATCACCTTTGTGAACACCCGTGGGGCGCTGGTAAGGCCGAAGGGAAGCACGATAAACTGAAAATGCTCCTGGCCTACCGTGAACCGCAGGTAACGCCGGTGGGCCGGCAGGACGGGGATGTGAAAATAGGCGTCCTGCAAGTCCAACGCTACCATCCAGTCTTGTGGGTCTAGAGCAGCCAAGACCTGAGCTAACGTCAACATCTTGAACTTCTCCTTCCGGAGGAAGCCGTTGACGTTCCTTAGATCCAAGATAGGACGTAGGCCCCCCTTGTCCTTCTTGGGCACCAGAAAGTAGTGGGAATAACAACCACGCCCTACTTCTGGCCCAGGAACGCGCTCGATGGCCCCCTTGGCCAAGAGGGCCGTAACTTCCTCCTGCAGAAGTGTCAAGTGGTCCCCCGACACACGGTGGTTCTGCGGTGGCATGGCTGGAGGAGAGGTCTCGAAGGGGAGGGAGTAGCCCCTTCGGACGATTTGCAGCACCCACCTGTCCGAAGTGATCGTGCGCCAGTGAGCGTGGTGATGGCGAACCCTGCCACCCACTGGCGTCACATGGGGCCGAAAGCACGGACTAGGAGGATTTTGGGGTAGATGCTGCGGGGGAAGGTGTGGTCTGACCCCGCCGTTGTCCCCGACCGCCACCACGGCGGTTTCCACGGCCGCCACCGCGTTGAAAGGATTGTTGCGGCGCGTGGCTGGCAGCACGTGTGGGGGCGCCCCTTCCTTGGCCACGAAAGGGACGAAACGAACCCGTTTGCTGACGCTGGGTCGAGAGACCCAAGGACTTGGCCGTGACCCTGGAGTCCTTGAAGCGTTCCAGCACGTGGTCCGCCTTGTCACCGAAGAGGTGACAGCCATCGAACGGCATGTCCATCAAGGTATTCTGGACATCTGCCGAAAAATTGGCGGATCTCAGCCAGGCGTGGCGACGAATCGCCACCGTCGTTGACATAGCTCTGCCCAGCGAGTCGGTCGTATCAAGACCACACCGTATCGAATATTTCGCTGCATCTCGGCCCTCAGCCACAGCCTGACCGAGTTTTGCCCGCACCTCCATGGGGCATTCTGGCAGCAGTTCCGCGACCGTATCCCACACAGAGTGGGTGTAGCGGCCCAAGAGGCAAGCGGTGTTGCAAGACCGCAGGCCCAAACTAATGGACGAGAAGACCTTCTTGCCAAATTGGTCATACCTCTTGGAATTCCGGTCGGGCGGGGCCGACGGGAATGCGGACTGGGAGGTCGAGGCCTGGATCACCAGACTCTCAGGGGTGGGGTGGGTAGACAGGAACTTGGGGTCGTCCGGACAAGGACGGTGGCGCCTGGCCACGTTCCGATCAACAGGCGGACCTGAAGCGGGCCTGGACCAAGTGCCCAACAGAACGTCTGACAAGGCTTCATTAAACGGCAGCAGTGGCTCCTGTGGGCATGACTGCGGTTTGAAGACCTCGGTGAGGATGTTAGGCCTCACGGCCGCGACGGGGAGCTCAAGGTGTAAGGCCTTGGCAGCCCTCATCAGCACCACAGAATATGCAGCTCCCTCCACCGATGCCACGGAAGGAGGAGAGATCAAACCAGGGTTAGGAGAGTCGTCCAGACCACTGGCATCCCCCAAGTCACCTGTCCAGTCCGGGTCATACTGGCACTCGCGTGACAGAGGGTCCTCGGACCCCTCCCAACCTTCACCGAACTCTTCATCTTCTCCGTATTCGGAGTCAACGATGTAGACCGGCTCCTCTGGGTTCATGGGCCCCATCGGCGCCGGGACCGGCGTCGAGCGACGCCCGTCCGGCTCCGCGTCCGGCGTCGGTGAAGGTAAGGGGACGGAGCCGCCCGGAGCCGGCGTCGGAACCCCGCTGCCGGCCGGAGCCGGCACCGGCACCGGAGAACCGGCGCCGCGCGGGGACGGCGCCGGGGGTAACCCCGATGGCAACGGCGCCGGAGAGGCCGGAAGGCCAGCCGGCGTCGATCCCGAAGGCCCTTGCGGCGCCGGGGTCGGAGCCGTCGGCGGCGCCGAGGCAGGGACACCCGAACCACCAGGGCCCCCAGACGGTAGCACTGGGCCCGAAGGCACCGTAGGCCCCGTCGGAGAACCGAGCGCCCTCATGGCCATGAGGAACGCCTCGATCTCCTCAGGCGTCGCGCCGTGCACAGGGACCGGAGGGTATGAGGCAGGCCGCGCCGGCGACTCTCGCGGAGCCGCGGGGTTGGGGGTCACCCGAGCCCCCGGCCGCATCGCGCGAGCGTCGGGGGTACGATGACGACGCCCCGACTTCTTGTGCTTCCTACCTGACGAGCCTGACAAGTGGTGTCGACTTCCGGAACGCTCGGCGCGGCTCCGCGACCGCTCCCTCGAACGCTCTCTCGACCTCCGGCCGGACCGGGACCGCTCCCGGTCCCGACGTGGGGCCGACACCCGGAGCTCCAGTAGCTTGCGGGACCGCTCCCGCCTAGCCTTGTTGGTGAGGGCCCGGCAGTCGACGCAGGAGTCCACGTCGTGGTCGGGGCCCAGACACCGGAGACAGAGGCGGTGATGGTCTGTGACCGACATCGTGCGCTCACAGTCATCACAGTGCTTGAACCCAGGCATCCTATCAGGCACAAAGTGAGAAATAACTTCGAAAAACTTGGTCAAAGACCGGAGTACTGCTCTTCAGATCTGCGTCCACTGGCGCGGAAAAAAGAAGAACTGACGTCAGCGCGCGGAGGCGGCGTCTATATACTCCAGCGACGTCATCACGGCGCACGACGCCGACGACGGACGCGGAGCCGCAGGGGACGCCTGCAGACGACGCCTACCGACGCGCAGGGGTACTGCTACGCAAAAGTTTCCGGATCCAGACTGACGCCTGGGGATATTCTAAGGTAAGGAATGCAAATGCTACTTACCAGTATGCATCTGTTCTTGGCATGTAGGGCTGCTGACATTCATATCTGTGCATAGATCGCCACCTAGTGTTGGGTCCGGATGATTGCACATTGTTGTCCTGGAAGAGTCTTCGAAGTATCACGAGATAGGTGGCTCCTCCCCTGGACTACAGTGCGCATGGGCATCGCCTCCATCCCCAGATTGTTTTTAGCCATTGGCAGAGATGGAGTGAAGAATGTGAGTGATGACCATGCTATGAGCATATGTGTATATATGAATGAACACTGCAGCTGCTACAGGCGCCGGGGAGGAGGGTGGGCGATATGAATGTCAGCAGCCCTACATGCCAAGAACAGATGCATACTGGTAAGTAGCATTTGCAGTTCGAGGCATGTGGGCTGCTGAATTCATATCTGTGCATAGAATACATAGCAGTCCCTCCATTATCGGCGGCCGCCCGTGCCAGCTGCAGCAGTCTGAAAAAGCGTTTTTAGAACAGCCTGACCAACAGCTGCCTGCTGTTTGGAATGCACGTCTACACAGTAGTGCTTAGTGAAAGTATGTGTGGTAGACCATGTGGCTGCTCTACAGATATCTTCTAAGGGAATGTTACCTAGGAAAGCCATAGAGGCCCCTAACTTCCTGGTGGAGTGGGCCCTCGGTGGGATAGTGAGAGTGCGCTTAGCTTTAGCGTAACAGATCTGAATGCACTTTACTATCCATCTAGCAATCCCTGCTTTGGAGATAGCGTTTCCCTTGTGGTGTGTGGCAAAAGCAACAAAAAGTTGTTTGGTTTTGCGGAAATCCTTCGTCCTGTCTACATAGTACATTAAAGCCCTTTTCACATCAAGGGTGTGGAGCATGCGCTCCGCCAGCGTCTCTGGGTTTTGGAAAAACACCGGCAATTCAATTGTTTGATTTATGTGGAATTGTGATACCACCTTGGGTAGGAATTTAGGGTTAGTGCGGAGCACCACCCTGTTAGCATGCACTTGGAAGAAAGGTTCTTGGATGGTGAGCGCCTGCAGTTCGCTAACCCTCCGTAGCGATGTAATGGCTACTAAGAACGCAACCTTCCAAGTTAGAAACTGAAGCTCACAAGAGTGCAGTGGCTCAAAGGGAGGACCCATCAGCCTCGTAAGAACCACATTGAGGTTCCATTCTGGAACTGGTGGGGTCCTTGGCGGAATGACCCTTTTGAGTCCTTCCAGAAAGGCTTTGATAGCAGGAACCTTAAAGAGTGACAGGTGCTGCCTATTTTGGAGGTATGCTGCAATAGCAGATAGGTGAATGCGGATGGAAGAGTACGCCAGATTGCATCGATACAGGTGAAAAAGGTAACAGATGATGTTTTGAATGGAAGCATCTAGCGGGTCAATATTGTGGTTAGCACAGTAGATGACAAACCTCTTCCATTTAGCCGCATAGCAAGCTCTAGTAGTGGGCTTCCTTGCCTCCCGAATGATGTCCATACAATCGGGAGGAAGATTGAGGTAGCCAAACTCTAGGACTTCAGGAGCCAGATCGCCAGGTTGAGCTGTTGCGGATCTGGGTGCTGAATGTCGCCATGGCTCTGCGTCAGAAGGCTGGGAGTGAGATGAAGCCTTTGATGCGGTACCACGGAAAGTTCCAGAAACGTGGTGTACCATGGTTGGTGAGCCCACGTTGGAGCAACCAGGATGAGCGTCATTGAGTGCTGCCTGAGCTTGCGTGCCACCAGCGGTATCAGAGGTGCTGGGGGAAAAGCGTACGCAAATCTGCCTGACCAGTTCATCCACATCGCATTGCCCTGTGATTGCGGGTGTGGGAACCTGGCGGCGAAGCTTTGGCATTTTGCGTTCTCCTTTGTGGCGAAGAGGTCTATCTCTGGATGACCCCACCTTTGGAAGTACGGTTGGAGTACTGATGGATGTATCTCCCACTCGTGCATCTGATGGCTGTGCCTGCTGAGCAGGTCCGCCATTTGATTGTCCTTGCCCGGGAGATGCTCCGCCATGAGGAAGATGTTCCTCTGAATGGCCCACTTCCACATGCTCTGAGCCAGATGAGACAGCTGTGGAGAGTGTGTGCCTCCCTGCTTCTGAATGTAGTACATGGCTGTCATGTTGTCCGTCCGGATCAACACGACTTTGTTGCACAGATGTACTTTGAACGCCTTCAAGGCCATGAAGATTGCCATCAACTCCAAAACATTGATGTGCATCTTCCGTTGCTGTAGTGTCCATAGTCCCTGCACAGTGTAATGGAGTACATGCGCTCCCCATCCCTGGAGAGAGGCGTCCGTCGTCAGGATAATCTGTGGGACAGGCTCTTGGAATGGTCGGCCCTTGCAAAGGTTTTGTGGATTCCACCAATGCAGAGAGTTGTAAGCCCGACCGCTCACCAACACTAGGTCTGTCAGTTGCCCATGAGCCTGAGTCCACTGACGTGCCAGGCACTCCTGAAGCGGACGCATATGTAGTCTCGCGTGCGGGACAATGGAGATGCAGGAGGCCATCATGCCTATCAACTGCATAAACACCCTCGCTGGAAGCGAGTGTTGGGGTCTGAATCGTTGGATCAGCGCCTGGATACTGGCGATTCTCACTGAATTCGGCTGCGCAGTGGCTGCCAGAGTGTCGATTGTCGCGCCCAGATACTGTCGCACGTGGGCGGGCTGGAGATGGGACTTTGGGTAGTTCAGAGAGAATCCCAGATCGTGCAGGAGATGAATGGTGCGTGACACGTGGTCGACGCACTGCTGTTCTGTCCTTGCTTGAATGAGCCAGTCGTCCAGGTAGGGAAAGACGTGGACGTGCTGGCGACGGAGATGCGCCGCCACGGTCGCCAGGCATTTTGTAAACACCCTCGGTGCTGTGGTGACCCCGAACGGCAGAACCTTGAACTGGTAATGCTGGTCTAAGATTGTGAATCTGAGATACTTCCTGTGTGAAGGATGCAGGGGGATATGAAAATAGGCATCCTTCAGATCCAGCGTAGCCAGGAAGTCCCCCTGTTGAAGCAGGGGAAGCACCTGCTGCAACGTGAGCATATGGAAGTGCTCCGAGAGGATGTACCAGTTCAGGGGCCTGAGGTCCAGGATCGGTCTGAGGGACCCGTCCTTTTTGGGGATGAGAAAATACAGGGAGTAAACCCCTGTTCCCCGTTCTTGCAATGGAACGAGCTCTATTGCCCCTTTTTGCAGCATGACTAGAACTTCTTGCTGCAACAAGGTCAAGTGCTCGCCGGACATAGGACGGCTTCTTGGCGGTATGTCCGGTGGAATGGACGTAAGCTCCAGACAGTACCCGTACTGGATAAGAGACCTCACCCACCTGTCCGTGGTGATGGACTCCCACGCTGGCAGGAACTGCTGGAGTCTCCCCCCGACTGGTGTTGTGTGGTCGGGGGGCAGTGACAAGACGTCACTGCTTGTTGGTGGTGGTGGACCTGGAGCCATTGTTTCCACGTCCCCTGCCCTTGACATTATTGCCTCTGTAACCACCTCTGCCCTTGTTGTTATACGAGGCTTGGGTGTTACCCTTGTAATATTGTGTGGATTGGGATGCCTGTCCTCTTGAGGTGCCTTTTGAATTTGAGCGGCGAAAGGAGCCACTTCGAAACTGCTGACTTTGTAAAGCCCCCATTGACTTGGCAGTTTCCGTGTCTTTTTTCATTTTTTCAAGGGAGGCATCCACCTCAGGGCCAAACAGATGGTCAGGATTTACTGTTTGATTTAGTATAGTAGTCTGGATGTCGGGTTTGAACCCCGAAATTCTAAGCCAGGCATGGCGTCTAAGTAACACGCTTGTATTGATAGCTCTGGAGGCCGGGTCTGCCACATCCAGTGCACATTTGATGGATGCGTTAGTAATGAGTTTACCCTCCTGAATAAGCATCTCCCCTGCCTCCTTGTATTGGGCAGGCAAGTGTTGTAGGATGGCCTCTAGTGTGTCATAATGGGTCCTATCATAACGTGCAAGCAGGGCTTGGGTGTTAGATATCTTCCAGATGTTAGCTGCCTGTACAGCGATCCGTTTGCCTGAGGCTTCAAAGACTTTCGACTCTTTATCTGGGGGAGGAGCGTCACCAGTCGTTTGAGAGTTTGCCCTCTTCCGAGCGTTGGAAACAACCAAGGAGTCCAATGGCAAGTGTCCCTTGATATATGTTGGATCTGTGGGAGCTGCCCTATATTTCCTGTCGATTCGAGGGTTGACCACACGCGCCTGTGTGGGTTCCTTGAAAACCTCTGCGGCATGTTTAAGCACTCCCTTAAGCATCGGCAGCGTCTTGACCGACTTTTCAGCCACCGAGAAGGTGTCGAACAAGAAGTCCACATCCACGGGGTCTGAGTGTAGTTCGACGTCGTGGTTGGCCGCAGCTCTCTCTATCAGAGCATTGAAGGCCGCCGAGTCTTCTGTAGGGGACGTTTTGGCGGCGAAAAGTTGAGTGTCCTGACCCGACTGCGGGTCCTCTGTGTCGGCTCCGGTGGTCCAGGGTACAGGCTCCTCCTCCGGATCCGAGTACGCCGGATAGTTGTACTCGGCATCCTCCTCGTCCGCATCGACTGCGACTGAATGCGTCGGCGAGTGCCCTTGGGCCTGGGGGGACACAGGTTCCACCATAGCCGAAGATCCCGCAGAGTCCTTCTTGTCTTTAAGAGGGATCTTAAAGGGTTCCAACGCCGGCTCTGTTGTGATCTTCCTCTTGAGGAGCGACAGTTTTCCGGTGTTGGCGTCGATGAATACCTCACGACGTTCCTCGACTGCAAGTGGCTGGAGTCGAGGCTTTGGCACCGTCAAGGCAGCTTTCGGCGTCAATGGCTCCTTAGCGGATCCGCCCAGCTTCGGCGCGAAGGCCTTCGGCGCCGACTTGGGTGGGAGAGTGAAACGGATAGGCGTGTGGCCCGCAGTAGGCTTAGGCGCTACAGTGTCCTGAGCGGGAATCACCCCGGCTTTTCGAATCCGCTGCAAGGATTCCGTCTTATTTGTGAAGGCAGGAGAGGGCTGGACCGGCTCGAGCGATTCCTCATCTTCGAGATCCACAACGACAGAGGGCACCTTCTTCGGTGCCGGCGGCCCATGCCTATTGGCGTCGTCGCCCTGACGTTTCTTCGGAGCCGTCTTCGGGTCCACGGTCCCTTTCGGCGCCGACGCAGCCGCATCGGAGGACTTCGCCTTCGGCGCCGACCCAGAGGCCATTGGGTCGGCCATTTTGGCGCGACGCTTCTGGTCGGCCATTTTGGATTTCTTTGTAGTTGACGCCTCCAGAACCTTCATCACCTGCGCAACTTTCGGTTTCGGATCCGATGGTGCGTGACCAGTTGGCTTCACTTTCGGTTTTATAAACTGAAGTGATGGTTCCGAAATGTCCGTGACCGGGCCCGGAGGCGGGGACGTAGGACTAATAGTTAGATCTTGGGTAAGGCCCGAAGGCGATCCCTCGACCTGGGCCGTATGAAGGGGTATAACCCCTGAGTCTGGTTGGGGATGCTCCTCCTCCGAGCTATCCCCCATCGTGGCACAAGCCTGATCGTCGTCCCCTACCTCGTCGGAGACTTCGTCAAAGTCCTCCTCACCCGCGTCGTAGGTCTCCTCGTCGCACACGGGACCAGAGTCCGAGTCTCGCGCGTCGTCTTCTACCTCGACAGATTCCTGGAAAATGTCTTCTGGTGGGGGCGCCGAAGCCGATAGTTGAGCTTGGAGCCGATTGGCCCGGCGAATCTTCAAAGTCTTCTTGCTCCGGAATTTCGAACACGCCATGCAGGTGTCCTCGCGGTGATCCGGTGACAAGCAGGTATTGCACACAGGGTGCACGTCGAGGTGTGAATATTTGGAGTGACACAGCGGACACTTTTTAAATGGAGTCCGCTCCATAGCTAGAGGTGTAGTGTAGGCCCGTCCGCGCCGAAGGCACGTGGAAGGGTAGCAATAGATCGGAGCTGAGAGTCAGAAAGAAACCCGTACGCAACTATACCGACGCCCAGCCTAAAGACCTTTTGGTCTCGAGTAGAAGTTGAACAACTGTCGGTTCCGACAGAGGGAACCGAAACACATCCGAACCCAATGGCGGAAAAAAACAATCTGGGGATGGAGGCGATGCCCATGCGCACTGTAGTCCAGGGGAGGAGCCACCTATCTCGTGATACTTTGAAGACTCTTCCAGGACAACAATGTGCAATCATTCGGACCCAACACTAGGTGGCGATCTATGCACAGATATGAATTCAGCAGCCCACATGCCTCGAACTCTAACACTAACGTGTTTCTTTCAGATCAATAAATCTGGGTGAAGGAGGTGTAATAGGGGGAGAAGAAGGATTAGTACCCACATTCTCTCTTTTAAATGGAATGTGGTAGTCCTCTAGTAATTGTGGTTTAATGTTAGCTGGTAATTTCACATGAATATGTCCGGTGTCTGGATTGATGGCCAGTTCCTTTTGTTTCGGGTCCGTGTTAGAAGGCGGAACGTCGAAACAAGGCTCTTTGGATGGAAGAGGAGGCGGTTTGGTTTTTGGGGCTGGAATTGTCAAAGTCTTCGGATCCGAAGATTTTGTTTTCGGTGCTGAAGGGATGGTCACTAGTAAATGCTTGAATTTAGAGGCAGAAGATTTCGGATCGGTCTCCGAACGGTGTCCGCTCAATCCAGAGCCAGAAGGCTTTGCTGCATGTTTCGGTGCTGAGCCTGTGAGCGGGGTGTTCAAAACTTTTTCTTTGTGCCGACCTTGACTTGAGGGCAGAGGAAGGACTGGAGCCTTTTTCTTCTGTAAGTATTGGGGCGGGGGAGAGTCAGTACTCACTGTACGCTGACCTGGTGTTAATTGCTCTCGGCTTCAAACACAGATGTGTTCCTCCTCTTCTTCAGCTCCTTGTGCGTGGAATTCTTGATGCGGAGCCGCTTTGTTGATTCATTTCATGACGTCGAGCCCGACGGTCAAGGAGCGTCTCCTTAGATAAAAATTATTGGCACGAGTTGCAGTCCTGTCCTTTTGTTCCGGGGATAGCCACAAGTTGCACACTTCGTTCAAGTTGGTGCGGAGAAACTTAGCGCAACACCCGACACTGAATTAAAATGAAGTCCATTCCATAGACTGCCAGCGGGCCTGACGTAGGTATGTCAACGGCCCTGCGCGAATTTTCCGATCGAAGACTGAAAGGAAACAATATGCGGAGAATGGGAAACTCGATCAAGAACCAATACCATTGATTGCACGCCAAGGGGAACCAGAGAAACAGTGTCGAACCGAAGCACCGCGATTCATGTTCGAACCAGATGGTGCAAAAAAAAAAAAACAAGTTAACAATGGAGTCGATGTCCCTCCGCACTATCACCGAAAGGAGGAATCACCTACCTCAGGGCTGGAAAAGACTTCTTCGAAGAAAAACTAAGTGCTAACATCCGGACCCAACACTAGATGGCAGGCTTATGCAAAGCATGTGACCTACAGCTCAAATGCCTCGAACAGAATGTTCCACAGTAGACTTTAGATGACCAGACAAAAGGTACCAGTGGGTGGTAATTATTTCAAAGATCATGACACTAGTGTAGCAGAAGTAGTAATATCTACCCTTCACGCTGCTATCGTCATAATACCTGTAAGTAACATCAAACCAGAGAAAACGCATCTTGCATACTCCGGATCGCACTGAATATGCTTAATAAAAGGCAAATCATGCAATTGGACGTGGCTCACTCTATTCTGAGTTTGGATATGGGTTGAAGATTTGTACTAGAGTGAGCATCCAATATGTAAGCTGGTTCCTACTACAAAAGAAACTATTTACCTGAAAGGAATGATAAAAAAAAAAAAGTAAATACTTGGCTAAATTTTAGAAGTGAAAAAGCGTTATAGGAGAAGACTCAACGCAGAAAACTTCTCTCCACATTGAAAATAAATCAATTGTGGACATAACTGGCATTGTGGGATTAAATTCTATGTCAGGACCGGAGGCTTCGGATTATGCCATTCTTTCATCGCTTTATTCTCTACAGCAGCAAGAAAAAATAACGCAACTACTTTTCCCATGAACATTCGGGGGAAAGAATAAAGTCAAACACGAGTCCTATTACAGTGTCCATGTACAGGTGTTTCCCATCATGCTCCACTGTACTTGTCTCCTCCTCTTTCTTCGCTGCTCGCAGCAAGTTAAGTTGGTTTTTTCCTTCTCTCCTGGGTTTTGGGTTTCTGTGTGGTGCCTTTGGCCTTTGGGCCGGGTGTCGGGTTTGTGTTCTTTCTCCACAGATTCCCTTGATTGGTCGCGGGACGCCTAGTGCGCTCCTTACGCGATCTTTGCCCAGTAGTGTGCGGTGTGGTGCCGCGGCCACCAGGGGCCGGTGTCTCGTTGCTGAAGGGGCGCTCCCAGAAGCTTCTAGAGTGTTCTGGCGCGCTCCTGTCACCAGCGGGCCCGTGCCTAGCCTCCCGGCTCTGACACCCTGCGGGGTCGCAATTAGGTTTCCCCTTTTGCTTCTGAACGCCCTTTGGGTTGTACTTTTGACGAACACCCTACGGGGTCGTAATTGTGCTGTGGGAACGCTTTGCCGGGAGGCACCCCGAGATTCTGTGGGCTGCAGCGTTTCCAGGGCTTTGCCCGTTCATTGTGTGCCTCTGGCCACCCATATCGCTGGGACTCCCCAGACTATAGAGCGCCCTGAGGAGGGTCATTGGTCTTGTCTGCCGTTCCCGTTGCTAGAGCCTAATTTAACTCGCTAGGCAGGGGAGCGGGCAATTATCCGGAGGAGGACCCCCTGAACTATGTCCCGTTGGACGATGACTTTTACCAGGCGGTCGACGATTCCATCTACCGCGCGGTCGACCATGCTATGGTCCCCCTGGAACAACGTCTTTCGATGCGCCTGGACGAGGCATATGCCAAGTTTGCCGCCTTGCTTCCGGCGCCGGTCCCGGCCTCCGGGCCAGATTCGTCCCCTACCCCGCCTCCTTCCAAGAAGCCTTGCACTGAGGGGGTTGATTCGGAGGCTTTCGCCAGGGTAAAGAGTGCCTTCAAGGCCCTGGAGGACGCGCAGCCTCCCGCTCCTCTTCTCTCGGAGGCTCCGCCGCTTTCTCCACCTGCGATGTCTCCGGACCCGCAGCGCGACGACGACGACTCTCCGGACTCAGAGGAGGAGGCCTGTTCTTCCAGGTCGTGGCTCCCTTCTCAGCCCTCATCCTCCGCAGGTCCGTCGGACATGCTGGACCCGGACGATATCGTCCACCCCCGTTCATCAGAGTGGGTCCCGTGTGACAAGGTGGCCCAGTACGTCGCTAATAGGCTGAGGAAGCCGGTGGACAAGGATGCTAGGAGCCGCCTGCGCGCGGAGTGTCCCCGGCCGTCGTTGGAAGGCAAGGTGGCCATGACCCCGGACATCGATCCGAAGATGGCGACCTTCCTGCAGAAATTTGTCAAGGACCCGCGGAAGGGTATCGACAGATCCTGGCGCACTTGCCAAGACAAGCTTCTGGATGCTGTCGGGCCCCTTACCAAGATCCTCGATATGGCGGAGGAGGCCAAGGTGTCGGGTGACGCGATTTCCCCAGAGGTCCTTTCCAACTGGGCCCAGAGGGCCATTATTTTCCTTGGCAACGCCAACTGCGCCCTCTCTACGGAGCGGAGGCGCTCCCTGCTTATCAAGGTGGATCCCAAGCTGGGCGACCTTGCCTCGTCGGAGGCGGGTGCTGTAGCCCAGGGGGGCTTGTTTGGTGACCCGTTCATCAAGGAACTGGGGAAGTTTGTGGCCACCTTCACGTCCCTGGATCGTGCACAGTCCAATATTAAAAAGGTTTTCGCGCCCCGGGTTTTCGACAAGGCCGGACGAGGCAGGGGCCGCTCGTTCGGCCGGGGCGCCAGCTCGGATCGAGGTCAAGGCTCCGGACGTGGCCAGTACCAGGACAGGGCCAAGTTCAATAATTTCTACCCCACGAGAGGGCAGAAATTCGGAGGTCGTGGAGGTCAGCGTGGCCAACAGCAAGGCGGTGGCCGAGGTGAGTGTTCTGCCTTCCGCGAGTTTGAAAGTGGGGGGGGGGGGGCGCTTGGCACAGTTTCTTCCTGCATGGGCCTCCCCTACCAGCGATGCTTGGGTGCTGCAGACGGTTCAGGGCTTCCAAATGGAGTTCCATGGCCGTCCGTGTCAGCTACAGCGTCCTCGCCCCATTACCTTTTCCCAGCGCGATGCGGCTTTGGTGAGCGAAGAGGTCGCTGCCCTCCTCCAAAAAGGGGCGATTTGTTGCACTTGCGAGCACCCCTCAGGTTTTATAAGCAATCTTTTCTTAGTAGACAAGGTCGATGGGGGCAGTCGCCCCGTGATAAATCTGAAGGAGTTCAACGAGTGGTTGTTGTATCGGCATTTCAAAATGGAAGGGATACATCTACTGCGCGACGTCTTGCGACAGTCCGACTGGATGGTCAGACTGGACTTGAAAGACGCTTATCTAACGATTCCCATTTTTCCCCCTCATCGGCGTTTCCTCCAGTTCAGGTGGGACGGTCAGGTTTACGAGTTTACCACTCTTCCTTTCGGGCTCTCCTCAGCACTGTGGTGCTTCACAAAGGTGTTGCGGCCGGTGGTGGAGGCCTTGCGGGCTCAGGGGGTCAGGATGATAGTCTACCTAGACGACATGCTGCTCATGGACCAGTGCCCCGAGAGACTGCGGTCACAGTTGCAGTCTGCGGTCAACCTTTTGCAAGGCCTGGGGTTCGTGATCAACGAGAAGAAGTCTCTCTTGGTTCCCATGCAGTGCGCTACCTTCCTCGGGTTCACCATAGACTCGGTGGCGGCCACCTTGAGCCTGCCGGCCAGGAAGATGGCGCGGATCAGACACGAGTTGCGACAAACCCTAGCGAAGCGGATGATTTCCTTGCGCCACCTGGCGAGGCTAGTGGGCCTGTTGTCCTCTTCAATCCAGGCTATCTTCCCGGGTCCCCTTCATTACCGCGCCATGCAGCGCTTGAAGGCGTACCACCTGCGGAGGGGCCTGACGTACTCTCAGCTGCTTCCTTTGTCGGTGGACGTGAGGGACGAAATGCAGTGGTGGCTTACGCACATGGAAGCCTGGATTGGCCGTGCGATTTTCGGTTCCGCCCCAGATATCGTGAGAGTCGGACGCCAGCCGCTCAGGCTGGGGAGCGCGGTGCGGAGACTTCTCCACGGGCGGCGCCTGGTCTGCTCTCGAGCAGTCCTTGCATATCAACTGCTTGGAGTTGCTAGCGGGCTCCTTCGCGGTGCAATGTTGGACCAAGGACAGAGTGCAATCCTGCGTCCTTCTGAGGATGGACAACGTGTCGGCGGTCCGCTACATCAACCACCTGGGCGGTACCAGGTCCAAGATGTTAGCGGACCTGGCCAGGGATTTCTGGCATTTTTGTCTGGACCGCCAGGTGTCGGTTACGGCGGAATATTTGCCGGGTCGTCAGAACGAGGTGGCCGATTGGCACTCGAGGAATATCCTGGACGCCAGCGTTTGGAAGCTAGACCCTACCCTGTTTGCGGAGCTCTCGGACCTTTGAGGCCCGTTTTCGGTGGACCTATTCGCGTCCCGATTGGACCACCAGCTCCCGCGGTATTTCAGCTGGCGCCCGACCCTCTGGCGGAGGCGACGGATGCGTTCCTCCAAGACTGGTCGGGAATACAGGGCTATGTGTTTCCACCGTTCTCAATGATAACGCAGGTGTCAGCGTTGTTACGCCGCCAGTCGGCACAGGTAGTGATGATCACTCCGTGGTGGAGGTCGCAAGTTTGGTTTCCGGTTCTTCTGGAACTTTTTTGGGATTTTCCGATCCTACTCCCCCAGTCTCCCCACATTCTGCTGAATCCGGAGGGAGCGCCCCACAGGTTAGTCCTGGAGGGTTCGTTGCGCCTGATGGCGTGGAGGCTCTCCGGCGACGCTGGACGTTGCCTGGCTTTTCCAGAACGGCAGAGGACTTGCTCTCCAAGGCTTGGGCCGACAGCACGACCAAACGCTACAGATTGGCTTGGCTCCGGTGGAGCCGTTGGTGTGTGCGACGGGGTTTGGATCCCGTGGGGGCACCTGTAGTGTGGGTCTTAAATTTCCTGGCGGAACTGTCTGATCAGGGCCTAGCCTATCGATCGATCAACACGTTCCGGTCGGCGGTGTCTGCGGGGCACGACCTGGTTCAAGGGTCCCCGGTTGGCGAGCACCCCTTGGTCTGTAGGCTCTTGCGGGGTATACGGCTTGCCATGCCGCTGGAGCCTCGGTATTCCACCCTGTGGGATGTGAACAGTGTGCTGAATTTGTTCCTTTCCTGGCAACCGAACAGGTTTTTATCGCGTAAGGAGTTGACGGCTAAGTTGGCCATGCTGTTGTGCCTGGTGTCCTGCAGGCGTGTCTCGGATGTCCGAGCGCTGGATGTAACGGCCAGGGTTTTTTCTCCTGAAGGAGTTTCCTTTACCGTCAGCAGACGGACCAAAACGCATACTAGGGTCCTTTCGTACCCGGCTTTTCAGGACTCCCCTAAGCTGTGCGTAGTGCAGTGCCTATGTGCTTATGAGGATATGACAGAAGATACTCGACCTCCGGGTGAGCGACAGCTGCTTATTGCCCTGCGTAAACCGTATAAGGCAGTTACTTCACCGACGATCGCCCGTTGGGTGCGTTGGATCATGCAGGAGGCGGGGATTGATACTAAACAGTTTGGGGCTCACTCCACGCGAGGTGCCATGGCGTCTAAAGCTTTTGCCCTTGGGGCTCAATTGGAGGATCTGATGAGAGCGGCCAATTGGTCCTCGGACTCCACGTTCAAGAGGTTCTATTTCAAGCCAGTTATTGATGTGGCCAGATTGGTGGTCGATAAGCTTTGAACTGGCATAATCCGAAGCCTCCGGTCCTGACATAGAATGCGAATTTGCCTAGCCTTGGTGCTGGTAAGTTCCAATTCTATTAAGGTCTCTGAGGCGAGGATTATCCCCCCCAGCGACTTCATGGAAGTGTACCCTCCCCGTATACAATGTAAGTGAAGCGTTTATGTTCTTTTCGAATGTGTGCTTATGGCTCTGCGGTGTACTGCTCTTCCTGTTTTAAAGCTGACGTTCTATTGATATAGGATGGATCTGATGGTGTGTTCTTTTGCAGGAGCAGATAATTCTAAACAAGATGCGTGAGTGGACGGATGTTCTGGCTTCGCGCGAAGAAAGAGGAGGAGACAAGTACAGTGGAGCATGATGGGAGACACCTGTACATGGACACTGAATTAGGACTCATGTTTGACTTTATTCTTTCCCCCGAATGTTCATGGGAAAAGTAGTTGTGTTATTTTTTCTTGCTGCTGTAGAGAATAAAGCGATGAAAGAATGGCATAATCCTCGCCTCCGAGTCCTTAATAGAATTGGAACTTACCAGCACCAAGGCTAGGCAAATTCGCATTCAACTTCTTTATTCGCAGGATTCATTAAGCAGTAGCTACCTTAATGTAGCAGCTCGCATTTTCTTAGTTTTAGGATTTGTTGTTAAGTTTCCATTCGATTTTCCCCAACTTAATAAATATGTGGAAAAGTGAAGGAAATGGCAAGTATTGTTTTAGATTTACTTTTTAATCACGTTTGGTTATTTAAAACTGAAAACAGAATGAAAGTAGCTACGCAATTTAATATTTATATAGTTTTCTCTTCCAATAGGTGTTCCAAGATACTGTGTACAGATGGAGATATTTACTGATGAATAATATAACTGAAGAATACAAAGAACTATCTGCTATTTTTGGACATGGAACAAAAAGCAACTGAGTTAAAGAGCAAGAAATAACATTTTATGCCACAAACAAGGTTTATAGGAACAAAATTTATTCCAATTTCAAACAGTTTATTCTGAGGAGAAAGGTATGAAAATCAATTTCCATTGCATATTTCTGGAATAAGAGTCCAGCTCCAGGCATCGAAGCACAGCAGGGGCACAAGCCACCTTCTTGAACACCAAGAGAGGTTTGACAACTGGAGCAAGGGCGTTAATCCAGAAACACTAACCCCCCCTTCCCTCCTGCAACCCCCAAACCCAGCTTTCGTTCCCCATCCCCCCGCACAACAAACAATACATGCATTTCAAATGACAAAAGATTTAAAAACAGCATTTTATATAGCATCTTAAATAGGATAAAGTGTAATGGTCTGTGATCAGGTCCTATATTATACAAGCATCTCCACCACATTGGCACTTGTAAAGAGACTCGGCACAAACAAAAAGGGGAATTGGCACAACCGTTTCTTTTTTTTTTTCCTTTGTGTTTTTTAGCTGGGCGCTGTGTTCATACTTAAGAGGGACTTCGTAAAACAACCTGGGGTTTTGCACAGTGTAAGCCGGGAGAAGGGGTGAACAGTTTCCAGTAGCACTTTAATGCACACAAGGTAATAACCGAAAGATGAAGAAAAGACCGTTTTCAAATAGTGGACTGAAAGTGGTGTAGAAAGATCTGACCCAATTGTTGGTTGAGAAGGGTAGTAACTAAGGGATAGGTATGAAACAGTCACCTACTCAGTTTTGAAGGCATGCTCCCCAGTTACGTAACCAGTCACAAGAGTACTGAGCACATCAGAAATTTATTTTTTAAATTGTGGTGGACATTTGGCAAGGCCCTCTGGCTTCTCCAACCCAAGGTGGGTCCGGTCCAGTCCAGACACCAGGAACGAAAGACTTTGGAACTGCAAAATTCAGCTCTGCACTAGGAGCACTGCAATCCCATTCGGCCCGCAGGAAGCAATCAAATACAGAAGAAGGCACACACAGCTTTGAGCTTCAGGACCAACACCACAGGAAATCGAGTAGTTGAATCATTCCCAAATTCTGTGCATTAATTGAAGATCTCAAGCCCAACACTGCATTTCCCACATATTCATCAGACCTGCCTCAAGAACACCACATGTGGATTGAGAGCATTTTTTTAGAGATATGCTAACAAGGATAGTCTGCAAAAGATAGAGTTTTAGGATTTGGCACTTTGAGAATGGAAAAGAGCTTCCCCTAGCTGTTGGGGAGGAAGTAGAGACTGATTAACTTTGGCAGACTATGCTGTGCCTTCTTCTTGAGTAACACTTACATGATGCGCTGTTTACCGTCCAGATTAAAGTTCTACCTAAAATTAACACGTGCATTTTATACAGCATCCAGAAGTATAGGGTGAAGCATTGATTACAGCAATTTCTCCCCAAAAATGACCGGCATCTCACATTGCTTGAAAATAACCTGATAGACAGCTAGTAATGAGCTTCACCATAAGAATACTGTAAAATAAATGGCAACAAACTGTCTTTGAAAAAGACAATTCTCTCAACTGTTGGCAAAATACTTAGTGATGTAGTGCATTGCAGCAAGATGAAGAAGCCCTCATCTCACTGTAATCATGATGGCACTGAATTTAAAGTCCACCGCGAAGAGGAGCCATGTTAATATGCTGGAGCACCTTGGTCACCTCCAAACCAGGGATCCCCCTCCATCACGCAGGCTTCCCACCTCAGGAAGAGGCTGAAGAGTAGTGTGAAATGTTTTAAAAAACGAAAGCATCGTTCGGCATAGCAGCATGATGGACCATGTTAGGAGATGCCGGACAAATGACTGCCTGTGGCTGGGAAACAATACAGATGCAACAAATCTGTGGGTGCTGATCAATCTAGATGCACCCACAATTGTGTTCCCAAATCTTGTTTCAACCAATACTATTTTGAGAGGGAGAAAGTGCACCCGCAGCCCCGTTAGTATGCTTTAAGGTATACCAAATTCGTAGCAGAAGTACACAGTACTATAACCTAGGAAGGGGGAACACTGCAGAAGTAGAATGATAGAACAATGAAATAAGTGGGCCATAAGATACAGCAATGAAATAAGTGGGCCACAATTAAACAATAAAAGTCGATATGTCCTTGGATTTCAGGTTTCTTTTGTGCTTATGATCCCTTACCAAATGTAATCTAGGACTGTTCAACATTGGCTCTTCCAAAAAGAATACTCACAAAAGTGGCAAGAGTTGTGCAACATGACACAAGATTGAGTAGCATCATGATGACAGTTAGTGTGCAGCCACACCAAACCCCCTTAGAAGCACAACAACATGATTCACAAACAGGCAAGAACCACCTACAGGATTAGGCGTCATAATATCTGTGATAGGGCACAAACCAACCCTTCGAGCTGCATTCAGCTTTCCCTTCTCAAAAGGAGCAAGGGATAGAATGACTGGGTAAGGTTTCTTTCTAGTTCCCCAGAGGCAGGAATAGACTAGAATCAGTTTATGGATGGGATTTCACTGAAGGTGTCTGTATATTTGAAATAAAGTAACGTTTATGTGGAATATGACTCTGTAGTGTGTGCGTGCCATCAATATTTTCACTACACATTAGCACAAAATAATATCAGCTGAGTGTTGGAAGAAAGTCCTTGAAGGTTTCCAAGACTACAACATTGTTAAAAAGACAGACTACAACTATGAGCAGCATGTTGCAGGAGGACAGGCAATCACAACCGTACACCATTATTGTCGTAGCCAGATTGGCAGGGGTCCAATTTTTGGCTTCTGGGCCTTACAAACTAGCTCAAACATATCCAGTATCAGGAACAGTTTTCGTGCTTAGAAACTGCCACCAAACACAGCTCCACCCTGGAGAAAGTAAAAACGACTCCCCACAAAACTTGTAGAGGAGCAAAATACTATGCTCGAAACTTGTGATGCCGACTAGGCTGCAGGTTTCTTTTTATTTTTTAATACATATGAAAAGGGTGTGATATTTGACAGTTTTCTTAAGTAGCCTTAGGGGCGTATAGCAGATCAAAATCACCTGTGTTCATGCAACATGTTCGAGTATAAAATCGTTCCAAGAGTGACAGACTTCCAAGTGCAGGGGCTATTGCATATCTTTCATTATCTCCTCTTGAGTAAGACCGTGAGCAGGCCTCACTGCGGTTATTCTGGTTTTACAGCAGCATTTTTCTGCTCCAGCCTAGTCTGCAAGCCTCAGTCAATTTTAAGAGAGGCAACGACCCATGGAGAGCCACAATTAGGGAAATTAGTTTCATAGAAACTAGGACTGAGGCTCTACTCCATTTGACCAGCTCGTAGAGCACCAAATAACACCTCTTTTGATCATTACCAATCAGAGTTTTGCATCATTCGGAGAGACAAGCTATGTGTCAATGTATGTGATGCTACCTGATCGCAGGAATGTTTCAAGTCCAGAGATGACCTCATATCTTCTTTATGCAAATTCCTAACCAAGTACTTAAGATACCCTTGAAGAAAAATATGGTCGTGAAGTGAAACTATTTTAAAAACTTGCGTGCAGAAGAGGCACTTCGTAAAGTGAGACGGTTCGGAATTCACTATTTTGGAGAATGGAGGTTTGTTGGTGCGCAGGAAAATATCTTTCTATTAACTCAGATCCTCCCATATCCACTTCACTGCTTCGAGGCTGAGAAAAGTCTCCTCACAGGAAAAAAGTTCTACACATGGTAGAAGTGCGCACTCTGAGCACAAGGATTTAATAGACAAAGATACAGAGAAAAGCCTAAGAAAATGAGATGCAAGTCTGCATAGCAACCCGGCAGTGCCAACCCAAAACATCCTGACAGCACTTTGATCTTTTCATGGATTTTGAAATTCAAGCTTCAGCTACAAATAAAAAGCCTAGATAAGTATTTGGTTGGGAGTCAGTCATTGAAAGAGGAATGTACCTGTAGGTAGATGGTAGTCTTCCCCCTTCTACAATATTCTGAACAACTCCGCACATGTTTGTGCCTATCCTCTCATCGTTTTTGGTCCGAGAGACCTTCTGCACTCCTGCATGCATTTCCCCAGAGCACTTCAGTAGCTGCCAACAGACAGCACTGCAGGCTATGAGTGGGTAGCAGTGGGGTCACCTTGAACCTTCCAAGGTACACTCGAAAGAAAGCTGGCCTAAGAGTAGTGTTTAAGTTCACACCAAATCAGGAATCTTGGGCCCATTCTAGAAGATCTAAAAGTAGTGTTTTCTCTTCAGTACACAAAGAAGCATACTCAAGTCTCGGTTTGCACTGTGCTCCCCAACCAACACCTACATCCCTCTGCTAATTCCTATATCCAGTCCTCATATGAAACCAAGAGCGCCCTCCCAGGGCACACTAAAGAATTTAAAATAAAATAAAAAAAGCTCTACAGGCTGAGGAGCCACATAAACTTGCGTGGCCAACAGCTCGTCACTTTGCCAAAGAAGCCCTTCCATGGTCCCACAGCAGGTTGTGCACCTTCTCCACCCTTTCACATTAGACATACTTATAGTGCAAGACTCCGGAGCACAGCCACAAGAAGCTACACACACCTTGTTGCAGCTCACAGACCTTGGCCAAAAAAACCCCTTTAGGAAGTAGTGTGGGGTGGAGGTGGTGGGGGAGGGGGAGGGGATGGAGTAGTCAGCAGCACAGGCTAACTCCTTCACAGTCAATGGCATCTCTACTCAAGCAAGCTCAGCAAGCCCAGCCTACAAGCTGCACGCGGCAGAAGAGGTGTCTTGCTGCCAGAGCCCTTAGTGTTCTCAGAAATGTGTCTTGCTGCCACTAAATGTACGCTTCGGAGACGCAAACCCCAATCATATTGTTTGTTGACGTCTCAGGCACTCAACAACAGGGGAGGGGGGAATTATGACTATTTATTAAATTCAACTAGATTAAAAAAAATTAAAAGCAACGCGCGGACAGTTTAAAATGGTTTGAATAGTGCAAACTTCAAGCTCCTTATATGACGCTTTCCAAAAAGTCTGGAGACACTTGTTCAGTACTCTATTTTGGAGGTCCAGTACTGAAGGATGCTTTTCGTTAGCCTAAAATAATAGGCATTCCTTTCCTTTAATAGTTGGTATGTCAGTGGTCTCATTCTGGCCCACATTGCATGCCACCTGCACAGCCAGGGCAAGGTTTCCAGAGCTGCTGCTTCAATACAGCCATTTCTGGCTGAATCAGGGCCATTCACCGGAACCAAAAAAGTAACAAACTACAAAGCTTTAAAAGAAAAAGCTGCAGTAATGGTTAGATGTGGCTTTTCACAAGCCTGTGACCACCTAAACATTGCTAGATCCTTCTAACTACCCAGAAGGGACAGTGAAGGTATGACAAACATTACCTCGAGTCCAGGTGCTCCAGCACACAAAAGAAACTAATTATAAGCTGCTACACTGGCACCAGACCAACTTTAATGGTGCTTTAATTTCCAAGGCTATTTGCCCCTCACCAGAAAAATACAGAGAGGTGGATACAACCCTGCAGCACTAGCTGCCTTTTATTAATTGCTTCTCCAAATGAATTTGTCAGCTGTTCGTAATAATGGCATGAGCCAAAACTTCTCATTCCACTGCCAAGGTCTTGGACACAGATGCGCCTCGCTTAAAATGCACTCCCTTACCCTCACTAAAGCCATTCACTCCTTGCAGCTTTCCTACAAATGGGCATCAGGATCACTTTTCATGCAAGCAACATTACCTGCTTCTCCTGTTGCCAGCAAAAGGCCAGAAGCAGTATCGACCAATTGGCACCACTCTGCCTCCTTAAATCTAAAGTGCCCCCATTTATCCCCCTCTACAATTTAAAGAGTGCCAACTACAAACAGATCAGTCAGCACATGGCACTTATTTTGCTAAAATCAAGCATTACATCTCCAGATTCATCAGGGCTGGCCTTAACAACCTAGGAAATGCTCCCTAAATGGATCTGAAGCACAATGAACTGCTGACCATGCATCTCTCTAGGAGTCTACCTCTGGTAGACTCAAATGAGAGCTGCCTGAGGTCCCACTAGGCCCAATTGCTGCCAAGTACCCCAATACAGGCCATGATCAAAACAAATCAATGTGCGTAATATTGATGTGACAAATATATTTGTTTAAAATAAAAAAAACAGGCCTTAAAACACCAGATCGCGGAATAATGCACAGCATAGTGAATCCAGAAAGATTCACGCTGCAAAACCACCATATGTCCTCCACTGCTGGGAATCTTAACATGGTCACAGCTAACCAAGTGTGTGCGGGAAGAATCAGGCACCAGGGTTCAGGCTTGGCTGCGGTGGAGAAGGGTTGGGGATGGGCTTTTAGAACCAGCGGGGCTCCACACTCCAAGTAGTCCAGTGAGTTTACAAAACTCAGCCCCTAAAGCAAACTGTATTAAGAGGATGGGTAAAATCAACACAAAGGAGAAAATAAATAAAAAAAAAAGTCCTTTGGCGCAATGCATGAGAAGAAAAGGTGTTCGGTGTGTAGAACAAGTTAAGAGATGCCCACCCATTGCCTTTCACTCCCTGGGCTCAGCTGAAAATAAAAGGTAATTTTGTTTAATAAAATAAAAAATAAAAACACTAATCACCTACTCTGTTGGTGGAGGTGTGAAACCCCAGGATAACACTGAGTAAAATTTCGCAACGTCACTGATCAGACTATCTCAATTATTACATCATTAAAAATTTAAGATTTCACTTCCTGTAAATTTTATATATATTATATATATATAATTTCTCATTTTCTGTTTCTTTTACACCCCGCAGGCCCATCCTGCCACTGTGATGGGGTCAGACCAGGTTGTACTCCTTCAAGTTGAGCTGCAAGATGGTGTCCTTGACAGCAGCAAACACAAAGCGGATGTTCTCCGTATCTGTGGCGCACGTGAAGTGGGAATAGATGATTTTGTCGCTGTCTGGGTTTAGGTCCACAAACATCTTGAGGATGAACTCGCGGGCAGTCTGGGCATCTCGCTGAGGACCTGCAGCAAGAAGGGAAATATTAGTGCTCACCAAAGTATGGTAAAGAGGCCAGAGTGGTTTGTCTGGAGAGGGTTGCAAAACCCACTGCACGGGCTCCTCTCAAACACAAGCTATACTTTCAAAGCCAACCGAGTCAAGCAAACTTCCAATCAGACAGGACATGGATCTCCTCCCATCTTTAAAACATTCTCCTGTATAAAAGTTATTTATCTTCTCTGTTACCACAGTATGACAATCCTCCTGTGCGTTTCATGAACATAGTGGACGCACCACTACAAGTGGGCTACTAGCTGCACGGTCACAGCCGCAGATCCACCAGTCTGAAGGTTGCAATGCCCACAGTTGCACAGAGAGCCTATTAGCTCTTAAATGGAAGCTTAAAACCTTTGATATTTGAGGGTGATGCGACATCGGGTGCTTATTCCAGCACCTAACCTATGAACAGATAACAATTCAGAGACCAACAGATTAACTGCAGCAAAGGGTCAGCGACTCTGCGCATGCTGGGCTTTCCAAAATACCAGGGATACACACTGAGACTGCAGAACACATACACGCTCATTCCCAACAAAGACAGAGTCAGGCGGTACCATGCTGAAGCACCTGCTGTGAACTTACTCTAGAAACTGGCCAGAATGGATAGTCCATTAAGCACTCACCATCAAACTCCGGAAAGTAGTCCACGAGGTGCGAGTACATGATCTTATCTTCCAATAAGTCCTTCTTGTTCAGGAAAAGGATGACAGATGAATTCTGGAACCAGGGATAGGTGATGATCGTGCGGAAGAGTGCTTTGCTTTCCTCCATGCGGTTCTGCAGACAAATATTGCCAATGTTAATGCACTATTTAGAGACCTTGCACAAGCTGGAGGACAATGTGCAGAAGCCATGAATACAGGGGTCTAGCAGTCTAAAAGGTGGTGTGCATACAACAGGCATTAGCGCAGTCTACAACTCAATGCGCACTCCAAACATATCCAGGCTCAAGGTATTGAACGTCTGACAACATCTATATATTCCGCTTCCATGGATGCAGACTTTCTATTCGTAGCATCCTTAAATCTACACTGAGTCACATTACTAGCATGGTGGTCTGAACCAATAAGCAACCAAGGTAGATTCGCTTCTGTACTTTGTGTAACCTTATGTATTTAGGACCAACAACAGGAGGAAGCGAGCAGTTGCTGGAGGCCACTCTACACAGTGGAAAGAGCGGTATTTATTTGGATATCGCATGCATGATTTCATGAAGCATCTCGGGTATCTTGCCGTTAGCACGTTAACTGAATACGTGTGATCTATATTGATTTCTAGTACTTATGAATAAATCATGCAGCTGCTGCTTAAGGTATACCATGTGCATAGCTATGCACGATCACACTCAAACTTTTCTTTTACACTCGGGAATAAACACCGACTTGGAACATTAACGGGGTAACATTGCTTAGACTTCTCATTTCGCTTGCAAGATTTTGAGGTTAATGTTTAGCCCAGAGTTTTTCTTCATTTGTAGTCTGATTTCCAACGGTTTACTTTCAAATTCCTATATTATCAGTTATTAGTTAGGACAGTTTTCATAGGCAAAGCATTTTTTGTTTTGCTAACAACTTGAAAGAATCTTCAAGAAATGTTCAAAGCGAGTACACCAATCACTTCAGCTTCTGTCTGGGACGTGTTGGGGGGATTCATCAAGCAGGGTCAAGAAAAAGGTGGGTGGGGGGTTCCAAAAGTTTTCCCCATGCTGCTTCCCATAGGGATTTTCAACACAACTATAGCTTGAACCGCTGAACGGAATGACACCAAACTTCGCAGAAAGCTAGATCTTGGTCAAGAAAGGGTGCTTTTTGTAATTTGCTATAAATCGGTTCAGCAGTTTGAGTAAATATTTTTGTATATCAAGGGAAGCAAATCCTCTGCAGTACCAAAGGATCTGAAAACTATGTCCAATTGGCTGCCAGCACTTCAAACCAGGAAGTGTTGGCAGCCATCCTGGGACCCAGCTGAGTCCCAAGAAAAAAGATGTAATATTTTATTTTTAAAAGACATGGGTCAGGGTACTTAGCTGTGGGGACAGAAATCTTTTTTAATTCCAGGCAAAACCAAGGTTGATCTGCATGGAAAGAAAAAAAGCAAGTGTGGTTTTCTGTGCTTGTTTTTATTTGTCCTCTGAGGTGAGCCAGGGGATGGCACAAAGAGGAAGTTTCCAGACTCTGAAAGGAGAAGGGCATGCGTACCCCCACATCATCCTCGCTTGCGGACCCCATTCTCTGGGTGTATTTCTGTTCTGGATGGTGCCGGGACCGCATCCCCAGACCCCACCCCCCATGCAGAAATGCCCCCACCCAACCCCCCACGTGAAATTCTGCACAAGTGGTCCCCAGTGGGGACCGGGCAGCACGAGATGAGAAGAGTAGCACGACGCAGCAAAAAAAAAAGAAAAAAAAACATCATGGCTCTCCCAGCTTAGCAGGAGAGCCAATAATATATTATTCACTGCACCCAAAGGAGCGCTCCCATAATGCCCTCCGGAGCCTGAATGCTTTCACCTACAATTCGGCCGTTTCTTTCATTGTGATGCCCCCAGGATGACTGGGCCACCACCAACACCACCAGGAAGACGCAGCCTTTCGCCACAAAAGACATGGAGTCCCCACCCTAAGATGGGTGGAACTCAAAGACAGCAACCACTCCAGGATTTCTCTCATATTTTGAAGCACTACCAAGGCAGGAGCTGGGAGTGCTGCACCCTCTAGGGGCCAAGTGTATGGTTGCATTCATTATGGCACGAAACGCCTATAGGTTGTTAAAGGTAGTACATGTATTAAAGCACCCTCTGGGGGCCAATTGTATGGTTGCAATACAGTATTATTACAATGTGATGCCCTCTTGGGGCTGCTTTTATAAGTGCCGTGTGATAGTTAAAAATACTCTAACAGGTTTTACTCATTCTAGCTACTTTATTGGTTCACCATGACGAGGGCTATGATTTCTACTCACTGTATATATGTTTTATCAGTACTCAAGTGCTCGTTCATGCTGGAGCATTATTTTTGTATTGCATCTAAGTACACCATATTTTCCATCTGCCATTGTACAGATTTGTAAATTACTGCATAGTTATGTGTGTGTGTGAACATGTACTACTTCTTTTTCTAAACAAAAAAGTATTGACCGGACAGTCACTTATTGAATTGTGAGCAGTGAATGGTGATTACTAGCCCACACCACCTCCCCTGAGTAGGACTTGGACTGCTCTGCCTCACTATCTTGAGAGTCCAGCACTACAATGGGGTGCTTGGTTCTCAGTAAGGACAATTGTGGACCTTTTACTTGCGCAGCGCAGGGTTGGCTTTTTGCATGCGTGTATGGCGATGGTTGTATTCACGTATTGTAATTAAATAGAAGTTGTTTTTTTACATACACATTTACTGAAAAAAACCTGCTTACAGGGATGTTATAGTTCGGTTCAGATTTTACACACAAAACCATAGAAATTCAGCAGCCCTAAGATAACTTACTTGTGTTGCCTCCACGCACTGATAATTACGCCACATATTACATCACTGAACATCTATGACATAGTTTAGAATATCACTACAACATTTGCTATGAAATTGATAAGAAAACTGTGCCTGGTGGGGGCACGAGTTAGTTATTTGAGATAACTATAATTTCTGAATTTCTCTGGTTTTGTGTGTGAAAGATCAGAACCAAACTATAACGTCCCTATAACTGTTTTTTTGTGACAAACAAAATCCATATGGAGTATTGCATGATGAACAACATTTTTCAGTTGAAGAGAAATATCTGGAGTCTTATTTTGTGGCGAAGAATTCACGTGTAGTGAACCTGAGTAGTGTCAGATCCCGCTCTAAATTTGGAAGCGGATAATTGTGGATGTTGCATTCAAGTTGCTTCCACTGGAATCAGACACGCCTTCTCTGTCACTTTATTACGAGGGAAGTTCAATTTCACTATTCCCAGGGCATATAAAACGTATTTTATAAAGGTCCTCCTTATACGTACCCGACCCCAGGCCACTAGAATACCTAGGGTAGACCTTGTGGGTACCTAATATGCAGAAATGTTGTAGATTAATTATTTGTAAGTACCCTAAATACCAATGTCGAGTTTGGGCACAATTTGCATTTTAAAAGCAGTCCTGCAACAGGGGTGCTTTTAAACTGACCTCAGGCTTCAGCAGTGTACACATGCAAGTGCAGAAGGGGCTTCTGGCCTCTAAACTGCCATGCCCTATTATATACTAGACCACCACAGGGGCAGCCCCAAACACCTGAACCAGGAGCTATCAGTATTTTATCCTAACAACGATTCAGAATGTGCAAAAATTACAAACATATCTAAACAATAAATAATCAGGCGCACATCAAAAAGAAAAAGAAAATGCAAAATTCAGCCCATATACAAAGCATTTCTAGAGAAACATACAAAATGTATTCAATATAAAAAATTCACAAAGCTCAGACATATTAGCTGGTACATATAACAATTACTAGACATACACAACCAGACAAGTGGCATACAAAAAGAGGTTACATAAGGGAAGAAGTTGCAGAACAACACTAGAACTACAACAAACAAAACAATGTGTCCTCATAAATTAGGGCCACAGATGCGTCGACGGCGTTTCGACCATTCTCATTAATACCTGGTCATCTTCAGGACAAATAATTAACTGAGCTTTCCACCAACCAATCTCTAATCAGACAAATGAGAACAAACACAGTGATCATCAATGCTTGGGTCAATAAAGTTATATTTGTGTGGTGGCGTGGAGCACTTTAGAACTCCACTCCCTTCATGGTATATCTTCCATAGCTGCAATCCTGCTTCCGCGAGGCACAATGCCACCACCACTACAGGAGGTTTTTATATCTTCTAGTTCTTTCTGGTCAGCTGTCGGCGCAAGTGATTGGCCCAGTCCGAAGAACAGGGAACCTCAACCAAGTATCTACCTATTAGTGTACTACGGTTCGGGAACCCGGTAGGAGTGGGTGGGTCGGGGCTAACGCAGAATTGACACAACCGTAGTTCCAGGTCTAAACAGGTTCACGAATAGGTAGATACTTGGTTGATTATCACTGTGCGTGTTCTCATTTGTCTGATTAGAAATTGGTTGGTGGAAAGATCAGTTAATTATTTGTCCTGAAGATTACCAGGTATTAATGAGAATGGTTGAAACGCCGTAGACGCAACTGTGGCCGCAATTTATGGAGGACACATTGTTTTGTTTGGTTTAGTTCCAGTGTTTTTCTTGAACTTCTTCTCTTATGTAACCTCTTTTTGTATGCCACTTGTCTGGTTGTGTATGTCTAGTAATTATTATATGTACCAGCTTATAGGTCTGCGCTTCGTGAATTTTTTATATTGAATACATTTTGTATGTTTATCGAAAAGTGCTTTGTACATGGGCTGAATTTTGCATTTTCTTTTTGGTGTGCGCCTGATTATTTATTGTTTAGATAGGTTTGTAATTTTTGCACATTCTGAACCGTTGTTAGGATAAAATACTATTATATACTAGGGACTTAAAGGTAGTTTTAATCCCCCTGCCCTATTATGCACTATGGCCTTATAGGGGAGGTCATGCCAATCATAGGGGTTCCCTAACCCATAGTGTACCCTGGTGCATGTAGGTGTTTTCACTGTATTCCAAATGTCTTTTCAGCATTGCACTGGCCCAGGGACAGTCAGAGTCCGTTACCCTGAGTACCAGTCAGCATACAAACACAGGATGACTTGGCAACACCACTCGACAAGGATTCTTCGCAGCCTTTATTCCAAGGTCCAACTGCCGACGGGAGTCGGGCATTAATATGTGTTTTAGTGAAGGTCACTGTACCAACTCTTACAGCTCTGTATTGGCCATTTTAAGTATGCGGCCTCCCACAACGAAGGGTGACCAGTGTTACATCTGTGAAGGGGTAACATCTCAGTGCGGCTGAATATACGTGGAGGAGTGAAAGCAAGGCGTTGTTGTGCAGATTACATGCAGCATCCATTGAAGGAGGAACATGTTATTCTAACTTTGGACATGTGTACTGGCATTTGAACAGTTTATTAAAAGGCTTGATGACACCTTAATGTTAATAGCCCAAATGTAAATAAGTATGATACATGGATTTGGCACTCCTCTTTTTATGTCCTTGAAATTCCTCCAATGGGAACAGTTTATCATGCATTTAACGATATGCAACGGACACTGCCTATACTTTTACCTGCTTTGAGAAAGGCATAACTGCCGAAACGAGTCTGCATGGTGAATAATATCTGGAGCCTTGATTTCTGGTAACAAATTCAAGATTAGTGTGAGTTTGAGTGTGTCCCGACATTTTTACCTCCCCCTATGCCTCGACAGTTCCTCACGCTTCTCATTCTAACAAGGCTCCTGCCATACGTCTATAAACACAGGGCATAAGCATGTCCCACCAACATCTCCTCTGCAGTAGTACACATCTAAGTGCATAAAATAAAAGTGTCTGTCACTTGAGACAGACAGAATCATGTTTTGGCTCACTCATTTTTGATTCTGAAATTTTCCTTTTCATAGACACTTTAGTGGAAGCCCTTGGCCCCCACATTTTGCTACGTTCAGTAATCATTTCCATGACTCCTCAGCCTACAGTCGAGGACTTTTCAAACGGATATCTTTTAAACCGATTTTGGCTATTGATTCTTTTTCTAGTGAAGTATAAATAAGGCTTCTTTTGCTATTTTTCTGGTAAGCACACACATTCAGAGCATAACTCACCCTGCACTGTGATGATGTTATTGTACCACAGTCGCTTCCACTACTACTCGTCTTTCGCATCCACATCCCGATTGCAAGTAATTCTATTAGGACAGTGGTGCAAAGCCCTTTAACATCTCTTGTGCAACCCAGTGACTGTACTATTTGTCCTTTACCACAAGTGCACCTATTGTCCTGCTAAAGCTATGGCTACTCAGTGGTCAAAACGCCTACTATAGCTTCATTACTGAACAGTGTTTTTAATTATATATGCTGTTAGATAATCTATAACCATAACTGTGCTCTTACCAGCATTCGTTATTACAGGCAATAAGATTTATGAAAAAAATTATGCTAAATAACTCATGTTGCAGTGCAGTGTCTCATGTTGGTTCAGAAAAGGGTGGTGGTGATGAACAGAGTGTCTGAATTAAGCAGACCACTCTTACCCAGTCCAAAGATCAGGGCTTGATCCATCACCGTTTTTTAGCTCACTGCACCATCCCAGCTCAGAACTTGGCTATATGCAAATTAGTCTGACCCTGGCCCAGTGCATCATGGGAACAGGGCAGACCAAACTACCAAGCCAATTCTTATACTGGGAAGGAAACAAGCTACCGGGACCGGTTTCTGGCATTTCAGCCTTCTTCGGCCCGGCTTGCTTGAATCCTGATGGTGCAGTGAGAAAGGGACTCATGTCCGAGTATACCCTGCAACACCTATAGTGGCCAAAATCGATTCAGAAAAGGGGGTGGTGATGAACAGAGTGTCTGAATTAAGCAGACCACTCTTACCCAGTCCAAAGATCAGGGCTTGATCCATCACCGTTATTTACCTCACTGCACCATCCCAGCTCAGAACCTGGCTCTATGCAAATCAGTCTGTCCCCTTGTCTCCTTTCTGGTGAAGAATTGGCTTGGTAGTTTAGTCTGCCCTGTTCCCATGATGCACTGAGCCAGGGACAGACTGATTTGCATATAGCCAGGTTCTGAGCTGGGATGGTGCAGTGAGATAAATAACTGATGGATCAAGCCCTGATCTTTGGACTGGGTAAGAGTGGTCTGCTTAATTCAGACACTCTGTTCATCACCACCCCCTTTTCTGAATCGTGTCTCATGTTGGAGCACCTTGTGATTTTTGTTTTGAAATTAATATGAGTTTTTGATTTCATAACATATAGCATATTCATTTGAACACAATAATCCACTAATGGCTACAAAACGGTTGTTTAAGGCAGTGCGTGGAACAACTTGCAAGTAAGGTATTATCGGCCAGAAGCATTGTAACAACTTTGACTTCCTGCTGTTTCCGCAGTCTGTTTTAAAATATAATACTTCTCCGTTGTTTATTAAGACTTTATAATGAAGCAGCAGAAGCTGCCGGTTTGAGCGATGTTGATCCCTCTACAGTCCTGCAGTGCACACTGCCCGTTTGTCACTGAGTGGTTTTAAGTTCCCATGGCGCTTAGTGGTCCTCTGCATAATATGGATGTTAAGGTCGATGATTTTATCTATCTGCCTTCCTTTACACCTTAGCATTTATAATGTGCTGCTGCTTATGCAATAATTTGTTGTTTTTTTACTCAAGTTTTATGTCCCTAGATACACGGAGTCCTTTTTTCCGTCACCCGGTGCGGTCATCAAAAACTTGCGGAAGGATGCTTTTGGTGTCCTGAAGTCCTTAGCTGCGATGCCCGACACTGGATAAAGCCATTTGTTTAGTATTAGAGGGAGCAGGACTTTTTCTCGTTGTTTTGGGAGCCTGAATTACATTTTGAAAATGGAGCACTCCTTGATGGGCCTGGTGATTCGTCCTTGGGTAGGCTGTCTTTATAGCACAAGGTCTTGGTTTCTGTTACACACAGACTGTTCTTTAAGCCTTTGGCCCTACTGCCCTTTACTATCGAATGGTAGGGTTGGGAGAGGTGATCACCTGCCCCATTTTCAGTCCAATCCCCCCTACACTGACAGCAAGCTGCATTTGAAGTGTGTCATACCGGGCTCCTCTAACGTCAGTTGTCTTGGAAAGTGGTACTTAGGACATTGAGAAATCTGCTCTATGAAGACAGGTCTTAACTCCCTGTATGTACATGGAAGGAGGCAGTTGACACTGCCTTGTGCATGGCAGGATCTTAAGCTTACTGGCTCAGTCCCAGTTACTGTGCACCACAGAATGCGCATGCATCATTACATACAGGGTGTGTGACTGCATGTTAAGAAATTATACCATCATGTACAGTTAAATTATAACATCATGTACAGTTAAAGTGACTATGTATTGTACGGCATTGTGCTGATGTATGCAGGCCAAGCAGAAGCCCATAAGATTGTGTACTGCTGCACGAGTCCAGTGTCCGTATGGCAGGATCTTGCATTGGTGCGACTGCATACAAGCTGATTCTTGTACTTGAACATTTAACCAAGTGACCGAATGACAGGACCTTGTGCCGACTGTATATTTTTGCAACAATGCAATTTGTAAAGGAAGGTTTGCGACTGAACATACATTGATAATTCTACAGTGACCCATCCACACAAGTGAGATACCATTTTTATCGGGAGACTTGGGGGAACGCTGGGTAAGTGTACGAATGTGGCTCCCCGCAGGTGCCAGAACTTTCCATTACAGAAATGTGAGGAAATGTGGGTGTTTTTCTTTCTTTCTTACAACGCTTGAGGTTTGCAAGGGATTCCGTGTAACAGAACCAGAGTGAAACACACACAAGTCACCCCATCCTGGACTCCCCTGGATGTCTAGTTTCCAAAAATGTACAAGTTTGCTAGGTTTCCCTAAGTGCCGGTTGAGCTAGGGTCCAAAATACACAGCTAGGCACATTGCGAAAAAAGGGTCCGTTTTCCCAGTAAAAAAATGTGTTATGCCCATGTTGCATTTTGGGGTGTTTGTCACGGGCACTGGGCCTACCCACACAAGTGAGGTACCATTTTGATCAGGAGACTTGAGGGAACACAGAATTGTAGAACAAGTATTAATTGACTTTCTATGCATTTCCAAATATATGACAATGTACAAAAAAAATCTTATTTTGAAAACTGTCCTACAATTCACATGTTAGTATGGGTACCCACAATTTTGGAGATGAGCAATTAACTACTGCTTTTAAACTATATTTTGTTTCCATTTCAGATATTATATTTTATATATATATATATATATCTTTGATTCCTATTTATCACTCTTTACATTTTACCAAATTAATTGCTGTATACGTAATACACATTGTAAGGCGCAGCTCAATTATTGGCTCTGGGTTCCTCGGGTTTTTGTTGAACCTACAAGTCCCATATATCACAACAAGAAGGGTATTGGAGACCCAACGGTATCCTGCTTTCAAAAATATCTGGGACACCTGGAAGAAGTTACAGGCGAAAACATGTGCAAAAAGGACTGTTTTTTTCAACACAATTTCAGCTGTTAGTTTCCTAAGGAAAACCTTCAAGGATCTACACAAAGGACCCTTTACTGAATTCAGAATTTTGCCTCCTTGTAAAGCTTTCCAGGATTTATTATTGCTTTCATACCCATTTCTAACACTAACTGGAAGGAAGTTGATAGCATAAATAAAACACAGGAAAAATAGGCCATGTCCCAGTAAAATGCCCAAAACATGTAGAAAAATCTGGGTTTCTGACAAAAGTCTACCTGTTCCAGAAAGCTGGGAATATGTTGATTTTAGGAACACAAACCCTTTGTTGATACCATTTGCAGGGTAAAAAACAGACACTTCCTTATGCAGCACTTTCTCCCCATTACCCCCCAAAATGTAGCTGTATTTTGGTTGATTTCTCGGCCGCCTCCAGGGGATTCCACAAACCCTGGGTACCTTTAGAATCCTCAGGTTGTTGGAATAAAAGGATTCATATTTGACGTGGATACCTTAAGCGGACCAAAAGTTAGATGCCCAAGTGCGAACTACCCCAAATGAAGGGGTTAATGAGACACTAGTCAATGTCCTCTTGAATGGGGGAGGTGTGTGATTTAAAACCACTGAGACACAATGTCTCAAAAGCATTTCTGTACCTAAAGGGTAGGATCTGAAGAGGGGGTGCCAATCGCTTCAAACAAACTCCACCGCATTAGCTGAGTTTGGTGTGGCTCTGTTTAAATAGAACTACATCTTGGTTGTCAGCGATGGCCATGACCCTGCTGAGAAGCCTGGTGACCAAAGACTACCTCCAAACGAGGGAGGAAATAAACAAGCATCGCTCTATGGACTGCTGCATCTGCATGAGCCTGGAAGCACGCCCTTATCCTACCGCTGCTGGAAAAAACGACTGCAGATCCCCTTGAGCATGCGAATTACAGACCAATCTCCCTTCTCCCAGCCATGGCCAAGGTGATTGAGAACCACGTGCATTCCTCTATTACCAGCTTTATAGAGAATAACAATCTGCTTCACGATTCTCAATCAGGTTTCCGTGCGAATCACAGCACGGAGACAGCCTTGCTAGAGATAACTGATGCCATTCGAGAGACTCTGGATGGTGGAGGAAAGGCGATTTTGGTCATGTTGGACTTGTCGGCTGCCTTCGACACCGTCCCCCATGTCGGTCTCCTGTCAAGACTATGGGGGATCGGATTGCGGGGGACGGTGTTGAAATGGCTTAAGTCATTTCTTTCCAACCGCCGACAAGTGGTCTGGGCACCTAGTTTTCCGCTGAAATGCCGCCGCTGGAGGTAGAGGTCCCGCAAAGGTCCATTCTTAGCCCCTGCCTGTTTAACATCTACATGGCTCCTCTGGCAGAGGTAGCGGAGTCTTTTGGTGCCCAGATCATATCCTATGCTGATGACACCCAGCTACTTTTCACATGCAACAAGGGAGAGGATTTTGATGGTAAGCAGATTAAGGAGTGTCTAGAAGCCGTGTTTGAGTGGTTTCAGAGACACAGCCTGAAATGCAACTCGGATAAGTCAGAGTTGCTTTTCTTTGGAAGCCCACCAAATCCTGAGTGGAGGTCCTGGTGGCCACAGGATATGGCACCGCCTAGAGAAACCTCATTAAAAGCCAAAAATCTGGGCATCCTATGTGATGTAGATCTTTCTTTTAGATCTCAAGTCATAGGACTGACAGGAAAATACTTTGGCATGTTGAAGATGATGCGGAAATTCCTCCCCCTAATATCTCTTCAACATAAAAAAAATCATAGTTCAAGCCTTGATAGGCTCGAGGCTTGACTACGCAAATGCCCTCTACCTAGGCCTCCCTAAATATCTCCTTGCTCGCCTACAGGTCGTGCAAAACTCGGCTGCTAGAGCTATCTTTGGACTGCCGCGAAGGGCACGTGCGTCAGAGCTGCTGGAGAAATTCCATTGGCTCCCCATTGCCAAGAGAGTCACTTTTAAAGTGTTGACTCTGGCCTTTAAAGCCCTGCATCCCATCGGCCCTAAGTATCTCCGGAAACGGATGGCTTTCTATGTTCCAAAGAGAAATTTGAGGTCTGCACAATAAGCAAAAGCCATCGTCCCTACAATTAAACGAGCCCGTACTGGAGGTCGCTCTTTTCGTTATCTGGCCCCTTGCTGTAGGAACAAGCTCCCAACTGCTGTGCGATCATTGTCCAACTTGCTCGCCTTTCGTAAAGAGCTGAAGACGTGGCTTTTCACCCAGTAATATCTTTGCCACCTGCGTTGAGCACTGTGTTATGTACTGATTTTGTTCCTCTTTGCCAAAGCGCCGGGACACTCTTGTGAGTAGCCGCGTGCTATAGAAGAGCTTTATAACATAACATAACAAATGTTCTTGAAAAAAGAAGCCCAAAATCCTTTGCTGGGTGTCAGGATTGAGGCCAGAAACAGAATGGCCTGAATTACGAAGGATGCAAAACCACATGCTATACTGTGCCAGAGAGCTGCAGTGCCACCACAAAGAGAACCCTCGTGCATTCACCATCCAGAAGTAATTTGACATCATATGGATTCAAATAAATCATGAGAGTAAACAGTGGGAGCCAGGATACAATAGAAGAGCATTTGATATTGCTGTGGGGAAAAGGGTAAATCTGGAGGGATGGTTTGACATACACAGGAATTCATTTTCTTTTGTCTTTAGCTTTTTGATGCAATGATTTTTTTTCTCCTCAGATAGCAAAACAGCAAATAAAAGTGGTTTTAACTGAGAGGTAAGTGAGTAGAATGGGTTCAGTTTTTTTTTTTTTAAATATATTTTTATTGCAGAGTTATAAACAGCAGGAAAAAGTAAACAGCCAGTGCACTTGTGGGCTCCCCCCGTCCAATGACAGTTCACAGTTGTACACAGCCATTCAGCCCGCATCCCGGAGGCCGGGCGGCACATCAGATCGCTCGAGAGGAACACAACACAGTGTACGTCCCATTGGGACCCTGGCGGAAGGTCGTTTTACGTATCTGCTTTTACCCCCCCACCCGCAACAACATTCCCGTCAGCCATCTCCGTGGAATCAACGTAATTGCCCCCCTCGGGGCCTGCTCTGGGCTATTCGGCCTTCGTGCCAGGCCGTCCCACCCAATCAGTCTGCCCGCCACTCAATACCCCCTGTCCCAGTAGTTCCAAGGCCTCCACCAGCAACCCTCCAATGGCTTCCGGCCCTCCCCAAGCCCCTCTACAACTAACCCCCCCAACGCCCCCCCCCCCTGGCAACTGCTAAGGTGTGTGCTTCGCTCTACTGAACTGGATGGTTCCACTACAGTACGTAGTGAGATACTTCTGTGTTCGCCCCGCGGTGCCCAGCGGCTCAGTTCTCGCCGTCCTCATCCTCAACCAAAGCATCACGCAGAGCCTGTACCACTAACTCCCATGCACGCGCCGCATCCAGAGCTTTCTCATTCCCCAACTTCACTGCTTGCTTCATCCGGAGCACGCTCTCGCAGTCAGACCATCGCAGCAACTCATTCTTCCATCTACGCAGTGAGGGACCCCCCCTGGCCTTCCAGTGCCATGATATTTCCCTTTGAGCCAGTATCAGGCCCAGATCTATGAATTTACTTGTCACCTTGGTGTGCTTAGTATGCGGGAACCAGAGCAATAGACACGCCGCCATGTCGAATTCTACCTCCCTGTCAGTCACCTCATTCAGGAGTTCCCCTACCTCCGCCCAATAAGTCCCCAGTTGTGGACACCCCCAAAACAAGTGGTCCATGTCCGCCCCAAGGGACGAGCACCGGGGGCAACAGGCATCCGGCACCCGAAAGTGCCGCTCTAGTTTCTCTGGAGTTAAATAGGCCCTATGGAGCACATAAAAATGGACCTGCTGAAAGCGCGCGTTCCTGGTGCCCTTCCACGTGCGTCGCAGGATATGGCCCCATGCCGTATCCGGTATGGGCCGGCCAACGCTCCCCTCCCATTTAGCTTTGAGCCCATGGAGTGGTTCCAGCCCTTCGTTCAGCATCCTATTATGGAGGCACGTCACAGCTTTGAATGTACCAGCCGCCATCACCACATATTGGCATGCCATAGTCGTCGCGGGCTCCAGGAGCCCCTCTTTCCAGTGCTTTTGCATGGCAGCCACTACAGCCGCATGTAGTAGGAAGCCCCCCTCAGGCAGTCCGAACTGGTCCCGGAGCACGTCGAACGGCGCCAACGCCCCATCTATATACAAGTCACCCACCACCTGCAACCCCGCGTCCTCCCAGTCCATCAACGGGGACCAATCCCCTCCGTGCGGCAAAGCCGTCAACATCCCGATCGGGATCTCCGGGGCATAAGGCCGCGATGCCCTCGCTCTCCGAAGGCTCCTCTGCCAGCACAGCCGGAGCGTCCGCTCCTCCATGGTGAGGGCCCGTAACTCGAGCCGTTGCTGCATAATGATGTACGACCGCACGTGGCGCTGTATCCCCTGACCCCGGTCTTCCTCCGGCCCCCGGAACACCCTGGCTACGTTCTGCGTAAGGACCTGCAACTGCGCCGCTAGATAGTACAGCTCGAGGTCGGGCACGGCCATGCCCCCCTCCAGCTTGGGGCGAAGTAGCGTGCTCAAGGCTATTCTGCGACGGCCATGCCCCCACAGAAAGCCAATAATCAGTGACCGCAGTTCCCTAAACACCCCCTGGGGAATCCAGACAGGTAGCGTTCGGAAATAATAAAGGAAGCGGGGGAGCGCCACCATTTTCAACAATGCTATCCTGCCCAGGACTGTCAGCGGGAGGGTCGACCAGAAAGACAAGCTACCCCGTAGTGACCGGACACAACGGCCGATGTTACCCTCCAAAAGGTCAGCCGCCGAGTGGTAAATGCGGACACCCAAGTAGGTGATGCAAGAGGGTTCCCATGCCACACCCAAGTCGCTGCTAGGGGCTGGCGATCCCGCTCTCAGCGGAAACACGCAGGTCTTTGCCCAATTGACCTTAAGGCCCGACAGTCGGCCGAACTCGGACAGCAGATCCATCGCTCCAACCAGTGCCCCCGAAGTGTCAGCTAGGTACAGGAGCAGGTCATCTGCATAGAGCGATATATAATGCCATTGCCCATCACTCACTATTCCCGCGTATCGGTCGCCTGACCTCGCATGGACCGCCAAGGGTTCCATCGCCAGGGCAAACAACAGAGGGGAGAGAGAGCATCCCTGTCGTGTTCCCCTGCCCACCGGATACGCGGCAGATACCAAGCCGCCCAATCGAACTCTCGCCGTCGCCGAGGTGTACAAGACCCTCGTCCACCTTCGAAACCCATCGCCCATGCCGAACCGCTCCAGCACTCCATCCAAGAAAGGCCATTCCAAACTGTCGAAGGCCTTCTCAACATCCACGGACAAAACCGCCGGCGTTCCCTCCCCATCCAAGATGGCGTCCATTATTCCCACCAGGCGGCGGATATTCATCGCCGTGCTCCTCGTGGGTATAAACCCGGCTTGATCCCTGTGCACCAGGCCCGTCATGTGCGGGGCCAATCTAGTGGCTAGGATGCGACTCAGGATCTTATAGTCCACCGTCAGCATGGACAGCGGGCGATAAGACCTCACGTCCGCGGCATCCCGGCCAGGCTTGAGGAGTGGTACTATCAAGGCCTCCCGCATGGAGCCAGGCAATGCCCCCTTCTCGAAGGCCTCCGTATACACCACCAGCAGCCTGGGTGCCAGAGCGTCTACATAGTGCTGATAGAACTCGACTGGGAGTCCGTCCACCCCGGGCGTCTTGTTACGGGCCATATGTTTGATAGCCACTCGAATTTCCGTAAGCGTGATCGGGCTACCCAGGACCTTCGCGTCGTCCTCGTCCAAGACCGGAAGCGGCCTCTCCCCCAGGTACTCCACGATGTCCTGAACCCCCACTCCCAACTGACTCCGGTACAATTCCTCATAGTAACCCCTAAAGCGGTCCAATACAGCTGCCTGGGAGTACACCATCTCTCCCTGCGCGTTAGTAATGCTGAGGATCGGGCAACCCCTAAGTTCCGGGCTAGCTAATCTGGCTAAGAGGGTACCCACCTTGTCCCTTTCTGCGTGTGCCCTGATAATGTACTGCCTATAGTCATAACATCTCAAACGTTCCGTCTCCGCGGCTACCACTTCCTTCGCTTCCAATAACTGGGCCTGTAGACCTGGCCTAGTTGGCCTGCGGCGCTCCAGGTCCCTCAAAGTTTCCTCCGCTTTCATTAAGTCATTCAGCACAGTCGTTCGAGCATTCGAGAACCTGCCCAAGCACACCCCTCTCACCACCACTTTCATTGCATCCCATTCAGTAGACCTACTCGTCGCCGTTCCTTCATTCACACCGAAATAACTATCAATGCCCTGCCGGACCGCATCGGCGAACACAGAATCCTCTAGCGTCTCCGGCCGAAGCCGCCATGTTGGTATTACTGAGCGCTCCCTCTGCCATTGAATATGCACCAACAGGGGGTTATGATCGGAAATCGTCCTAGCAAGGTACTCAGCATGGGTAATCAATGGGGCTAGGGAGCTCCCGCAAAGCACCGAATCAATCCTGACATGTAAATCATGGAGAGCGGAATAAAAGGAGTAATCCCTGGTTCCCCTGTGCCTCTCCCTCCAGACATCCAGTAACCCCCATCGTTCTTGCCAGTCCTGCCTGTGCGCGGCCAGCCTGCGCACAGGAGAGTCTACTAGGGGGGGATGGGACCTATCCAGAGCCACATCGGTAACCGAGTTGAAGTCCCCCCCTAGCACTATCGGACCCGCCAGGAAAGAGGCCAAGGACCCCGAGAGGCTATCAAAGTATCGGCCTTGGTCAGTGTTCGGTGCATAAACACAACAGAAAACCACATCTCGTCCATACAATCTCCCCTCCACCGCTACAAACCTGCCATCCGGATCTATTACCTGATTCAGCACTTGAAAGGGTATCCCCGCCCTCACCCAGATCAAGACCCCCCTGGCATACGCTGAGTAAGTGGTGCCAAAAACCTGGCCCCGCCATCTTTTCTGCAAGGCAGCGCACTCTTTTTTGGTGAGGTGAGTCTCCTGGAGCATAGCTATCTGAACCCCCCTGCGTACCAGGTATGCATGTACTTTGTGACGTTTCACCATAGTCCGCAGCCCCCGGACATTCCACGTTAGGCATTTCAAATTAGGTAATGTCCCCATTCCAATTCCGTACAGTCCGAATCAAACAACAACGGTCCATGACCCCCCCAATGCAGTTGCCCCCCCCCAAACAACCCCAAAACTGAAACATTCCCCAAACCCCACTCCCCAGGACAGAGCACATGAACCCAATGGCCGCCCCCATCCAAACCTTGATCCAACTTCTCGCACACTTACCCTGTGGTCTCCACCACAGTCGACCTTAAGGGCCTAGGGGGGGTGAGTCGCCGCCGACCCCAGCTAGCGGAGCCCGCGTCCCGCCCTTCATCCCCTCCGATACACTCAGCTCCCCCACCCAGCAACCCGCCCTCCAGCAACAGGATATCACCCTACCATGAAGTCCCGATCTAGTCCCAAGTCTATCTCAGCCGCAGAAAATATTATCCGAAGTCTGTGGGGTCACCGTCGGCCCCTTCTGGCTCTCTGCCTCCGAAAGTTCCTCTCCTGTTCTGCTGCCTTCCCCTCCCGAGTCAGTTTCGGCCCGTTCACTGTTCTGTCGCGACCCTGTAATGGCCGCCGTCGCCGCGAGTGCATCCCTCTTCTCCGCCGCCATTTGAGCCTCCCGCTTCTCCCGCTGGCGCCTATTGCGGGACCTGATGCGTTGTGACTGCCGCACCCGGGGCTGCTTGGGCTGGTCTCGCCGACTTTGGTGCGTCCTATCCGTCCCTGCTCTGTACGACTCCAGCCATTGCCAAACTTCGTCCGGAGTCTGGAAAAAGTGTGTGGTGCCATCCATGATAATCCGCAGCTTGGCCGGGTAGAGCAAGGAGTACTGAATGCCTTCCTCCCTGAGCTCCTTCTTCACAGCAAGGAACGATGCCCTGTCCTTCTGGACCGCCTGCGTATAGTCCGGAAAGATCGTTACCCTGCTGTTCTCCACCTCATAAGGGCCCGACATCCTGGCCCGCTGGATGAGGAGGTCTCGGTCCTTGTAGTGGAGGAGCCGCACCACCATTGGTCGGGGGGGGCGGCCAAGCCCCGGCGGGCGAGCGGGCACCCGGTGAGCCCGCTCCAAAGTGAAAAATGGAGTAAGCCCCTCCGGCGCCACCACAGTGCGGAACCAGTTCTCCATGTAGGCCACCGCATCCTCCCCCTCAATCCGTTCCGGCAGGCCTACGACCCGCACGTTGTTCCGCCTATTGCGGCCTTCGGCATCCTCCGCCCTCGAGTGTCCAGTCGGGCCAAAATGTCTGTAATCCTGTGCTCCGCGGTCACCACCGATGGCTTCAGGTCCAGCAACAGTTGGTCATGATCCTTGACCCGATCCGCCAGCTTCGCGTGATCCGCGCGTAGCAGCCCCAGGCCCGTGGCCACTTGGGCAATGTCATTGTGCAACGCCTCCTTAGTGGAGGTGATCGCCTCAAGGATGGCATCCAAGCGCCGGTTCAGCCGCTGTTCCTGATCAGGCTCCGGGGAGGGATTCTCATTCAGCTGGGTCGATGTCGCCGAGTCCCCCTCGCGGCTCCCGGGCATCGGCCCTCCGATCGCCGCCATGTCAGGGCGCTGCGTCACAAGGCCGGCCACCCGTACTGCGGGTTCCCCCGTGGGTCCGTGCCGGTCACCGGGCACCGGGTAGTGCTATGTCACCGCCAATGGTCTCAGGAGCACTGACCAGGCGGACGAGCTCCGTTCCGTCACCCCCTCTGGGCCAGTGGGGGGAGGATGAGTCGTAGGGCGGTGGTCGGCGAGAACCCCTGACCTCCTGGGTGAATCGGGCAGCGTCCCCTGGTCTCAGGGCTTCGCGCCGCCAATCCCAGTGCGTTGGGCAGCCGGGTGCGGGGTCCCTCTCTGCTTGGCGACAGCCGGACTCAGGGCTGAAGTTCGGGACCATCCGACCTCCTCGCCGCCATTTTCTTCACACCCCGGACTACACCTCGGCCGCCTCTTCCTCGATCTCCTCGGGGCCAGCAGTCCCCCAGCGATTCACCGATTACGTCCAGCTGTCCCCTTACACTTCAGAGGGCAGGAACGTCGTCTCCGGGTCGCCTAGGGTCCCGAAAAACAGGAGAATTAGCGGGATTCCGCGCGGAGCTGCGAGCTCACGCCGCCATCCCGATCGGCGTCCAAGCCACGCCCCCCAATGGGTTCAGTTAACCTTTCATTGGTAACTTTAGTTGCAAAGAAGACAACTAGGAGATATTCATGGGACAAGACAACCTAACTAGTCAAAGTGCAAATGAAAATATTGAGATGGCTGTTTCAGAGAAGTCACAATGAACGATTCCTAGCTGTGCCAAAAATATAAATGAAAAATGGAACAAAAAGTGAACACCCCCCAATTGTGCATTTGTAATGGTCATCAGCAAAATGGTGTAACGGATGAGAACACAATGCAGGAATGAGTGTACTTTATTTTCACATGTTGGATTGTCTCAGCCGGTCAGTCTTCAAGATTAACACGAGGAGTTTCATCAAGTTGAACGAATACAGTCGGACTCTCTTTCTGAAGTATGAAGCGACATTTAGCGTTCTGAGCTGCGCCAGAGGCGTAAATACAGAACAATCCACGCTGCTATTCATAGTTATCCCTGCATAAACTGTGACCTCAAGATCGTAGGGTGGGATGGCTTGGGGTATGGATTTGGTAGCCAGGAGTTCTTTTCTATTGGAAATAAGGAATCAAAGTCACACTATTGTGCCTTTACACCGAACTCTAATAGCAACTAACATCTACGCTTTTAAAAGCAGGTACTAGCGAAGGGTGGGCTAATACAAACTAGTTAGCAGCATTGCTCACCACTCGCAGCTTGGCTAGATACTACAACTTTGGCGAATCCTCTGCCGTACTCGTAGCTGTGCTCTGGAATAAAATAAAGCCTTTGGGTCAAAGTTTCAGTGGAAACTGGAAATAAAAGAGGTGAATGACTTTCACGCCAGGAGAACACACAGATCAGATGACATCCTTTCAGCTGGAGTTTTAATACAGTTGTGACTGAAGAGCAATGCTGCCATCATGTGGCCACATGCAGGCCGCTCGACATTTCTAAGACATTTTGATATTTTGTTTTGAACTAGTAGGAGTTTCTGAAACAGTATTCTCAGTTCTCAGAAATGACCACATCAAGTCCCTCATTAATCAGCATAAATAGGGCATGGAGTAGATCTAAGCGTTCAGTCGACAGGTGTGGGGTTTACTAAAAGACAAAGCAAAAAAAAAAAGAAACACTTAAGCAACAGAGTAAACATGGATTTTATGGCGATTTTGAAGATCAAAGGGATCCAGCAGGGAGGTGGCTAGGGTGTAAATACAAGTTATTTCCACAGGAAGGAAAATAAAGGCATATGTTGTTGCAACAGGTGGTCCTATTTTTTTAGGGCACCCTTACTCTATTTTATCCCTGGGCCGTCCCTCAAAGATTTCCCAGGCAGAACCGAACTAGCCCGATAAAGGTTTCTACATAAATACAACCAGAATAAAGCAATAGGCATGTTTCGATATACCAGGGGAGATGACACTACAATAACAGTTTACCAAACGTTGTCCAGGAGATTGTCCATACATTTGCATGCCTAGATTAGGCCCATCAGGTCACCTTTGTCACCGGTGTCAGAAAGAGGGTTTATTATTATACCAATCTGATAAACACTTGCTGAGACATAAACACGTTTAACCAACCCCCTGCTCTACCCTCTGGTAGCAATGGCAAAAGCAGCAGACAAACACCCAGACAAATGTGTGCCAGGCTCAAGCAGTACCAAACATTCAAGTTGAGAACAAATCCAAAAATCCCATACTGACCTAAAAATAGCAAAAAACATAATAAAAGACAAATGAATCAAAAAGGTGCTAGGGAAAATAGGGATTTTTAAAGCTTTAAGGCAAAAAGCAGTAGGAAAACAAAAGAGCCACTCAATGTCTGCGTTCATGGTGGACTGATCTTTAGGCGTTTACGGGCAGACTCATAAAGTAAAACCTTTAAGGTTCTCAAAATCCTTCAGTGGCTTCAAGGCAGGATACCAGCAAGAGTCCTTCCAAGTCGAGGTTTACCTTCTTGCATGGTCATGCTTTTGATTCTCAAAATTGTCCTGGGGAGAAGGATGAGCAGCATTAGCCAAATGTGTCACAAGACCAGATACCTTCACTGTGGGTTAAGTCAGCGCAGAAAGTTCTTAATATGACAAGCCTGGAAGACGTCCATGCAGAATGTGCACCCAACTGGTTCCGTCTCCGCCCTTCAACTTGGTTGCCTCAAGTCAGACAAATGATTAAGTACCAAAAGCTTCACTATACTCAGAAAAGTTCTCCTGCAGCCTTCAGATCCAGAGGACTGTCTCACTGGCCCCTTTTCTCTCTCCAGCCAGGGTTCTCTCTGCGTCCAGTAGCTACTGTTCAGCTGGGTACTCTTCAGAGAAGGAAGGCCCATCTGCCTTTTATGTCACTAGCAAAAGCAGTCGGTTATGATGAGTATGTTAACCCATCTAATCACGCACTGTTCACCTGGTGCTCCGCACCTTATCTAAGCTTATTGATTTATTCAGTCTAATCAACACTTTTTGTTATTGTAGTTCATCATTTTTATTTCAACATATTTTTCTTTGTAATCGAGCAAATTATTTTTCATAATGTTTTTAGTATTCAAACATTATACATTTACAACCAATTGCTTTTATAACAAAGAATTATTACTCATTACAATGTTACACAATGATTTGAACCATAGAACTTTTGGTTGAGCCCAATGCATTTCGGCACCATACAGGTACCTTCATCAGGGGCCAATCTGTAAGGAAATAAAATTTCAGAATGCAAGTGTTTGTGTATTGTTGCCCATGGGTGCTCTTTAGATGTATTAAATGGTAAATCCATACCTGAGTTGAACTATCTCTCCAAATATTCAAACCCTGTCAATGCCTCAATGGCCACTATTATTCTGCCAAAAGAAAATAATAGTAACTCTATTGTGACTATTACATGCTACTCTGCACGATTACTTCTGGTAATCATTGCTTATTACCAAAAGTGCAAAATTCAAACATACCTGTGCGTGATTCTTGAATTTGAACCACTGAAAAAAAATTTTGCAAAGGCTTAGTTATCAACGCCTGTGTTACTTAAATACCGCCACTACTCAGCGTAATTAAGTACATACCTCGTGTTCTTTCACTGTGTCTCGTCTGAAAATATAACAGAGAGATCGATATGATTAATTAAATCTCCTGTGTCTGTTTGTGTCTCGAATATATAAAAAACGCCGCTATCTGTACCTGTATGAGTTGTAGTTGCTCTTAAAAAGAAACCGCCGCTCGGTGTGAAACGCTACCAATCTCCGTTATGCGCTGCTCTCGAATTGCGTATTGTTGTACCCGACGGTATGGTGTAAAATCAACGTAGGACTATTCACTGTGTATTCACTTCCTTCTGATGACTAGCTACGCTACTACGGGCGCCATATTAGTGTCGTAAATTGTGAGAGAAAACGTAATTTTTCTTTCTCCTGCATACAATGTCTCCAAGATATTAATGTTGGACCGGTCTATTTAAAATATGAACCGCTTCTGATTTCTAAATTCTGATTTCTGAATGACGACATGATTATCTAGACTGTGTTGATAACACAATCAGATTCGTAATCTCTATTGCCAAGTACTACTTTTCTCATGTTGTAAACTACTGACATCCCTATATAGAACTGAAATATTAAATGCTTGTGTGATTATGTGTTAAGTACTTTGTTCTGTGTGATGTACAAATCGTTCACATCATTAAATGAATGAACCATAGAGAAATGTAAATATGATTACATCAGAAACCATATAGAAATGCTAATAAATTCATTTCAGAAACATCGTGTTGTTTAATTGAACTTTACACAATTTGTCTTAATGCTATTTACTGTGAGGTTTCTAGAACATTTCATCCTGCCTGATGCCAGCATGTAAATTTCTCCTAGGTTGTTCATTTTGTGGGCTTTACTGATAACCCTATTATTATGAACTTGCTGTTTCTCTGTTTATGTCTGTTTTGTTCCTGAATATTACAGGTAACATGATAAATCGTATTTGTCATTGAGCCCAATAGGGGACATCGTGTTTAGGTGCTTGATCCAATAAAGTTCCTGTTGCAACAGTCTTTGGTGGTTTCAATGCCTGGCCTAATTGGTACTTGTTCTATTATTAGAAATAATAGTTGAGAAATGGTGTGATTCGCTTCTCTCCAGTGAAAGGCTAATGGTGATGTTAAAATCATATTTCGAATCCTGCTTTTGTGCTCCGTTATTCTTGTTTTCACCTTGAGTTCAGTTTTTCCGATATACATTCTCCCACATGGGCATTTAATTCCATATACTACGTTCTGTGTGTTACAGTCGCTGGTATGTTTTAGAGTTATTGGTTTTCCTGTGGTTGGGTGTGTACATGTATTTCCAAGTATGACATTATTACAATTGATGCAATTGTGACATCCGATTGTCCCTTTATGTGTTGTAATTGGAGGTGCCAATTGTGTCCGTTTCAGTCTCTCCCTCAAGTTGGGTCCTCTTGTATAGGCGTGGAGAGGTGGTTCCTGGAATAAATTTTTGAAATCTGGCTCTGATGATAACAATTCCCATCTTGTATTGACAATTTTCCTAATTTCTCTTGATTGCGTCGTATATTTGGTTACAAAAACCATCCTTTCTTTTGTTGTTTTGCTTCTAGGTTTAAGTAATTCCATTCTATCCATTTTCATGACCTTTTCTATTTGCTCTTCCAATTCCAAAATTGGGTATCCTCTTTCTTGATATTTTTGTGCCGGTTTTCGAATTGTGGTCTGAGAAGTTTGTAGATCAGAACAAATGCGTTTTATCCTAATGAATTGTGAGGCCGGAAGGTTTTTAACTAGACTCTTAGGATGAAAGCTAGTATAACTTAGAGCATTGTTGCGATCAGTTGGTATAGAGTATAATTCTGTGGTGAATCCACTAGCTGTTTTGATGATGCGGACATCCAAAAAGTCTATGCTGTGTGAATCAATTTTGTAGGTGAATTGTATTCTTGAATTTATTTGATTCATAGATCTGATGAGTTCCTCAAGTGATTCAGATGTATCATCCCAGATCAAAAAAATGTTGTCTATGAATCGTGGAAGAGGTGTGGCGCCGCGGCCAGGGCGACTGACTCCGGAATCTGGGGATCACGGTTCGATCCCTGGCACCGGCGGCAGATTAGCCCAGCACCATGTGACTCTGGGCAATAGCTTGCTTAATCTTCCCGACGGCCCCCAGCGCCTAGAGACCCTTACGGGTGATTGTGCGCTTTACAAATGTGGATTATTATTATTATAATCGACAGTACATTTTCACATGATGCCAATGTTCTGAGTTCATTAAATGTTGTGCCTCGAATTGGGCCATAAATGTATTTGCATAAGCAGGGGCCCCTGCAAAGCCCATCGATGTTCCGGTCAACTGAGCATAGTATTTGTCATTCCATTGAAAGTAACTATTGTAGAGGCTAAATTTGAGGAGTTGTAACAAAAAAACTTTGTAAATCTTCCATTTTTAGTAGTGCCCATTCTGTTGATTCAAGACCTGCCTCATGTGGTATTGACGTGTATAGAGCCACCACATCTATGGTGCACAAAATCCAATGGTTCTGAAATCCTTGTTGAATCCATAAGAGTTTATTTAAAAAATCCGTAGTGTCCCTTATATAGGAACCCCATTGTTGCACAAACATTTGTAGAAAATTATCTATGTATCGCCCGAGGGGGTCAAAAATTGACCCACACCCCGAGACGATAGGTCTGAATGGCGGATTAGTCAGATGTATATGAACCTTCGGGATCATGTAGAGTTTGGGGCACCTCGGGTGTTTAGTAGTTAAGTATGCCAATGTATGATCATCGATCCATTCATTCTCCTTGGCTGTCTGTAGTATGCCTTCAAGCATTTTTTTGTAGCTTGCAAGTAGGGTCTGTTGGTAACAATAAGTAGGTATTCGTATCTGACACATGTTCATTAACTTTGTGTTCATAGAAATATGAATGCATAACTACAAGGGCTCCGCCCTTATCTGCTGGCTGTATTGTCAAATCCTTATTGTTAGCCAAGTTTTTAATGATGTTCTGCTCTGTTTTGGTCATGTTGTTATTCCTGATTCTTCTGTAGTCCAGTTTTTGAAGATCTTTTTTAACCATGATTTCAAATGTGTCTAACATTTTATGCGACACCGGAGCTTGAAAAACACTCTTTGGTTTAAATTTCTGCAATGTTTTTTCCTCGTTAGTTGCCACTGGTTCTGCCACATTTGTGAAATAATGTCTTAGCCTTAGTGTGCGCATGAACCTAAAAAAAGCTCCTTCTGTTTCCATTGTGTTTGATGTTGTAGTAGGTACAAATGAGAGTCCCTTGTTTAACACTGCTGTTTGTTGTCTTGTTAATATCGTGGATGAAATGTTTATTATTAGACCACTGTCCGACCGCTACGTAGAGCTTTTCCTGCCACTTCCTCTCCTTGTTTTCCGCTTGCTACTGGTGTTTCTATTTGTTGCGTTGGTGGACGTCCTTGATTCTGCTCCTGGGACAAAAAGGCTACACTCCCACTTGTTGTTGCTTGTTCGCTTCCTTCTGTTGTCATCAATGATCCCTCTTGTGTTACTCATACCGGTCCACGTCAAATAGATGTATCTTTGTCTGTTACTAAACTCTCTTCCGACGAATGGGTAGTTGGTGGTGTTTTTTTTAGGGACAAATTGACGCCGGGCATAGATGTCAGCCCACGTGTAAACTTCATTGAATTTATAATCAATTGGATCGCGTGTGTATTTGCGTAATTTCCTCTCTTGTAACTCCTTTTCATATTTGTCTCGTTTTAAATTGATTCCCTCTAAACTGATTTTCCAAGTTTCAATCTCCATTCTCATTTCTAGTTCTTTCTTCAGGTTGTAAATTTCCTCCTCCAATTCTTGTATGGTCTTAGCGAATTCTTCTATTATTAGTAGTATGAGATCCAGAGAGCATTTATTCAATATGCTGTACCATTTATCCATAAATTTGGCGTGGAGGTTAAAACGAAACAGCATTGGCTTAATTGACAACCGTAACCCACTTGGGATCCGCAAAAGCAGGCCATCCACTTGAGTTGGAGGCTTGTTACAGACCCTAAATACCAGAAGTTCTGCAGTATTGGATCTTTCATACATTCACATGCTTAAATCACTCCCGTCAAAGTGGGAGTACCACAGTACCCTAGTAAAACAGTGTAATATCATAGGCTATAATGGCAATGGAAAAGTCAGTTCAATAGCCTGTGTCCTTTTTAAAAACAGGACCAAACTTGAACTATAACCAATCAGGCGACAGCACCCTCAAACACTCCCCACAGAGTCCCTCAAATTTTCTACCACATGTTGTGTGAAGGAAGTCTTCCCTGAGCTTTATTCAGTTTCTTCAGCTATTAGTTGTTTGTGGATCATCACAGGTTCGATTACATTTCTCTGATCCTGGCACTAATATATCAGAGTAGCCGAAAACATGGTAATGGACAAAAAATAGGTCTATCCTTTTCCTCAAAAACTCACGTTCAGAGATGAGGCTATTATTGGGACTACAGAAACTTAAATCTGTCACTTCTGAAGAGGACAGTGAGGATTCCTTCACCTCACAGGAGACGTCAAAGGGAAAGGTCTCGCCAAGGGTCTGCAGAAGGTGTGCAGCTGAAAAGTCATAAAAAAGACTTACCATGAGTCTTGATAAGGCACCTTTGAGGGAGAGAGAACATTGGAAAAAACTTTGTCAGAGGCAGACCCTACAACTCCCATATTAAACAGAGAGGGAAGGAAAAAAGAATTCTGCCAGGGGTCAAAACGTCCTCATCAGAAAACTTACTGTGCTAGAGATTGCTTCAATAGGTTTCCCACAACTGGCAGGGTAATTGGACCTTAGACACCAAGGTTGGCTCAAGGCCACAACATTTAGAACACGAGGTACAAATATATCTAATATTTTACCTTATAATGGCGACGCTCTGTTTGGCAAGCTTGTTGACACCTTACACGCAGTAAAGCTGACTGGCACCGCAAGATCTTTTGGCACATTACAATTTCAAAATAAGCACCCTTTAGAGAAACCCGCAAAAGAGACTGGTCTGTAACAATGAGGATACCAGCAGCATCAGACTTAAAATCCCTCTCATTAGCCCTTAGGTAGCTTAACTACAGTGACAACGTTCTGGTGCTGCTTACACCATCCTGTAGGAGACCATTCCAAAAAGTTGTCATCTATTACAGAAAACCGCATCAGACAAATAAGTCCTGGATCTCATCACATGGACGTTATAGTTCACCCAGATTCAGCCCACCACTCCACCAAAATGTGGGCATCAGCCTCATCTCCATCTGCTTCGGAACGGAGTGCTAGCTACGCTAACCAAAGGTCCTATAAAGAAATGCCTGCATTCTTAGCAAGGAACAGGCTTCTAGCCTCAGTTTTTTCTCAGATATGAAAACAGAGGAGTAGCGATCCATCATAGACCTCGGGAAATTAAACAAATATTTCCGCAAACAATACTTTTACATAGTCACCCTCCGAGACACTACATCACCGCTCTGAACTTGCAGGATTCATACTTCCACATTCCCACCCACACATCAAAGTTGTCCCATTTGGCTTAAAATCAGTTACCTGCTTTTTTACCTACTGCCTAGCCCTGTGGCTGCTTTTTTCAGGCAGGACAGTCATCAGGTATTCCCCTACTTTGACAAATGGTTGATAAAAGCACTGTCACAGAGGCTTGCCTAAAGTGGTTTCACTAACTAGGTCTGTTTGTGAATTATTATTTAAAACAGATGGTCCAGGATCTCTGCTCATCTTTTCCACAATGCCTTCAATACCAAAGGCTCTCAACAAGAGGAAAGTGGAGTGGTGTCGTCCCATACTGATCGTCCCCAGGTAGCCGACGCTGCATTGGTTCATGGATCTTCTCCTCCTATTAGAATAAATCACACTCCCCTTCCAACATTACGTAAACTTTTGACGATGAAATAAGGCCATGTCCTTCATCTTGATCAGACTCGTTTCCTCTGTTGGACACCACTCCTAAATTTAATGAATTCAAAGATCTTAATGTTCCTAAAGACTGCAGGTATATTCTCTCCAAGTAAAGTGGAAGCCACAATAAAGACATGTAAACCGTAATGGAATCTTTCTGCCTATGGTATCAACAACCTCTATTAGCATAATCTGGCAGATAACTACCCTATCTCCTCTCACTATCTCAGTTACATATGGTAAATGCGTCTTTTATGGTACAGCTTGCAGAAATATCAAGATATATGATGCTCATCACGTTTTCTTTCTTTCTGCTCTTGCAGAATCAGAGTTCAGGAAATAATTTTTCTGAATGTTTTCCAACAGTAAAGGCTCTTTCCCCGGAGTAGCACCTTGGATATAGTTCTCCCTCAACTCATGTAGAGTTCATTCGAACCCATTCACGGAGCACACCTCATATTTCTCACATGGAAGGTCGCCTGGTTTCGAGTGCTTACTCCAGCCAGGAGGGTTGAGGAGATACAGGCTTTCTCAACTCAAGAATCTTCTTGCGCCTCGGCAATTTAGAACTTTTTAGAACCAATAAAGCTTTATTCCCAAGGTTCATTTGGATTATGCCTCAATGAACCTATAATAGATCTGACCTTCTTCCTAAATCCAACATCACCAGCTGAGATGTCTAGTCATACACTAGGTATCATCTGTTAGACTCAGATGGACACACTTGTTTGGGTGCTCCAGTTACGATGGAGCCACCCACCGCTATATGGAATTTCAGCTGCAGTCCGATTCTGCCACTCAAAGGGCAAACCAGGGTGCACTCAACTAGTGCAGTTTTCACCTCAACTACTTCGTTTGTGGAATGCCTCTTCGAAGACAGCGAATGATTCAAGCATGCAAATCTATGAAAGATAGCAATACTGGAGAACTGCAGGTACAGATAAGTAACTTATTTTATTCTCCAGACTAATTTCTACAGCTGGCAGGCAAAATTAATCATTCATCTTATAGAGGTTGTTCCTGATCCAGTAATGTTCTGATGAGGTGGAAGGTAAGTGCCATGCTTAGACTACATACTAGCGACAAACTAAAGAATTCCCTACATCCTATCCCTGCAAGTTTCTCACTTAAACCCAACCTCCATTTGCAGCATTTCCTTTCACCCCTTACTGTTCACCATCTGAGTAAATTATTTAGTACGGCACTAGGCCACATCCCTCATTTCGCATGTAACTGATCACACCAACTTCCTCATGCGCAAGGAACAAAAATGGGTCTTGAAGTTAGGCACAAATCGAGGCGGACTCAATGATGAGATTCCTTGGTCCACTCTCTAACTTTGTCATCTCCGCCATCAATATGAGTTGTGAGTGATAGCACGAATCGACATTGGCAGGACTACCTAATTCCATTCATATCCATGTATTCTATGGTTCTTCTTTTGACACAACCAGCGATACTGATTTATATCAGTCTCTCATTAGACCAAATACACTTTTGAGTACATCCATGTACCCTCATGACGCGTCATTTCAAAACACTCAGTGACACAAATCTAATAGGTTTCCACACAACAAACACACAACATGCTGAATAATCCGTACATACTACATACTGCTGGTGAATTATACCAAGAGACTTCGCTAGGATCACTGTTGCTTCTTCTCTACGAGAAGCCTCCATTCACGGTCTCACTTGTTTTTATCAACATAAACAAGTATGTGTCCCATGGTAACCGATCAGTGTCTGACCAATGAATACTGCCATTGTAAACACAAATCCCGACCATGTGACCCTCTGCCAACCTATCAGGGCCCGGGTTAGTTCTCTTTCCAATCCTAAGCATCCCGAGCCCTGGGATTGGTCCGCCGGGATCACCTGACCGGACATGGACCAATCGATGACAGGCTTTTAACCGAAGCCTCCGCTGTACTTCGTTGCCTCCCCATCGGTTCAGAGGAAGGCGGCGAAGTACCGACGGAGAGGTCAGCAATTCGAGTAACCGGCATTTTTCTCTACTATCGGATGCCGAGCAATTTACTCGATATCGCATTTAACTTTGGATATTATCTCCACAGCAGACTTGGCTCGTTATATCCAATATCGAGCTGCTGCTCTATTGCGATATCCCTCGGCACTTCCCTTTACTATCGAATGCCGAGTACTTGTACTCGATATTGCATGCCGCTGCAAACACCATTTACTGCATTTAAACATTACCGGGTAGGTGTACTATTCTAACAGCACCCTTAGCAAAGATATGTGCTGCGCTGTATCGGACTCAAGGAACCTTCAAATACATTGTTTCCGAGCAGCGTGAGGTGCACACATGGACTCAGACTATCTCAATCAGACAATTATCTTTGTTACAACACTTAATGTGTATCTGCCCTGCTTTTCTGTCGCGGTGCCGGTGCGTATCCGTTTTCAGACAAACCAAGTAGGCGATGACATTGTTTGTTCCTTGCTTCCTCCCAATAGAGCGGTGCTTCCCTCGTATCCTGAGCCGTTGCCAGGCGAGGTGCAGCCTTCTACTTCGATTATAATGGTAAGACGAAGTACATACTCTCCCATGTAAGAATTTACAGCATCTTCATGTGGCTAACCTTAGCAAGCAATGTGTTTTTGATAACAATATTACTTGTGGTTATGTATGTACTAAACACATGTTAACCGTTTTGAAACTAATGTGGTCATTCTTTTGATGTTTGTGTCTTTCTCCATCAGTGACATACATCTACTGCGAAACTAGACGATACCTAGGGATCCAGGTGATCTTTTTTCATGTCGCAGATTGATATATGTAGTCACATTTTTCTTTAGTACACTTCTCACTATTTGTTTTGCAGTACCTTTCACTAAGGTCCTGATGAATGCAATGGACTCTGTAGTCCCCAGATTTGCAGAAACATGTTGACCATTACATCTGGGTAAATATTTGTTTAATTTACCTTTACTGCTTTTAATATTGGAGGAGCGAGCAAAGCACAGAATAAAGGTATTTTTTTCCTGCTCCCACACCCAATTTTAGTTTCACCTAGCACTATTTTTTCACTTGCACTGCATATCAGTCACCCGCTCTTCTTTCCAGCCAATGAATGGCCTGTGACACTCCAACCATATAGGGTAGCATTAGGTTCATCAGAGGTTTTTACCTCTATTAAGAACCATTGCTGCACCTGCACCTAACACATGGCAAACAGGAATCCCAAATGATGAAGGGCGGTTCAGAGTGGTGACTGATGGGTACCCTGTTAGGGATCACAAGGTGCCTACTAATTCTTTCAATTGTTGATCACTAACACCTCTTTAGAAGTACCACATTTTTGTTGTTTAGACCCAGTGACATTGGTTGTGTTTTACACATCCCTCATTGGCCCGGTATCCCCTTTCAGACACTTCCCCATTGAAACGAGGGACCTTATCTTCTCTTCCTGGTGCAAACAGTTTTCTCTCCTGCTGCGAGCACAGAAAGGTTTGAGGAGACTAAATGGTTTTGGTTCCTGAGGCCACCACTTTAAAAGGAAGAGCTGTTCTATTACTCCTTTTTTTGCAATCAGTTTCTGGCCCCCTCGGAAAGGACTCATACCTACCTACTGGTCACTGCTGACACTACACCAGCTTTCTTGCTCACACAGGAGGCTTTTCCTTGCCTGCCCCACTAGTGATTGTAAACTGCAGCCAGAACACAACGGTGTTTTCTGGAGCTGTACACTTTAGTCATACAAGGGGAGGTGTAAATGCTCATATAATATTTAACTACCATACCAGGAAGTGCAAATGCTGTGCTAAATTACCATGCTCTTACTGGAAAATTAGTGGAGTTCATTTTAAAGTGCATGTTTAGAGGGAAAGCATTAGCACTGTGTTTAGGGGATAGAAGCAGAGTCCCAATGCTGACAAAATAGAAATAGAAAGAAGTGTGTAACAAATACTACCAATCAGGATTTGTAGAGCACGGCTGCATAACCTGTGAGGGTATTGAGGCGCTGAGAGCTCTTGGTGCCGGTTCTCTGTTGGTTGAACAGCCAGGTCTTGAGGTCCTTTCTGAACCCCTAGAGCGATGGAGAGGCTCTGAGGTGCAGGGAGAGGTTGTTTCAGGCCTTATCTGCTAGGTAGGAGAAGGAGCGGCCTCCACTATTCGTTCCGGAGAATTTGCTGGGTGTCTGCTAGGGAGAGGGATTCGGAGTGCTATTTCCTGGTAGGTTGGTGGCATTTCATTCAATGGTTGAGGTCCGCCAGTCCGTTGTGTAGTCTCTTGTAAGCATGGGTGAGCAGCTTCAACTAGCATCTCTTCGCTACTGGTAGCCAGTGGAATTTCCTGAGCTGAAGGGTGATTTGCATCCATCTGGGGAGGTCGAGGAAGAGTCTGGCTGCTGTGTTCTGGACAGTCTGGAGTTTGGTCAGGAGTCGGGCGGTGATTCCTACATAGAGGTAGTTGCCATAGTCTAATCTGCTGGTGAACAGAGACTGCCTGACTGTTCGCCTGGTGTTGGTTGGAAGTCATCTGAAGGCTTCCAGAGCATTAGGAGGGTGAGGAAGAAAGCAGAGGAAACCGCGCTAACCTGCTTCATTGACAGCTGACACATGATGCAGATGTTGCCTACTTGTCTGGTGGGTTTGGTGGTTGGGTCCAGCTCAGGTTGCCACGATTTGTTGTTCCAGAGAGGATCCTTCCTTTCCCAAACAGTAGTACTTCAAGATTGTCAGCGATGAGTTTCAAGCAATTGTAGTTCATCAAGGCGGCCAATTATTTCACACATCTTTGGTCAAGGGGAAGGATGAGTTTGGCGTCGGTGTAGGAGATGATGTTGAGTCCGGTTTCTTGAAGTGGGCCAGGGGTTTCATCCATACGCTGAAGGGAGTTTAGCTCTTGTCAGTGTGCATTCTGACAGCGGGTGGCTAGGGCGATCTTCTTGGTTTTCAAGACTTATTAGTATCAGTGGAGGGAGTTTATGAAGCGTTTTAGGTCTTTGAGGACTTACTGGCAAGCCATCTTCTCTCCTTCTGTCTGCAGTTCAGTTTCTTGTTTTTCAGTTATTTAGTGAATCAGTTGGGTGGGTTTCCTAGGTGAGACTTAGTCAGCGCCCGATGTGAGCCAGTTAGTGAAGTTGTCTGCCGCTCGTTCTGTGTCTTTAGAAGTGGTGGGTAAGTGCGAGTTGAGGTCGTTGGCCCATCATAGCTCTGATATCTTTGCCCAACGGTATCGTGTCTCGCTGGCTGTGTCAGCCCCACAAGTGGAGAGAGGGGCAGGCGGATAGAGGTGCAGGACTACTGGCTCAGTTAGAGGGGCACTGTGATTCTATGGGGGTACAGGTAGGATCAGGGGTGGGCAGACATATGGGCACGCGTGGCGGGTCGGTGCTGCGAGGAGGCTAGCGCACGCAGAATGGCAGCGCTTTGGTGAGGCTCCTGCTGCCTGGATAATTAATCCTTCAACTATCCTGATTGACCGGCACGGAACTTGGGTATCTGTTATTACAAATGTGCACAGAGGTGAGCCCCAGCCTCAGTGGAAGTTTGAGAGCAATCGGAAGCTGCATACCAGAGGATCGGGGCATGAAAGAATACTGGGAGCTGCGCTGGAGACGGGAGGTGCAAGGTGCGCGGCGCCTGAAACCACAGCAGTACGAGGCTTGCCACGAGGGGCATAGGCTGAAGCGGTGGCGGACTTGAATATTTTGGCAAGCTTCACCTCCGCGGAGCCGCGAGCACACTGAAGTGGACTGCGCTGCATCGGAAGCCTGAACAGGCCCCTAGAAGCCGCCAGATATCGGACAGTGGTTTCACACAGAAACGTAGCGGAGGAACACATGTTGCTGATGGAAATCCGAACTTGTGGTCTGGGCCGAGAAGTGTACCTGGCCACGCACTGAAGGGAAGCTTAACGGGAGGTCTGATTATGGAACGTCTGAAGCATGCTGCGAGAAGACCTGGCCTGAGTCCCTGGCGGAGGATCAAGGACGGGCAACTGTTGTCACCACGCCGGCACGATCGGCCCAGAGGGGATTGAGGAGCACTGCAGCACTAGCAGAGTTGCCATGAGGGCGCCCAGATAACAGCGTTGCAATAGCGAGGCACGGCGAGGAGGCGGCTAGCATTACTAGAAGGCCAGAATAGCTGCCTAGACCGGTAGAGGGTCACAACAAAGGAGTATGGCATAATGGACAGATAGCTGCAGCGAAACAAATGCGCCAACATAACACCAAGACCCCATAGCAGACCGTCCTGGCAAGCGGGAGTGGCAACTAAGGACACATAAGAACATCAGCATAGCTCGCAATTGCGGGTAAGGTTGGAGGTAACTGAACTGATTTCAGTGTGACCTGCGTGAGCGCAGCAGGGCTGGATGACTGGCAGGAGTGGGAACTACCGCTGAAGGAGACCCTGGGCAAAACGGGAGGACACAACAGTGAGTAAAGTGTGACACAGGCGATACGAAAAAAGACCCTACCACACAGGGGAACATGACTACGCAGATTGAATATGCTACTTACCAGTATGCATCTGTTCTTGGCATGTAGGGCTGCTAACATTCATATCTTAGCATTAGATCGCCACCTAGTGTTGGGTCCGGATGATCGCACATTGTTGTCCTGGAAGAGTCTTCGAAGTATCCTGAGATGGGTGGCTCCTCCCCTGGACTACAGTGCGCATGGGCATCGGCTCCATCCCCAGATTGTTTTTCGCCATTGTGGCAGAGGATGGAGTGAAAAGTGTAAAGGATGTCCATGCTAATGATTGAATACAATAGTATATCTGCAGCTGCGACGGGCACCGGGGAGGAGGGTGGGCGATATGAATGTTAGCAGCCCTACATGCCAAGAACAGATGCATACTGGTAAGTAGCATATTCAGTTCGAGGCATGTGGGCTGCTAAATTCATATCTTAGCATAGAATACATAGCAGTCCCTCCATTAGCGGCGGTTGCCCGTGCCAGCTGCAGAAACCTGAAAAAGTGTTTTGAGAACAGCCTGCCCTACAGCCGCTTGCTGTTTGGAATGTACATCAACACAGTAGTGTTTTGTAAAGGTATGTGGTGTAACCCACGTGGCTGCTCTGCAAATGTCCTCTAGAGGAATGTTTCCTAGGAAAGCCATGGATGCCCCCAACTTGCGTGTGGAGTGTGCCTTTGGGGGTATTGTTAAAGTGCGCTTGGCTTTTTGATAACAGATTTGAATGCACTTAACAATCCATCTGGCTATTCCCGCTTTGGAAATCGGGTTGCCTTTGTGTTGTGGTGAGAAGGCAACAAAGAGTTGTTTCGTCTTCCTAAAGTGTTGTGTCCTGTCTATGTAGTACATCAATGCCCTCCGTACGTCTAACGTATGGAGCATTCTTTCTGCCACTGTCTGTGGGTTCTGGAAGAATGCCGGCAAATCGATAGTTTGGTTGAGATGAAAATGTGACACCACCTTTGGAAGGAACTTGGGGTTAGTACGTAGCACTACCCTATTTGGATGAATTTGAATGAAAGGCTCTTGTATTGTGAGCGCTTGCAGCTCACTAACCCGCCTTAGTGACGTAATCGCAATTAGGAAAGCAACTTTCCACGACAGGAATTGCAGTTCACACGAGTGCAGTGGCTCAAATGGTGGTCCCATCAGTCTGGTGAGGACCACATTGAGGTTCCACACCGGAGCTGGCGGTGTTCTTGGGGGAATGACTCGTTTCAGACCTTCAAGAAACGCTTTAATGGCAGGCACCCTGAAGACTGAGAGATGCTGCCTGTTTTGAAGGTAAGCTGCGATGGCGGATAGGTGTATCCGAATAGAAGTGAACGCTAGTTTGCACTTATAAAGGTGTAACAGATAGCAAATGATGTTAGGGATAGATGCATCTAGCGGGTTTATGTCATTGTCCGCACAGTAAATGACAAAACGCTTCCACTTTGCGGCATAGCATGCTCTGGTTGACGGCTTCCTCGCCTCCTTGATGATGTTCATGCATTCAGGAGGTAGGTTGAGGTATCCAAACTCTAAGACTTCAGGAGCCAGATCGCCAGGTTGAGCTGTTGCGGATCTGGATGCTGAATTTCTCCATGGTTCTGCGTCAGAAGTCTGGGCGTGAGGCGCAGTCTTTGATGCGGCACCACTGAGAGTTCGAGGAACGTGGTGTACCAGGCTTGGCGCGCCCACGTTGGAGCAACTAGGATAAGTGTCATCGAGTGTTGCCGTAGTTTTCTCGCCACCAGTGGTATCAGAGGTGTCGGGGGAAAAGCGTAAGCAAATTTGCCTGACCAGTTCATCCATATCGCATTGCCCTGCGATTGGGGGTGTGGGAACCTGGCGGCGAAGCTTTGGCATTTTGTGTTCTCCCTTGTGGCGAACAGGTCTATGTCTGGACGACCCCACCTTTGGAAGTACGGCTGGAGTACCGATGGATGTATCTCCCACTCGTGCATTTGATGGCTGTATCTGCTGAGCAGATCCGCCATCTGATTGTCCTTCCCTGGGAGGTGTTCTGCCATGAGGAAGATGTTCCTCTGAATGGCCCACTTCCACATGCTCTGAGCCAGGTGAGACAGCTGTGGTGAGTGGGTGCCCCCCTGCTTTTGGATGTAGTACATCGCGGTCATGTTGTCCGTCCGGACTAACACCACCTTGTTGCACAGATGTACAATGAAGGACTTGAGCGCCATGAAGATCGCCATCAGTTCTAGATAGTTGATGTGCATCTTCTGTTGCTGCGTCGTCCATAGTCCCTGCACTGTGTAAGTGAGCAGATGAGCTCCCCATCCCTGGAGAGATGCGTCCGTTGTCAGGATAACCTGTGGCACTGGCTCCTGGAACAGTCGGCCCTTGCAAAGGTTGTGTGGAGTCCACCAATGCAGAGAGTTGTATGCCCGACTGGTAACCAACACTAGGTCTGTTAATTGTCCCTGAGCCTGTGTCCACTGATTTGCTAAGCACTCCTGGAGCGGGCGCATATGCAACCGTGCGTGCGGGACTATGAAGATGCAGGAGGCCATCATGCCTATCAACTGCATGAACACTCTTGCTGGCAGTGAGTGTCCCGGTCTGAATTTTTGGATTAGAGACTGTATGCCGTCTATCCTGACCTGGTTTGGTTGCGCCTTGGTCGTCAGGGTATTGATTGACGCACCCAGAAACTGCCGGACATGTGCCGGCTGAAGGTGTGACTTTGGGTAATTCAACGAGAAATGCGTCGGTGACCGATGTCTTTGGCACCGACGAGGCGGCCTTGCCGTCGGAAGCGACGTTCCGGTGCTCCTTTGGAGGGACGGACGGCGCCGACCCCGAGTCCTTGGAGCGATGCGCAGATGTCCCCGTTGGAGCCGGGGCTGTGTCGCTTACTTTGGTTGGCTTTGCCGGCGCCGACGCGCTAGTTTTGTGCGTGCCACTCTTTTTAGCGGATCTCTCCTCCGGCGCCGATTTTGACCTTGTGGAATCGCCGTGTTTCTTCGACTTCTGTGGACCGGAGGTCGACGGAGTCGATGAGGCTGCCGGTGTAGGTGTTTTTGCGGTGACGACCGCCATCTTAGGGACGTTTGAGTCCTTGACTTTCGGTTTCGGTTTCGGGTCGGCCATCTTAGGTGCTGCCGAGACCGTTGCTTTCAGTTTCGGTTTCGAAACCCTTGGCGCAGCAAGTGTGTCCGTGGCCGGGCCAGCAGGCGAGGCCGTGGCTTGCGCTCCAGGGTCTTGGGTAAGGCCGACAGGCGATCCCGCGACCCTCTCCTGATGTCCGTCAACTTCGGGGCATAGCTCGTCCCCTGAGCTATCTTCCGCGGCCCCATAAACCATATTGTCGTCCCCTACCTCGTCGACGTATTCAAGGTCTTGATCCACGACTCCGTCGTCGTCATATTCCGGATCGGCCTCGACCTCCGTCTCGGGCGGGGAGATTTGAAGATGATGGCTCTGGTCCTCGTCTTCTTGGTCGTCGAAGATGTTTTCTGGATCCGGGGCCGCCTGTTTGGCCACAAGGCGCACCGCGCGCCGAATCGTGAGAGTCTTCTTCGACCTGAAACTCGCACAGGCCCTGCAACTGCCTTCGTCGTGGTCCGGCGAAAGGCATTTATTACAGACCGGATGCACGTCTATGTGTGGGTATTTGGACCCACAGAGCGGACAGAGTTTAAACGGACTCCGCTCCATGTTGGGAACTTGTTGTCGAGTCGCGATGAGAAGGCCTCGATGTCCGAAGAGTGTTACAAACTCCGCTGAATCCGGCTCCGAGAGACGGAAGAACTCGAGACCGTACGCAAACAATACCGACGTAAAGAACCCAAGCCTTTTGGCCGTAAAGATTGATGTTTATTCGGTTCCGACGGAGAGACGTCGAGACCGCATCCGAACCCAATGGCGGAAAAAAACAATCTGGGGATGGAGCCGATGCCCATGCGCACTGTAGTCCAGGGGAGGAGCCACCCATCTCAGGATACTTCGAAGACTCTTCCAGGACAACAATGTGCGATCATCCGGACCCAACACTAGGTGGCGATCTAATGCTAAGATATGAATTTAGCAGCCCACATGCCTCGAACACACTAGATCGGCACCTGTGAAGTATATAGCCTTGTGAATTACGCAACAGGCGGGATAGACCATATAGTGCCAGCGCTACGAGAGGAGCTGCAAAAGGTGCACAAAAAGGCTGGATCCAGCGCCTCCTACGATAGGAGAGCCTCAAGAAGCAGTGATAGAAATCCGGGCATTAACAGCAGTGGCGCCCTAGGTAAACAAGACACCTGCCAACCAAAACTCAACTTTGATGCCGCAGCAAAAAAAAAAAAAGGTTCAAAGCCAGCATCGGACGCCGGAGAGCCGAGTAGGGCGGAGGTGGCGGGAAATGGAGCATAGTCACCAGACCTGGATATGCAGCAGATACTACAGGAAATGAGACAGGGATTTGCAAGAGTAATAGATAAGGTGGATCGAATGTCTTCCCGAATGGACATCATTGCCCACAAACTGGACTTATATGTAGAGCGGATCAAGGAAACTGAGAGACTTATCTTCGACAATGATGACACCACAGCTACTCACACGACGCAACTCACAAGAATGGACAACCTCCTACGAGTGATTGTAGCTAAGAATGAGGACTTGAAGCTCGTAGTAGACATAACAATATTTGCGTGACAGGTGTGGCGGAGTCCACAAATACCGGAAGCATAGAGGACTATATAGAACAAGCATTAACAATGCAATAGGTCTCGCAGCATTAAAGTTTGAGTTATTGGCATTGTGTAGGACAATGCCCATAGCTATAACTTTTGCAAATGTGACATCTATAGCATTTGTAATGCAATACGTGTTGTATTTACGTGACTTAGATGTATTGATATTACAAATAACAATGGCTTTTATTTTTTTTAAAATAATTAATACTTATATAAAAGTTATTGTAATTGAGTCGGTGGAAGGGTGAAGTGAGTCGTATCCCCGAGTGATGTGGTGGTGTAAATGACAATGCCTTAACAATGTCTTCACTGGGGCTTAATGCAGTATGCCTTCACACATAAGAGGCAGTATTTGTTTCCTCAGTAATGAACCATTACCTCAGAAGCTACTGCGGTTTGTGTGCACACCTTAGGGACAGGGAGCTCGAACCAGGCCCTACAGCAGAGTACCAAACTCCTGACAATGGCCCAGACACCCCTCCCTCTGCACTTCCTCATTCCCCTGCAGCCACAAACTTCTCTGCCAATTGGGGGACAGCAGAATCGCCGTTCTTTGGCTTCCTGTTTTCAAAGTAGTCAGACAGACTGTCATCATCAAGTAACTCAGTGCGACTGACTAACAGGACCCAGGATCCTAGTTGTCTCTGTGTTACCTGGTAGGGCCTGGCGAATTTTGACTCATAAATAGCTTTAAAAATGTGGATAAACGCAGGCCGGGGCCATGTCACTAGGGTTAACAATGGTAAACGGGGTTATGATCATTAAAACTTTAAGTTGCCCAAATATTGCAGTTCCAACTTAGTACTGCAGCATCTTTGCATTTATTTTGTAATGCAAATGCACATATGTATTTTTCATATAGCGATAGCAATATTTTACAAAATTATCAATTTATTATGGATAAAGGAGCTGGTGCACAGAGGTGTAAAGTATGTTAATTTTGTATATTACCATTGCGCAAATGTAGAGCATCAAATTTAGTGTAATCAAATGTGCATGCTAGGGTTATAACTCAGGACTCAGCTTACAAATTTAGCAACTAAACTACTGGTATTCCTACCTCTAGCAGGCTGAAAACACCCAAAAGTGCAGGCTAGACACACCAGCACCTTTATCTTGTACAATAGCGTGGATCCCACAAATACTAGCTAGAGTAGTATACAATTTGCACAGCATAGTAGTAGCATAGAAGAACAAAGCAGCATAACGAGAGTAGCATAATATTGCACAGCACTGCATATTATATCGGGCATTACATAATATAAAGCATATCAAAGCACGGCACAACACAGCAGGGCGTGACGTGACATGAGTACAACGTACGAGGTCTTAAGGTAGCATAGTACACATACCATTAGGTGGCACCAAATGACACTGAACGTCATAACACTGCAAACTAAACCATAGCATACCAAAGCATAGCACAATGCAGCACATTGAAATAATATCTGTTACATCTCCAACATTGTCCCTGTCTGGCCTCGAGATCCCACTCTGCTCAGCTGCCTTCCTCCCCGTGCAGGAGACTGTTATGTGTTCCCAGGCGTTAGGCCTTCGACCTGTTGTGTAGTTGCCCCCAACACTGCGCCATGGAATATCTTATGACCAAAGATCCTGTCGACTCAGTGAGCGAATACTGATTGCGGCTCGCAGTGGCGGAGAAACAGGAGCATGAGCACTTCTAGCAGGTGTTGTATCAAGAAGGGAAGACAAAGTATACTACCGGAGTGCTCCTCCAGCTTCACCACGCACTACAGAAGATGTTGCCCACCAGCCAGGGGGGAGTTCAGATGCCTACAGCCTCGTCTACGCCACCCAGTCTGAATCGGTACTCACGGTCCACACCAAGGCCGGGTCAGGTGAGAGGGAGCCGGTCACCCCTTTGCTGGGACACTTTCCATCTGCGGCGAGTGGTTGCTGCTGACCCACACGAGCTATCAAAGGGAACCTCCCCTCCGCACCAGCCACCGAGTAGCTCATTGCAGTCTCAGCCTTCACATCGGCATGGGCGTCCCCGCGGCACCAGTCCAGGGAGTTCTCAGGGCAGCCACAGGTTACGGAGTGCTGCAGTATCCCGGCGGATCAGGGCGCGCCACTGCTCAGGTCAAAGGCGCCTCGGCCCCCGCACTGCTCAGCGTATGACAGCCCCCTCAGGGAGAACCTCTTCGGTGCGCTTGTGTGTGTGTGTATGTGTGCGGCAGGGGGGTGTGTCTGTATGTGTGCGTGTATGTGCGCTTGTGTGTGTGTCTCTGTGTTTGCGCATGCGCGCAGGGGGAGGTATGGCTGTGTGTTGCGGCTTTCCAGGAGACAGGAGCTGGCCACAGCGAGCGCGTTCTCCTGCGCGTGGACCGCACAAATCGCCTTCTGGCAGAGGAAATGCACGCGGCCAGGTGCCGTCTCCTGGAAAGCTGTGTCGCTGACTATAGGTCTCTTACGCGCGGTTAATGCCACAATAGACCTAAAAACTACTACTGGCCGCTATTGGATCGGACGCCTTCTCCACGCAGTTATCGTCGAGAGAGCCCACCGGTCACTAGGACCGAAGCAGACACCCGGGAACCCACCAAGGCCCATTATTGCGCGCTTGTTAAATTATCGAGCTCGAGATGTGGCTTTACGCGAAGCGCACACCAAGCAAAACTTGTCGTACGAGGGAGTCTCCTTTTCGATCTACCCGGACTGCACTCCAGCGGTGCAAGAGGAAAGGGGTAAGTTCATTGAGGTGAAGAAGAAACTGCGTGCAGCGCAAATTGACCACGCACTGTTGTATCTCGCAAGGCTCCGGGTGACACCAGGGGAAGCAGCGCTTCTTTACCAACCCGCAACAAGTGGAGGACTATCTACGCACTATTAGACAAGCGCAACAGGGAACAAATGGACGGGGCTCTGCGCAACAAGACGACGCACGAGAAACCGATGAGGAGTCATGAAGTTTGGACTCCATGGAATATACCTTTACTCACCACAAAAGACACACTTTGCAGATGACTCACGAACAATGCGACGAGGCTGGGGACACTTGACCGAGATACCAACGACGTTTACAACTCTACCGATGGTAATGTATTCCCTTCCTCGGACTAGGCCCTGAGGTTGTACAGGTCGGAGGGCTTGAGGAGAGTGGCTGTGTAGCTACCTAAAGTTGTTCCCCAACGGGTGTACCCCCATGTTGGTTTGTGGCATCTGGGTGTTAAAGGTGCTGTTATTAGACAATGAGGGAAGCGGGCGGGTAGGCTGTTCTGGCAAGTTGGGGTTGCTTCGGGGGGAGGGGGTAGGGGTAGGTGAAAAGGGTGATAGATGTTGCTGCATTGCATGGTTAAGTTTTGACATTGGGCCACATGACGAACATGTTATTGTCGAGGATGAAAACAGGTTGAGGGGAATGTGTGGGTGGGGGAAGGGTTGTTGTAGGGCAGTACGCTTGGATGTCATGCAGTGGGACTGTTCCTGTTACAGAGATGTTACTGAAGTACAAAAAAGGTGGCAGGACATTATACACTCTATATCAATGAATGCTAGCTCTATATTGCGAAATGGTGATGGTCAGTTCCAGAGTAATTTATCCTATAGGCGGTCTAACTGCTGTGATAAACGAAATCCATGGTCCCGAGTGATCTAAATGTTATAACATGGAATGTGAGAGGGCTAGGTGACCCACGAAAGAAACGCCAAGTGCTATCGTATCTTGACAGACATGTCATACACGTGGCCTTCGTACAAGAAACTCACTTCAAACCCCAACCCAATAACACATTTACCGGTAGGTGGGCGGGCCACAGGATATTTTTCTCGTACTCATCACATGCGAGGGGCACTGCGATACTGATAAAAAGAGGTACACAGTTCACCGTGACAGGAGAGAGAGGTGACGCACAAGGGAGATAATGTGATATGGGGACGACTGGGGCACATATCGATTACCTTAATATGCTGCTATGGTCCAAATATAGATGACCCTCAATTTTTTACTGAACTCTGGGCCACAATTATATGGGGCGGGGATTTCAATATGTCATAACCCGGTAGTGGATAGATCACACCAGGCCCCCCATCATTATACCCAAGCACGCGCTGAGTTACACACAATACTGCACGAATATGACGGTGGATACCTGGAGACATCTGCACCCCACTGCACATGAGGGCACACATTTTACCGCTCACGCTGAGTCCTGGGCAAGATTAGATTACATATTTCTGTCACTAGGACTGTGTCCTGCGATCACTGAAGTGAAACACTTAGCCAGGACCTACTCAGATCACGCGCCGGTACGGCTTACCTTGTCTGCTGAGGATTTAGGCCCTCAGAGAGCTTACTGGAGATTACAACCCACCGTACTGCTTGATACTTTCTTTCAAGAGGAACTCAGGGAGGAGGTGCTGGATTTCTTTTAACAAAACAAGGGTACGGTCGACAGTGTCGAAACGATATGGGAAGCCTTTAAAGTCACCCTGAGGGGGATATGTATAGCAAAAGGATCAGGGCTCCTTAAGAGCATATTGAACACACTGACCACTCTCGAACATGAACTGAAATCGCTTGAGGAATTCCTAAGCATAAACCCAGAGGGGACGACACGCTCAAAAATTAGAGAAAAACTCACGGAATATAGGGAGGAAGCAAACAGGGAATCCAGATTTAAGGGACGATACAGGACAGCTCGCCGGTATGGCGAAGGTGAAAGACCGGGGAAGGAACTAGCTGCAACGATCAGACTGATGCGGCCTACAAATGTGGTGCTCGAAGTTGAAGATAGAGATGGGAGGGTATATAGAGATACAACGCATATATTGAATACCTTTGCTGAGCACTACATCAAACTGTACACTACTACGAGGGAGGGCAGACTTGACCTCACTGAATACTTAAATGATGTGTCACCGAGGTGGTTGAGTGATACCAAACAACGGTTCTTAAGCACCCCGTTTGAATTAGATGAAGTACGGATTGCCATAATGCATATGCAATCAGGCAAAGCCACTGGATCGGACGCATCCCGATTGAATTCTATAAAACCTATATTGAATTTATGACCCCAATATTGCGAGAAGTATACGAAGATGCGCTAGAAGTGGGACACTTACCCCCCCCTCCATGAGAGTGGCCCTCATAACATCGCTACTAAAGCCAGGAAAACCGCCAAGGAGCTGTGACTCCTATAGACCTCTTTCATTGCTCAACTGTGACGTAAAAATATTAGCTAAACTTATTGCTACACGTGTTAATCTCCTTATGGAAAATTTGATATTACCTGACCAGTCAGGCTTCGTGCCAGGCAGGGCAACGTCTCACAACCTGAGGACATTCTTCACAGTTATGAATGTTTCTGATGAGTTACCTATGGCGGCATTGTTTCTAGATGCCACAAATGCATTAGATTCCCTGGAATGGGATTATGTGTTCGCAGTGATGACACACATGGGGTTCCCACCTATATTTTTATCCTGGATTAGGTTATTATATGAAACGCCCACAGCTAAAGTGGTTATTACCTGGAGGATGTCTCAGGACATACCCATTACGAGAGGCACGAGGCAGGGCTGCCCGTTGTCACCCCTGCTCTTTGCGATTGCAGTGGAGCCACTAGCGGCGAAACTGAGGCAACATTATAAAGACAAGGCACTGCAATGCAATCTAAAACAAATCTTAATTTCTCTATACGCAGATGACATCACGCTGTATATTCGTGACCCCCAACGGAATATGAATCTCATCCTAAGAGAATTTATAAGGTTTGGCAGACTTTCCGGAGTCCAATTAAATTGGAGCAAGTCGTGCTGCTTTCCCCTCACGGCTGCGACAACTAAATTCCTTATAGACTACCACATACCCTGGTGTGACGAGGAGTTTAAATATTTGGGGTTTCGTATATCAAAAAACAGAGATGAGCGGATGAGACTCAATTACGGGACAGCTATGGTCCAAATTTTAGACAAAATCACACGCTGGATTACTTTGCCACTGTCAATGGCGGGTAGAGCGTCCCTAATAAAGATGGTGCTACTACCGCACTTATTATACTTATTCTTGAACATTCTTTTTTACCCCGGGAGGTACTTCTTTCAACAGCTGAAGTCGGAACTAATCCGTCTGGTGTGGGGAGGCAAGAGCCCAAGACTCAAATGGGAAATGCTTACTCGGCCATATGTTCAGGGAGGGTTCGGGATTTCCGATTTAGAGTTGTATTATTACAGTGCGCAGGCCCACTATGCTTTTTTCTGGGTGCACCAACCTCGATATTTGCCTCGGATAGCAGCAGAGCATTGGCTAGCTCTGCCTGTCCCTATTGAGGGCACATTATTTATCCTGCCAATTGGCAGAGACAAGACACCGTCAACAGTGATGAGCACAGTCAACGCGTGGTCCCAATTGGGCAAACTGTTGGATACACCTCTGTTATATTCACCGCTCTTACCACTAGTTTACCATCCTGACATGCCCCTTCTGCAGGAGACTATCTTTCACAAATTAGCGGAACGCACGCGGGTTAAATCTTGGGGTGATCTCTATCATGAAGGTACATTCCGAACACTAGAGCACCTGTTTATGGGTATACAACCATCACCTCTCGATACCTTTCCATACATTCGGCTTCGACAGGGACTTAGAACTATTACACCTGATTTTCCTAACGAACCTCCTATTTTTGCACCACTACAGAGGATTCTACAAGGAGCGCAGGCTAAGAAATTATTATTGACAATCTATAAAACTGTACACGGGATGAGAGACCTACCAACGCCGATAGATAGAACAAAGTAGGACCAGGAGCTGGGTGTGGAGCTAACGGATAGACAGTGGGACTTTTGTGCGCAGCAAACAGAGCGAATTTCGTCAAGCAGTAGACTTCGAATTATTCACTGTAAGTACCTACACAGACTATATTCACTATAAGTACCTACACAGACTATACTTCACACCTGCGCGCATGCATAGGCACAGATTGCGCGATACAGACACTTGCGATAGATGCCACGCCCCAGGAGCCGACTTCTTACACTTAGCATGGGCTTGCGAAGGGGTGCAAACATACTGGATACAAGTTTTTGAGGCCCTATCTGAAATAATCAATGTAGAGGTAGAGCCCTCCCCAGTCCTGGCACTCCTGGATACGTCGAACCATTACAGGCGTCACATCGCAAATATGTTGCAATGGCGCTACTCATGGCTAAAAGAAGAGTGGCATGCAGATGGGGCAGGGGGAGAGCGCCTAAATTCAAGGACTGGTTAAATGACCTTATTTATTGCCAGGAACAACTAGCGACATATGCTGAACTGTTACCAATGGCCTCTAGACCAAATGACATCTGGGCCCCATTGAAATGTTAAGGGTGTGCACTGGCCTCTTCTTTTCATCTAACACCCTCTTGCAGGAGTAGGGGCGACCACCCCAGAGTATGGAACAGGCCACTTCCAGTATTGTATGTTGATGACTGTGTCCTAATAGCTAGAACCACAGTGGGCCTTTAGAAGCTTTTGGATGAATTTAACCTGTTTATGGACCAACTAGATTTATCAACAAATGCATCAAAATCCTATTCCACTGTTTGTGGTCAGCTTAATGGCACCTCAAAAATGCATGCTCTTAAAGTGACTAAACTCGTGTGTTGCAACATTTACTTACCAGGTCATACCATTAGATAATAAAGGTACTTGGTTACACCGTATAAAACTAAGCAAGTCCTATTCTGAAGAGACCATTTTCTGCACTTTCAGGAGTTTTGCAAAAGTGGGTTCTGAACCCCTGGATACAATGATAAACATCTATAAAGCAAGATGTAGATCTGTGGCCAATTATGGTGCAAGCATTTGGGGATCTGGCGATTCATCTTTGTAGTATTCTTAGTTAGAACATTTACTTTAGAATGTTATGGTTTCTCTGGGGTGGACGTTCTGTAAGTGGGAGCTGGGCGGAGGGAGATTGCACTTCATGAACTGTGGACGTATAGGCTGTCTGTTGTGAATAAACTTTACTTCTTCATGAACCTGACTACTGGATTACTTCACAATTTGGCGACGAGGATGGGATTTCAACAGAAGAATTTAAACAGACAGTGTTCACTTATTTCTAAGGTACTTTATTTTACTTCAATTTTGTGTTTTGATTGCAACTGCGGCAGTTCTGTGTTTGTGCTTTGATTGCACCAGCGGCTGGTTAATTCACAGGGATAATTTTCTCCATATTAAGTGAATTTAAATTTTGGATTTTATGCTGTTTCTACGCTTACGTGTATGTTGATTGCACCTGCGGCTGTGTTGAAGTTTTTCTCTGCGGCTGTTGAGGACATCTGTGGAATTTCTCTCTTATGCGTATCGTGTGTATAGCTGCTTATGTGGTTATAAGTAGTTTCACTTTATTCAAAATATTACAGAGTTGATGGCTTACTCTAAAAAATGCCAACTGTGGAACCCTTGGTGCATTGAAAGATTGCTTTGCTGGTGCCTCGAACGCGCTGCGGTTCCATACTTGAAGCGTGAGTGGAATCGGCTCTTATGCGTTCCGATCGCTGACATTCCTTCTTCTAAGCCGGATACATGATGCAAGCACGCTACGTACGTGACCACCCAATTACGCTGTGACGCTTGGTAGCCATTTTTAGGTAGAGGACCGTAGGCTGCGCTTGCGCAGTCTCGGTCCGACATTTAATGTTTCTTAGTTATGGGGGCTTGAACCCGCCCCTCTTCTCCATTGGCTGGCTTCCTAAACGGAGGCCAGCCATTGGAGAAGAGGGGCGTCACTCTGTTCAAGCCCCGTCTTTTTCCGATTAGGGGTTGTCTTTTTTCGCTTCTTGTTTTCTTTCTCTCCTCTTCCCATTGGCTGGAATTTTACCTTCTAGCCAATGGGAAGAGGAGAGAAACCACGCCCCGAATCAGAAAATTATGCTGCTTTCTCCGAGGAATTTCTGCCTCGCCTCGGAGAAAGATGGTGGTGTCATGGCGCTGTGCAGGTAAGTTTTTTGTCGTCTGTTCCCTCGTGCTTTACGCCGCCCCCCCCCCCTTTCATTGTGCGTCTGTTCCCTCGTGCTTTCCGCCCCCTCCTCGTTGTGCGTCTGTTCCCTCGTGCTGCCCCCTCGTTACTTGCTCTCCTGCCCCTGCCCCCTCGTTGCTTGTTGTGCCTCTGTGCCCTGCTTGTGATCCGGTTTTCGTGCCTCTGTGCTCTGCCCTGCTTGTGATACGGTTTTTGTGCCTCTGTGCCCCCGTTGCTTGTGCTTGCTGCCCCCTCGTTGCTTGTGCTTGCTCTCCTGCCCCTTTGTTGATTGTTGTGCCTTGCTTGTGATCCGGTTTTTGTGCCTCTGTGCCCCCCTGACCCCTCGTTGCTTGTGCTTGCTCCCCTGCCCCCTCGTTGCTTGTTGTGCCTCTGTGCCCTGCTTGTGATCTGGTTTTATTGCCTCTGTGCCCACCTGCCCCCTCGTTGCTTGTGCTTGCTCCCCTGCCCCCTTGTTGCTTGTTGTGCCTCTGTGCCCTGCTTGTGATCTGGTTTTTGTGCCTCTGTGCCCCCCTGCCCCCTTGTTGCTTGTGCTTGCTCTCCTGCCCCACCTTTTTTCTCATGCTTTCTGTCCTGCCCCCATCGTTGCTCGTGCTTGCTGTCTCTCGTTGCTTGTGCTTGCTGCCCCCTCGTTGCTTGGGCTTGCTGTCCTGCCCCCCCTCGTTGCTTGTGCTTGCTGTCCTGCCCCCCCTCGTTGCTTGTGCTTGCTGTCCTGCCCCCCCCTCGTTGCTTGTGCTTGCTGTGTCCTGTCCCCTCGCTGCTTGTGCTTGCAGTCCTGCCCCCCCCTCGTTGATTGTGCTTGCTGTCCTGCCCCCCCTCGTTGCTTGTGCTTGCTGTCCTGCCCCAACCCTCGTTGCTTTTGCTTGCTGTCCTGCCCCCCTCATTGCTTGTGCTTGCTGTCCTGCCCCCCCCTCGTTTGTGCTTGCTGTTGCCCCCTCGTTGCATGTGCTTGCTATCTTGCCCCCTCGTTGCTTGTGCTTGCTCTCCTGCCCCCCTCGTTGCTTGTGCTTGCCGTCTTGCCCCTCGTTCGTGCTTGCTATCTTGCCCCCTCGTTCGTGCTTGCTATCTTGCCCCCTCGTTGCTTGTGCTTGCTGTCCTGCCCCCTCATTGCTTGTGCTTGCCCTCCTGCCCCCCTTGTTGCTTGTACTTGCTGTCCTACCCCCTCGTTGCTTGTGCTTGCGGTCTTGCCCCCTCGTTGCTTGTGCTTGCTGTCCTGCCCCCTCGTTGCTTATGTTTGCTGTCCTGCCCCCCCCTCGTTGCTTGTGCTTGCTCTCCTGACCCCTCGTTGCTTGTGCTTGTTAGCTACTGTTAGCTACTCTGGCGTTCTCCAGTTACTGGTGAATATTTAGCACTGCCACCCCCACCTATTTGAACTTGCTGTCCTCATTCACCCAGCTTGAAGGGGCCATTACGCTCCTTAAACACTCAAACCCCTCTCCGGTCCTTCCACTTTCCCCAGCCAACGTGAACTAACTCTCTCCAACCCACTCCTGTGCATGGTGGCCGGTGTGGATGGTCTCTTCATTTTTTTTCAAGTCACAACCTGCTGTGAGACAGGTGGCCTTCCTTCCAACCAATGGGAATGGAGCGCTTTCATTGCCCAATGGCATTGCGTTGCGCTGTGATTAGCTAAAGACATACCTGAAACAGGTGGCAAAGGGGTAAGACCACTTTAGATAAATGCAGATCTTTTTGTTTTGAAAATTTCACGCAATGGCATTTTAAAATGTGCACAGCCAAATCTACCAGCACTTGCAGTAAAATATTTTGAAACGTTTTAGTAACACAATGGATTTGCTGTGCTCCTTCAGTGAGTGCACTCATTAAATGTGGTGTAATTCAGTAACTGTGAATTGTGTACTGTGAACTGATGATGTTGCCTTACATTTTCAAATTATTTCAGGAAGTGCTTCGAATTGAAATCTACCACTTGTGCTAATGCGATAGGGCTGATACAGGTAATGGATTGGTAGGATTTCTTTGCACCACCAACGGATACCTATTGATTTACATGATCATTTTTCTGACTGCAGTAATTATGTGCCTTGAGGGTAATACTATCCTATTGTACTGATAAAGACCCTGCTTGCAAACAACAACTGGGTTCGAAACGTTGGCGTAATTTGTTGGCTGGATATTTAACATACAATCTGTGGCTCTGTCTGTGTGTGTGTGTGGCTCTGTGTCCTCTAATACTCTCTACTGCTCACCTATTGCCATTGTAAATGACAATGCCATTTAATTATGTTTTAGAAAAATGAAACAAAATGCCATTTGCAATGCCAATAGCTCTAACTTTAATAAAGCCGAGACCATTGCATTGTAAATGCTTGTTTTAGATGTCTCCATGGTGACAATCTACAAAGCCTCCTCACGGTAAAAGTGTCTTCGTTTTTCAGTTCCTGATGTTCGTATTTGTTTATTTTCTATCGCCAAATTCGTTGTGTGAGAAGATTTCAAGTAAGCTATAGTCTCTGATGACATTTTTTCATTTTTCACAAGTTTACTATACTCCACATTTTACTTTACTGCCTTCACTTCCAAAGTACTCTGATTTGAGTTATTTCATTGACGTATGAAAGAGAAAGTAACATTTGACTTCGACATTGTATTGAGACATCTGACCTCGGTGACTACATTTGTTACTTTAATTTTATTGTTTTTTCAGGTTCAAAATGTGCATTTCAAACTAAATCAGTTGTGTTTCACTGATGTTTAAAAAATTGTTCTATTAGATTGTTGCTTTCTGCCTATTCAATCATTCAATGTCTAACATTGTTGCACCCCCACATTTTTTACCAGCAGCAGGGGAACCTAAAATGGAATGTGATCTGTGGTATCCAATGTTTTAGCATATGTGGATGTGATAGAGGAGGATGGTTGCTCGGCCAAGAGAATACTTGCACTTTTAAGGAACTGTTTGGGAGGAGCAGGCTTAAAAGAATCAGCAAATTTACCTTCCATAGAAGGTTCTGGGGATACCAATGTTTTTTAAGTTACCGTTAAACAAATGAGCATTAGATTTGGCAGGAAGATCAATACAGTTATGGAAAGATTTAAATTTTATTCGCGCGCTCCAAAGGAGGATGAATCCATTGAGGATTATGTAGCTGCATTACATACATTAGCTGAATCTTGTGCTTTCGAAACTATCAATTTTCAACAAGTGTTAAGAGATTAGATTATGATGAAAACTATGAGTAAGAAGATTCAAGAACGTTTATGGATGGGTATGGAATCTTCTCTGAGTGCTGTATTAAATATTGCTAAAGGGATTGAACAGTCTGAAACGTTTGTTAGTGAAATTAGGGGCCAAGTGGTTTAAAGTAGGGAAATTGTTCCAGGAGGTATCATAAGTAAAGGATCATTCCAATTCTAGAAAAGTTTCTTCCTTTCTGACCAAGAAAGAAAATTTGGGAAAAGACTACGTTTTTGGGGAAAAATCCCAAGTAGTTTGTTATAGGTGTGGTGGTTTTGACCATGTAGGAAGTTGCAAAGGGTGTCCTGCGTGGAATAAAATATGCATCAAATGCAAGAAACCTGGTCATTTTAGCAAAGTTTGCAAATCTTCACAAAAAATTAATTTAACGTCATTTGAAGAAAGTGATGGTTCTGATCAGATTTCAGAGAATAACAGTTTGTTATGTGTTGGTGATACCGAGTGGAAATGTTTTCCTAGTGACAAAATATTGATAAATGGTAAAGAAATTTCCATGCTGATTGATTCTTGTGCTTGGTACAGTATTATAGGTAGAAATGTTTTTGACAAATTCTGGAGTACTAAAAAATTACTTCCGCCCGTTGTTCAGCCGGGTGGTTATTCTGGTCATAAAATTGATCTTGAAGGAATCATGTGGGCGGATCTTGAGTTTAAAAACAGAAGAACCAGGGGAAAGGTTTATGTGGCAACTAAAAGGTGTGTCCATTCTTGGTTGGCCCCATCAGCAAGAAATGGGCATAAAGCTTGATCCTAATGAGTCTTCACCTGTTTATGTTGTACCCCCTGATGGTGATGAATTTACATTTAAGTTGAGAAGCAGATTTACTTCCATCTTCACCGATACATTTAGGGGAATTTGTTAATTTTCAACACAAAATCATTCTTAAGGAGGGCGCAATTCCAGTCAGACACAGGGTGAGGAATGTGCCATTGGAGTATCAAGATAAATTGAAATTGATTTTGTTTGATTTAGTGTAAAAAAAAATTATTGAACCTACAGAAACCTCTCCTTGGGTTTCTCCAGTTGTTTTATCGCTCAAGAGTAATGGCGATCTTCGTTTATGTGTGGACCTTCGTAGTTTAAATAAGGAGATATGAGTCGATAGGCACCCATTACCCCACATACACGAGCTAATTTCCACACTGTCTGGTGCCTTTATTTTTTCCACTATAGACCTGGCTAGTGCCTATCACCTAGTAGTTTTACACGAAGAGTCCACATTTCTAACAACCTTTATTACACCTGAAGGTATGTTTCAGTTTTGCCTTATGCCGTTCGGCTTAGCCAGTGCGGCGTCTGTTTTCCAAAGACTAATGAAGGAAGTCCTGGAAGGGTGTTCTGGTGCTATTGCCTTCCAGGACGACATTCAATTTTTGGAAAGGACTATGAAGAACAGGATAAGAACTTGGAAATGGTGTTAAAATGTGTACAGGAGAAAGGTTTGACCGTAAAAATTTCTAAATGCAAGTTTAGACAAAATAAGGTGGAATATCTCAGACATGAAATTTCTTGTAATGGTATTAAGCTCAAATTCAATCATATTCAAAGTATTTCTAATGCCACTGCTCCTTCAACTAAAGAACAACTTGAATCGTTTTTAGGGCCAACAGAGTTCTACAGCAAATTTGTGCAAGATTATTCATCTAAAGTTCATCCTTTGAGATCTTTGTTAAAGAAAAATGTAAAATTCACGTGGAACAATGAACAAGAATGTGCTTTTGAACTTCTTAAAAAATAAATTGTGAATGCTCCATTTTAAGACATTTTGAGGTTGGAAAAGATTGTGTTGCAACTGTGGATGCTAGCAATGTTGGTTTAGGTTCGGTTTTAATGCAGAAAAACAAAGGTGAAAGAATAGGTGGTCTCATATGAATCCAGAACATTGTGAGGTGCAGAATACAATGATTCTACTATTGAAAAAGAGTTGCTAACGTGTACCTGTGCTGTGCAACACTTGACAATTTCTATGGGGTACTAAATTTGGTTTACGAACGGACCACAAGCCTTTAATCAATATGTTAGCGGCTGGTGGTGGTAGAACACTTACTGCTCGGTTGGCGCGTTTGGCTGCCAAATTACAGGAATTTCAGTGTGTGGTGGAGTATGTTCCTGGTCGCTTAAATGTTCATGCCGACTGCATGCCTCGGTTACCGTTGCTGGACACACATGCTTTTGCTAACAATTGTGTTGATTTTGATATTGCATTTACCATTGATGATATCAACTGCGGAAACTCCAATATTTCGTCTGATATCATTTCTGAATCTGAGTGGAAAGTGGCTATGTGTGAGGATGGTACCTTATCTAATATTGTAAAATTTCTGCAAATAGGTTGGCCTGAGGAAAGGAAATTATCTGGTGATCTTTAGTCCTTTTGTAAAATAAAGGATGAACTCATGTTTTCCCATGGTTTTATAATGAGAGGGGACAAAATTCAAGATAAGAGAAAATATTATTTCCATGGCTCATGAAGGACCTATGGATATGTCCAGCACCAAAAGACGTATTAGAGAATTCTATTGGTGGCCGGGTGTTGATGGTATGGTCGATAAGTGGGTTTGACTATGTTCTCTTTGTTTTAAAAGTGATTAAATCAGTCAAACCATTGTCTGCTGAGGTTTCCCCTATTGAGTACATTTTAAGTCCATGGAAGAAACTTTTTATCGACATTATTGGTCCACTTAGTTTGTCTCCCAACAAGGATGTGTTTGCTTTGGTTCTAATTGATTACTTTTCTAAATGGACCGAGTTGAAAGTTGTAGATAAGAGCGGTTCTACACAAGTAATTTAATTTTTGGATGAAGTCTTGCCACGAGGGTATTCCTGCGGAAATTGTTTCCGACAATGGTCCCCAATTTATTAGCAAATATTTTGGTTTGTTTCTGGATAGATGTGGTATAGTGCATAAAAGAGTATCCAACTATAACCCTCAAGCCAATGGTCAAATAGAACGCTTCAATAGGGTTATTTAAGACTCTATCCAATTAGCTATAAAAAGTGATCTGGAGTGGAAAAAAGCTTTACATGCAACTTTGTTGTCATATCGCACTTCTCCAAATTCGGTCACTGGTTTGTCTCCTTTTGAGATGTTACGAAGTAGAAAACCTGGTTCTAAACTCTTACCTTGGTGGATGAAAATGTAAACTTCACATGATTCTACCCTTGATCTTTCTCAAGTTAGGGAAAAGGTTCATAGGTATCAAGAGAAGATGAGGCAATGCTCCGCGATTTTCCAGTCATAGTTCGAAAATTAAAGTGGGGGATTTTGTACGTGTTAAGTTTGGTGGCTTCTATGGCAAAAAGTGGTCCAAATGGTCGGATCCTTGTAAAGTGCTGGAAGTTTTCAGCAAAGCTGTAAGAGTAGAAGGTGGAAGGTGGAAAAATTAGGAATTTCAGACGTATTTCTTTATGTAGAGCTGTGAACTCCGAAACAATTTCTCAACCTTGTATGTCTAAATCCTCTGATGAAAAAGAATACCATTCTGCCATGTTAGCCACATTTGAGAATGCTTTGCCAACTTCTGATACATTGTAATCAGGCTATAAGAGTGTAAGCAATTATCAAGATTCAGTTCCTTGCATATCCAGTAACAATGACTATGATTTAGGTGAGGATATTGTAGAATCTGGTACTAATGTTAAGTTAAGGAAAAGTTCTCACATCAAACATACTCCTGTCAAATTGAGAGATTTTGTTCATTAGTAATTGTGATTGTTGTATTTTTTTTTTTATTTCTTTTGTTTTTTAGGGGGAAGGTGTGTAGTATTCTTAGTTAGAACATTTCCTTTTGAATGTTATGGTTTCTCTGGGGTGGACGTTCTGTAAGTGGGAGTTGGGCAGAAGGAGATTGCACTTCATGAACTGTGGATGTATAAGCTGTCTGTTGTGAATAAACTTCACTTCTTCATGAACCGGACTACTGGATTACTTCAATCTTTATTACAGGTCAGTGAAAATAACTTCATGAATGTCACTCTGAAATGGGGGTCCCATATCTTGAGGATTATGTTAAATTATCCCCCTTTAATGTTATGGCTATCTGTCTGGTCAAAAAGCAAAACTAACCTCAAATTGTAACTCTAGAGTGCTTGAGGCATTAGGACACAATCAAAATGCCCTGGCTGACGTAAATTAGGGAGCCATTTTCCATCCTAAGGAGGTCGGAACTTATTTCTAACCCCAAGATGCGGTTAAATCTGAATTTTTTTCTTTGTTAAATGAGCAAAAGAGAACACTTTCACTGCAGTAAGAGGTTGGTGGTGAGTTATCAACTTTTATCGACCACATATTTTGTAACCATATCTGAGTTTCTTACTGCATTCCTGGCAAACATTTTATTTGCTTGGGTTTCTTTATAATAAAGCCCATCTAGTGTCCTACCCTAAAGAAAAGTACAGAGACCGTTGGCCTTGGGATTCAAAATCTGCTCAGTGTTGCACTCTTTTATTTAATAGGCTATACACATCACCTAGGAAACCTTTTTAGTTGCTTTGCTGAAATCTCTTTATATAGTTGTGTTCTTTTTTTGACAGAATATGGATTGTTTATGCATCTATTGTGGCCTCTACTTTAAACTTTATGTCGCCTCAGTGCTATGCCTAAGGTAGAGCCTGGAGCAGAAGGAGGTCTTCCAGACACCCACTGTACATGGAGGTCTTCTGGTGGTGAAGGACTCAAAGGATAGTGGTCTATTCCTTCCTCAGGTGATTTGGTGTAGAATTAGTTCCACAAATCTATGAATCCTCCTACCTCTACAGGATTGTAGGATTCCTCTTTGGGTTCTTCCTTCTGTGGCTCTGGTCTACCGTAGCCTCTAAAGCAGTCTAGTCTTTTTTTACATCAATGGCTCTTGACAGTTTTGATGGGATTTGAAACTCCTCTATGGAATCGTCTAACTCCTCCTTCCTTTGCAGGAGCACAGCCAGCTCGGCCAAGAGACTATTTTATGTTGACGTAGAAGGTTTTGTCCCTTCTTTTGCTTCCTTTCGACCGGATGGAGCCATCAAAGGCTTCAATGGGGTCTTGCCAGCATCGGTATACTGTTGTCATAGTCAGTGGGCCTCTTTGGCTGGCCTTTGGTCGAAGTTTGGTTCAGCGCTGAGGTTGCTATTTTGGAGTTTCGATCCAAGGGTTTAGGTTCGAGGGCCATTAAGGGTTTGATTGTTTATGTGCCCTCTTTAAGGACCCTCGCCAACTTTCCGACGCTTGTTTTCTTTCTGCATCTGCTGCGTAAGTTTCAAAGTCAGACTCTCTGCAGTGCACTTTTTGGCCTCCTCAGCAGTGTTGTCGCTGGACAGGCCAAGGTGCTTGAGGGATACCTGTGGCTTCTGTTTGGCCATAGTGTAGTGTTAAAGCCTTTGTCTTGAATGCATCCTCAAAGTCCTTGGTACGAATGCAGTGCAGACCTCGCAGTTCTAGTCTCGGTAATCTTGTGGGAGACAAAGGTTACAGACCCCACTGTGCTAGCTTTTAGAGGCAGCTGGGGCAGAATTTAAAGGGGACATTTTCAATATCCCTCATCTGCCCTCCATCTCAGACCACGTGGGTGTTTCCGGCAAGGTCCCTCGTCTGTGAAAGGATAGAATGGGCCCCTTTTGCTGTCGTCTTTTCCTTCACAGTCTTTGTTGATTGTCAGAGGTCCTCTGTGGCTTCCAGATCCAACCACAAAAAAGGAGACTGAAGAAGACTACTACGCATAGGAACCCCCGGGTGCCGTATGATCTAATTCATGGAAAAGGCATACCGGAAAAGGATGGTCGACAAAACCACAAAAAAGAAAAGGCGATTCTGGGCTGAACCACTAGATGGCGGAATAATGCACAACATGTGAATCCAGTAAAAGATTCATGCTGCAAAACCCTGAGTAGCCGACACAGGCGCGGCCAATTGCTTTCTTGACACTTTCAGGCCCAAAAACATGGTAGCAATTAGACTGGTCGTGTTTAGTGTGCTGAGTCCTAACTTGGGACAAGATCATTTAACCAGTTTGAGCTTTTTCCTTCTTTTCTCCAAAAATTCTGGAACCTCTCAGTGACTATCCAGACCCAACTGCGGAAAAAAGAATCTGAAGATGGCGCCCAAAGGTGGGAGCTTCCGCAGGAAGTGTGCAGACGTCACAGGAAGTACACCAAAAGGTGGGATGTCAACGCCCACCTGGGCTATGAAAAGAAAGAAAAAAAAAAAAAGTAAGACAAGACTACGATTCCGGACCAAACCACTAGACCGCGGAATAATGCACAGCATAGTCAATCCAGAAAGATTCACGCTGCAAAACACCCTTTCCATGAAAATACCCCTTACCACATTACATTTTACACTTGCATTGCAAGAACAAAGGCTTTTCCATTCCCAGTCTCGGATGACTACCTGCCTGTTTCCAGACCAATTTAGATAAAGGACCTGCTGAGCCTGGTTCTCGAATCTTTTTCTTCATGGGAAAAATATCTCTCCACCACACGTAAGCCCGAATTCACCAGCACCAACACTGCTGACTTTTAATGCATATGGAACTGTAGTGAAAGGCTTGCAAAGTTTGCAAAAGCTGACCTGACAAAATCATAACTAGTTTTTAATTTAAATTTCGCTTTAAATTCTCAAAACTAGATGGCAGGAGAACACACAGCATGCGAGTTAGGCCACCACATGCTCCAAAAAACAAGTTACTTACCTTCGGTACAGCTCTTTCTGTCTGATACTCTAACCACAGATTCCTCACCTTTAGAATAGCAGTATTGCTCCCGAAGGCAAGTAGGTGGTGTCAAGCAGCTCTGCCCCAACTTTAAGCCCCGGAAAAGATGAACAGAGCTATATATGAGCGCCAGCCAACTCTGTGCACTGACAGTTTCTTTCTCAACCATGTCCATGGGATGAGATGCCCACCAATAATTTGCTACACCAGTTTGCAGATTCCTAAATTGGGATCTTTTTAGACTGGAAAGGAAAACGTTCCACAAAAAGGGCAGGTGGGACTGGGAAGAGAGGAATCCGCAGTTAGATGAATTATCCACCAGAAAGAACCTAGCCAAAAGGTAGGTAATGTGTTCTTCTGATGGACGCTTTTAACACAGATAAATCCAAAATAACAGTGCCTGCCAAGGTGGGGGGTAGGTGAAATTGATCAAACATGAATAAGCCCTTCCTGTCGTGCCGAGCTGTAATGCCAGTAGTGCTTAGTGAAGTTGTATGTCAAACACAGGCATTCAGCATGGCAGTGCAGTTGTAGCAGCTTTTGTCACTGGGCCCTCAAACCTCCAAGCCGCTGCCTCTTGGTCAGTGCAAAGCAGATCTTGATACAGAGTACTATCTACCTTGAGAAATTCATTCTTTGCACTGACTTGCCTGTCTTCGCCCCAGAACACCCCCCCCCCCCCCCCCCCAAAAAGGCAGATTTTGCAGCAGATGGTCTCCAGTGCTATCTTTGTTACAGCATAAAAAACTTTGCATCTAGCCTTTCAAGGGTGAGGCATGGCAAAAAATATTGAAGGAGTCATGATTAATCCTACGTGAAAAGCAGTGACAACTTTAGGTCAAAAAGGTCGCTTTGGCCCATAGTGCAACTTTGTCAAGGGAAAAAAGGAAACATAAAGTGACTGCTTTGAGAGAGCTGGATGCTCAAGTGACAAGCCATAATCACTGCGACCTGAAACACTGTTTAGGGTACACCTAGTGGGCAGCAGTGCATGGGTTTGAATAGCCTTAAAATACAGAATGTGAGGACCAAATTAAGCTCCCCTCTTATGGCCTCTCAAAGGGATTGGGAAGAAACAAATGAGTTTAAGCTTTTGGAGACATCATTACAGCAGGTGATTTGAACAAGTGCAGTTTGTCCAGTAAATGCAACCTTGAAGAGTGCCCGCAGTAAGTCCTTGCTGGGTCAGGGATAAAATAAAGAAGTACCGGACAGCTTGGACTGTAACAAGGCACCAGGCTACAAACTTTTTCATTGCCTGGCATAGAGAGACTTTTTAGAGGGGCGCCGTGCAGCAAGGACGACATCCACAACTTTGGGAGGAAGATCGAATGCAGCACACAGCCAACTCTCAATCTCCATGAATGGAGATGCAGAGTGTGCATATTCTGGTGCAGGACCATGCCTTGCTACAGACACAGGATACCCTCCTGAAGTGGTAACCTGATCAGAGGATATAAACTCATGCCAAGCTATGCTCAATCTACAGAAATTAGGATGACTTGGGGCCAGTTATTCTTCAGAACTTGGGTAAGGGGAGGCAGCAGTGCAAATGAGTCAAGTGCTCCACTCCAGTCAGAATGCATCAAGGACAGCTTTTTGGGAAACTCAAAGATGCAGAATTTCAACTTCCACAGGCTGATCTGGAGACTGGGCTCTACTGTAGAGCAAAGTCATTTGATCTCCACCTCATATATGATCACCATCTTTCCAAAATGACCTCATCTCACCAGTGGCGCATTAGCCAGCGCCATCAGCTCTGGTGGGGCTGGGAGAGGGTTCTTCTGCCCGCTGCGGTTGAGGTACCACTAAATATCTTTTGCAGTTTGCTTCGAAACCTGGATGGAATCTGAAAGGTCCTCTTAGTGATGGGGCTACTAAGACTTCCGGGTCCACTGTGGAGCCCATATGCCAACTGGCACAGCGGCCGAGCAGGTTTACCAAGAGGCCCAGAAGCCTCAAAGTCCCTCTCAAGGAGACCGAGGCTGAAATATCAGGATAATACCTTTAAAAGTCCTGGACTCGTGGTGGAACGAAGGCCTGAACTTGCACTGTATCCAGGATAGGGCCAGTGAAACAGTGACTCTGAAGGAGACAAGTGTGACTTCGGCACACTGATCCTGAACCCCAACATTGTCAAGGGGTTCGCCGGCATCCAGAGATCTACTATGAATGACTGTGGCAAGCCCACCTTCAACTGCCAGTCAAAGAAGGAACTGAGCTCCCCTACTTCCGAAAGTGTGCCTCGATCATAGCCATGCCCTTCCCAAACATCTGGGGGGCAGTGATTAAGTCAAAGGCGAGCACGACAAACTGAAAATGCTCCAGTGGGTTTGCAGGAGGGGTACAAGAAAGTGAGTGCCCTGAAGATTCAAAGTGACCAATCTGTTGCCTTGGTTTAAGGCAGACCAGACCTGGGTCAGTGTCAGCATCTTTAATTTACTCTTCCGTAAGAAGATGCTTTAGACTCAGGGGAGAGATCTGAAATAGGACAAAAATATCAGTTCTTTAGCTTGAAGAAATAACAGGAGTAACAACCAATTCCTTTTTCTTGGGCAGAAACCATATGGATCCTTTGGCCAAAATAGCCTACAGTTCTTGGAGCAAAATGGACAAGTGCTCTCAGAGATGTTCTGATGTGGTTGGAAAGTGTGGCCGGTCGAAAAGGTTTGGCAGAGCACAGTTGTGTTAGACTATATAGAGGATCAACCCGTCTGATGAGGGTGAAAGGTTTGGTTGGAAGATCACTGTCCTGGATTGCCTGGGTTTTGTCTGCTTAATTCTGAACCCCGAAAGGATTGGGGTAGCTGTACTGGGACAGGTGGTATGTCAACCCGCTGAACTTAGAAAAATGGAAAATCTGGTTGGGATACTATCTGACAAGTTGGCATAAAGGCAGAGGGAACTCTCTAACATGTTCTAATGCAGAATCGGCCTTCTCGCCAAACAACAAGACCCATCAACCAGCACATCCCTCAAAGAGGCTTGCATGTTCCCAGAGAAGCCCATGGATTTTATCCAAGCGTGCCATCCAAATCACACTAGTGCCAACTGCTCTGTCCCATCACTCAGTAGTGTTCAGTCCAGACAGGATCATATACTTTACAGCATCTTGACCAATCATGGATGTGGTTGAAGCCAACTTGACCAAAAATTCCCCATGCGCTGCTGGCAAGACCTCATCAACCATATCCCATAGAGCACGGGTATATCTACACACCAAACAGCTAGGTAGTCAGATCAAAGAAAACATCCTCTTTCCAAAGTCTTAAGCCATTTCAACTCTGTCAGGAGGAGTTGTGGAGAAAAAGAATTGGGATTTACCCTACTGGTGGAAGATTGAACAATCTTACTCTGGTGTAGAGTGTTGCCTTACCCTGTGGTATTTAGCAAATGACCAATTCACCAGGAAACCGAAACAGGACTTAACCCAGGTGCCCATAAGCATGTCAAGTCAGGGCCTCCTTAAATGGACTAGGGATTCCGATTAAGTTTGCACTAGTTGCACAACTTCGATAAGGATACTGACTTCCTTAGTGGGTTGTTTGACTTCTAAAATCTCTACTGCATGTCTTATCACTACGAAAAAGGAGGCACTCTCTTCTGTTAGTGGTCCAAGTGGAGAACACAAACCCGTGTCTAGAGAAGTGCCCAGCTCACTGGCATCCATCCTGCAAGTCCGGCTAGAAAGTATCAGAATGTTGTTGAAAATACTCCCCCTTCACTATGGTCATGCTCAAAGGTAAATGGCTTGGATCGTGGTTGTTGAAGCCTGGTGGTGCAGCTCCAAGATATGGGCATGGTTCTGTCTTAGTTGGGTGGGCCTGGGTGTGCTGGTGCAGGGTCTAGACAAGACCTAGGTTGAGGCAGAGATGGATTTGATTTGGAGAGAGAGAGAGGACGATAGGAGTGGGGTTGTTCTGGCACCCATATAGATGTTGCCGGGACAGTGTGGATCTTGGTTCTGGAAAGAAGTCAGCTCTGGCACAGCAGAACCAGAGGATGGGTTCTAGAGGCACAGAATATGCAGAGGGCAGACTCGCTTGTGGTATCCCAAAAAAACCTCTGAGGAATGCAACAAGGAGCCAGAAGGGTGACAAAGATTCAAGTGGGGATCTGCCAAAGATCTTTTTGTGAGAATCCCTACAAGGCATAAAACCTAAAGTTTTAGGATAGGACGTAATTCCCTTATACATTGGTTAAAAGAGGTTTAAAGTTTAAAAAAACGTGTCAACTGTTAATGATAAAGTAGAGACAGAGCTGTAGATCCGAGGATAAAGGTGTAGAAAGAAAAGACCAGAAATCAGCATCGAAGTGTGGCGCTTGTATGCGACTTGCTTCATTACTTCAGGGATGAAACGAAGTAGATGCGAAGCCATGGCAAAGCCTACTGGAGAACTCAAGCAATGCTGCTTAAATCTTCCAGATTCAGTTTGGCGCCTGGAGATATTGTGAGGAATCTGCGATTAGATGCATCTGTCACAACACAGGTTGACACCAAACCAGAAAGGAATTTCAAGCTGGACAAAGCAATGTTATAAATACATCTAGTAATTTTTGCTGTCCAATAGCATGTGGCTTAATTTCAAGCAGAACCATCAAATATGGATGAAGATATTAACCTGTACTACACGCACTTGGAGACACATGTTACCTCAAAGATAGACTAGTTAGAAAGACTAACCTAGGCAACAGTCTCCAAGTCTTGGCATAAAAAAATTAATTTCCAGTGTGCTGTTCACATGCCATTAACCGGGTAAAAACTCTAAATGATTACAGGGAAAGTCAAATGGAAACACGCACTCCCGTTTCACACCACAACATTGCCAGCATTGTCAAAGAAAACAAAGGATATAAGTGGAATGCATGCAAAAGTCTTAGGTGCACTCAAGTTTGGATTCTGTGCTCCCTGCACCATAACAAGCTGCACCCCTATGGTGAGACCCAGTAAGGTGGAGAACAATTTAGGGCTGCCTGTGTTCAAATTCAGAATGGACACAGCCTGGACTGTTCGGACTGGATTAAAACCAAGACAGATTTAAATTGGATTGCTTCCTGTGGCACAGTGGGCAAAATAGGATGGACTGGTATGACGCCCAAACCGAATGCTGCTTTCTGGGTATACTGCAGGAGTGGCACCAATGATCTTTAGTTTGAATTAAAAAAAAGTATTAAAATACGAAAACTGTTTATTTTCCTGAGTGGACATGAGAGGTTTGGGGTTCAACTTAAGCAAGAGCAAAAAAGGGACAAAAGAGAAAAGGGTGGTAAGTGGGCTCCACCTTGTTACTCTTACCTCATTGTCAGATTCCACTAGGACTTGGTCATATTCACTAAGGGCTACTAAGAACATAATGGATGTCACATTTTCAAAGCAGTGTATCCATTTCCTCCGTTCCGACCTCTGACCCCCAACATCCACCATTCTGAAAAGGGAAAAGAGATAACACATATCAGCTCCTTCCAACCGCAGTAACCCCGGGCCCAAACAAGTGCTTGGAATACATTCAGCTCAGTTGTGATGAGCATACTTGCTAATATACTATTGATCTAACCAGTTCGCACAAAAGAGGTTCTCACTTTGGTTTTTGGGTTCTTAAATTGTCTCAAGATTAGATTTTCAAAATGTTATTTATTTAGAGAAAAGTCAGAAAGAAAAACCTCAGTATATTGTGGCTCTTGCAGCTGTTTGTCTTTCATTAACAAAATGTAGTAAAAGGTCTTGGCCCATCAGAACTGAAAGATCCCTTCAGAATACAGACGTTAAAACTAGGGGAGACATAGCTCCCAGTCAATGAAAGCTGTGACTGAGTACAAATGAATTGGCTCTCAACTGATAAACTGGTTCCTACAATTAACAGCTGGCTCATCCCAAGTAGTTTGGCTTCTTTCAGAGAAACAGAATGTAAATCTATGAAAATGGACAAAAAAAAGTTTATGAATTCTATGTATAAAAAATAGATAAAAAGAAGGGGCATCTGTTGTAGGTATCTAAGGTTAGAACAAGGTTGCTACAAAACTTTTTAGGTTTCGCCTATGGAGATTAGTCCAAGTTTTATTGTGTACCATGTCTATACTTAATAGCTGTTGTGTCATCCATTGCTTGCCACTGGATGGCTTTTATTTCCCATCACATTTTCATGCATCGTATTCCATGGCTTTCCTTTCTCTTCTTGAGTAGGTCTCTACCCTGATGCACAGCTTCTTTACCATTCTTCTGACTATATGACTTGTATTCTCCCACTACTTCCATTCATGAACTACCTTTTTAGGTCTCGCCTAGCGTACACTGCGCAGCAGCGTCGAGCAGCCGAGATTCAATGTTTTCCCAGAGTGGGGCTTGAACCCGCCCCTCTTCTCCATTGGCTAGCTTCCTAAACGGAGGCCAGCCATTGGAGGAGAGGGGCATCACTCCGTTCAAGACCAGTCTTTTTGGGATAGAGGGGTGTGTTTTTTGTGTTCTCTCTCCCGGACGTCATAGGTCCAAAACATGCCCCCACCCCCCATCACGCTGCTTGCACGCACAAGTCGGCTCTCTGATTGGTTGACAATTATCAAAAGACACTAGCATTGGTGTTCGTGATTAACCAATCAGAGGGCCGACTGGCGCGTGCAGGCAGTGTGAGCAGCTCTCCTCTCTTGTTTCTGTTAAGACTTTCTATTCACAAGAACTATGTGACAAGTCTAGCAACCTTTTAATGCTTCAGGGCACGACGCAGTGATGGTAATGGGCGTGCGTGCTCTAATGGAGCTGTGAAAAATTTTAATTTTCAATTATTTCATCTGTTCGGAAATGCCGAAAAATCAATACCGAGGCACGTGCTGGGACCCGATGTCTTGCAAGTTTGCAGCCTACAATACGTATTGTTTTCTTTCGTTGGCTCTGCGTGCAGTAGAGGTGGGGCACCGTTTGCATCAGTAACGTAATCGATTATAAACCGAACAGTGAGCAGAATCGAGCAGCGCGCATGAATTAGCACAGCTAAATTCATGAGCTACAAGCAGGCGGCGTTCGTGCGTCACAGTGATTGTTTATGCGCCCTTTAAAATTAAGCTTGTGTCCAGTTAAGCGCTAGGAAGTTATGTACGTTTTGACTTGGGAACAAACAAAATCATTTTTGCTTGTGAATGTTAAATGGACATAGACTGCAGTTAATGGGTATCCTGAAAACGATGGCAGGGGAGTAGTCCACTCCCACAGTACTGTGAATACCCCTGGTGCTTAGCTGCCGTGGTTTTAGATTGCTATGTGTGACATTTTCATAGAGTAAGTGTAACTATGAGTGACATTTCAATGACTTAGTGACACTTTTAGCACCGTCTATCCCTCATCTGGCGTGCGAGGGTGTGCACAGGGTGCCCTATGGTGAGTTTGAGGCTTTGCCCCTCGTCTGGTGTGTGTGCGCGCAGGTCACTAGATGGTGTGAGTAGGTCAATGCAAGGGTTCTGAGGGTAGTACCCCAGGTCTAGTGTGCGCGCAAAGTGCACTAGATATTGTGAACTGGGCGCGCACGGGGTTCTGAAGGCTGTTTCCCTTGTTGGGTATATAAGAGGGTGTGCACAGGGCACTGGAAGGTGTGAGGGGCTGTACACAAGCTTCTGGGGGGCTGTACTCCTCCTCTGGTGATGGGGAGGGTATGCACATAGCACGTAGTGTCTCAGCCCGGGCTGCTGCAGTGCAGCTCGGGCTGCTGCAGTGCAGCTCGCGCTGCTGGGGGCTCGGCTGGGAGGTGTCTGGAGTCTTGTCTCCGGCCACCTGAGCTTTTCACAGGTCTTTAAAGACCATTTGCATATTTACATGCCTTTGTTAACTGGTTACCTAGGCTTACTTTTTTTAATGGTTCCATTACCCCCTGGCCCCCCACTCTGCCTATTTCTTACATTTGTATTTTTACACTGACTGCTGTAGTGTGAAAATGCATTTAATGAAAAGAAATATGAAGTTGGGTAGCCAAAAGAAAAATGCCTGCCGTGTGTTTAAAGAGCCTGCAGAGACCTGCTCTTGACACGAAATAGTTATAAATAAAAAAGTATGTATTAATTAGCTATGTGACTTTTCTGTCTTTGTTCTCTTTAATTACCAGTCATGGATCATTGAGGCAGCCCTAGAACACAATTAAAAGTGCTTTCTATTTATATTTGCAGTTCTAGGTATTCACAGATAAGTGCTAAACATACAGCTTTAGGTGACTGCTTATTTCTGGGCCATCAAAATAATGAGCTGTACCGGCACATTTGTTTCCTCCACCCTCGATCCCGGATTAATGCCATTATAGCAATAACCCTACGCTTCAAGTTTCTGGGAATGCACCCTGCATTCAGACAACTCACTCATTCTCGCCATGCGCACACAGGCAGAGCCGCGCGCACACAGACAGAGCCCCGCGCGCACACAGACAGAGCCCCGCGCGCACACAGACAGAGCCCCGCGCGCACACAGACAAGAGCCCCGCACACACAGACAGAGCCCCGCACACACAGACAGAGCCCCGCACACACAGACAGAGCCCCGCACACACAGACAGAGCCCCGCACACACAGACAGAGCCCCGCACACACAGACAGAGCCCCGCACACACAGACAGAGCCCCGCACACACAGACAGAGCCCCGCACACACAGACAGAGCCCCGCACACACAGACAGAGCCCCGCACACACAGACAGAGCCCCGCACACACAGACAGAGCCCCGCACACACAGAGGCACAGAAAAACCGGGGGAACAGAAGCACAGAAAAACCGGGGGAACAGAAGCACAGAAAAACCAGGATGACAAGCAGCACAGCTTGTGCTTAGTAACCCAGTACAGAGTGCAGACACCCTGCTCTTTCAGATGTAAACACTTGCAACGCCACAATCCTCATCCAGCAATGAAAGGCTGGTTGGAGAAAGAATACCACACCAGTATATCAGATGAAAGCAAGTACAATGCCACAATCCGTGCATAGTAACCGAACCGAGCTCTAAGGAGGAGGTACCCAGAACAGTAATCAGTTGTAAGGTAGAAAACCACAATTGAATTGAACTTTGTGCAGGAACATGACACTAACATCCGAGATGTAAATATGTGCAGTAGCGCAATCTGCACTATCAGCAAAAAGATGTCTTCGCTTGCTTTCCAGATGTCAAAAAAAGGGAACGCCACAATGCCTGCATTTCAGCTGTATCGTGTCCAACATTGCTATAATAGACTGGGACTGCAGAGAGATTACCACATTAAATGTCAGAGCCAGCTACAATCCCTATATATTAAGCCAGTAGAACTCTGCAGAAGACTGACCACACTATCATTTCCAATCCTTGAACAGGCAGGAGCTATGCGCAGAAAAATGTACAACAGCAATCCCTGTATTATAGCAGATCAGGGACCCTTTAATAATTGGAGATTAGTGGCACCTGCAAAAAGTGACCACAATCAAGATTCTTATATGTACAGAATCACGAACCGTGTGCAGAGACAGACCAGTTGAGTCTGCAGAAGGGTAGGGAGATGTGCACAATGGATATGTACATTTGCAATGCCAAAACCCCATTGAGTAAGAGACCAGTCATCTCTGCCGGAAACTAACAACGTGCGCACTTCAGTTACATACATACAAGCGCAACACCAAGGACGGACGAGTCCTCTACAGAAAACGCCTGACACTTACATTTCTGATTTAAACACGTGCCTCACCACAATCTTTATACAGTGACATACTAGTGTTCTATGCAGAACAGCAACACCATTTGCCTCTCAGATATTAAACTATCGCCACTCTTTCCCGACTCCCCTTACTCCACTCCTATCTATTCCGCTCAATGGCCTGAACCCAATCTCACAGTCACCGGAGTGTCATCCGGATCGGCCTTCAAAGTTTTGATGTGGGACATGAGCAGTCAGACCTGGCGGACGGCTGCAAGTGGGGGCTCCTCCGGGAGGGGCTGGGTGCCGAACCCAGTGGTTCACTCGGGGGACGCATCGACAATTCATGCTTCAAGTTCACCTCAAATTTGAAGATGTTTTCTCAGCTTGGTTATCGAAGTACAACATAATGTATAAATGCTCGGTTCTCATCCGGTTCGCCCACCTTCCATCAATCCAGAGTCCAACCGGAAGAGAGAAAGGACTAGCGTTAATACGGAAGACATCTTGAAATGGTGCATTGAGTCAAGGAGAAAGTGCGCACCACCTGAAAACAGTACTACAAGAAGCTGCATGAACATGTAGGTAATTTCTACGAACCCAAGATTAATAACGGAAATAAATGCAACTTGTACGGTATATTTAAATTCGAATTTAAGCCGCTTCCCAAATTTTATGTGAAGGCTTATAGATCACATTTCCATTAAATACAATTAAAGATGATTTTGTATTGCTAAGTGCCAACCCATAATGTGCCTGGACATATTAGAAAATCACTTGTTTCCTAATGTTACCGAGATAGAAACAGATCGAGCTCCCGAGTTAGCAGTGCCTGTCTTTTGTTACTGTTTATTACCTGCAAACGAGTGAACGGAGGGCACACGCACACACACAGAGCCGCGCACACACACACACAGACAGAGCCGCTCACACACACAGAGCCACGCACACACCAGCATCACCACTGCAGAGTTCTCCCACGTTTTCTTCTCCCATTTCATCATTATAACATCTTCTTCCAAAACCTCCTCCATTCATTACCATTGCAGCTGCCCCCACCCCTCCCCCGCGTAATACCACTGCATGAGTCCCCTACTACAACAGCCAACACTGCTCCTGCCATCAGCACACTGCCACAGTAGCAGTACAGAAATATCCACCTGTATATATATATATATATCTATATCTATGTATATCTATATATATCTATATATATCTATATATATATATATATATATAGACTCCGAATAATATCTACAGAGGTAGCCTTCCACACGGCAGTGCAGATTTACTATTTTAAATCCACATCTATATACCTTTCTAATAAAGTGCCAGTCGATATTGAAGAGTCAATCAATATATGTGCAGGTCAATAGTTGATACTCAATATATTGGTACCACACCCACCACTTCAAATCATGTCCCACCCTGATCACCACTATGCTACCTACGGCCTTCCCTTCTCAATTAGCAAACATGACCCACCATGGCAAGCCCATAATAGTGACCCCCCTCTATAAGTGGTGCCCACAACCAATGCTGCTGCCACTATATCAGCACCTCCCTTCGTTGCCACCAAAACTAACTGTTTTCCTGTCATCGGGGGCGTGACCAACAGTCAACCGAGATGACCACAGCTCAATAAAGCTCCGACCGTCCGCAGCATTAAACCTTACAAATCAGCACATTATCCTGATCAAAGTCAATGATCTGAGCTGAAAAAACGTGTCTGAGACCCCTGTGGTGGTCCCCGGACGAGACGGAACACGAGGCAGCTGCAGACACAGTTGAGCACTGCCTACAGCAGCTGTTGAGACCCCAGCACTTCGCCAATGAATGATGGAGCTTCGGTGTGATGGCTGGAGCTCCGGTGAGGAGTGGTGCAGGCTCGGAGAGCGCCCGGAGAGGTGAGACGGCCCTCCGACACAAAATGCAGTAATCACCTACGCGGAGAAGAGTAAACGCAAGCTTCGGTGGGTGTTGCAACTCTGCCCCGAGGCACGAACACCTTTGCTGGGCCCGGAGCGGGGAAAGAAATTGAAGGCGGAAAAGGATCCGCAACAGTGACAAGACATCCATCGAGACTGAAACCCGGAAGGCGGCAGGTTTGGGCAGAGGAGGTGAGAGTGAAGGGATTTAGCCACCCCTTCCCTTAGACAACAGGTTGAGATACAAGACTGAGAGGGGCCTTTGGAGGCATACTCTAAGAAATGTATGAACCTGAGAGAGGAATTGAAATGAGCAACTTTGGGAGAGGAATGGAGAAGGAACTAAGAGATGCAAAAGCCTGAGAGGGAAACTAACTATGTTTATCCTGACAAAACTACCAAAACTAAGAAGACAACTGAAAAAGTGTACCCTTGGATCTAAAAAAAAAAGTGTGGAACAGACTGTGAACCTCTGGGAGAAAATTGGACAGAGAGGAACTGCAAAGCCTTATGCGGACAGAGGAGCGGGATTGAGAATAGAAAGGTAATTATGAATGCCACCAAAATGAATGTCCACCTGTTGGGCTTGGGCCACAAATTTCGGCTTTTGGTAAGATCAAACTGCCCTTAGTCCACAATCTGAATGTGATATGCAGGAATACTATCTCACATAAACATTGTGCCCTAAATATAATTTAAAAAAATATTTTCTCAGTTGGCTTAGATTTTCTATTAATTGAAAAGGGGCAATATTAGATAATATTGCAAACAACATTTAGGATATTATATTTATGTCAGATAACATTCACACTGATTTTTGGGTATGTTCTTCGGGCAGATGGAGGACAGTTCGATTTGGATGATCTGCACCCAGAGAATTTTCTCCCATGTGCTTAATAAATAAAACAAAATAATAAATGCAGCTGTAACTTTAAAGAGAGATGAGGCAGTGGGGAACTGACGTTTACCTTAAATGTGGTATGAGCCTGGAGTGAGAAGGCATATCTTGAGTAATATGTGTGACTGTGAAGGGAACTCAAAAGAGTATCTGGAGAGAGGAATAACATGGGCCTGGCAACTGGGGGAAGGTGACCCAGTGAGTGTTATGAACCAGAGAAAGGAACTGAGGAGGACTAAGACTATGAGGGTATATAGAAGGACTAAGACTATCTGTAGAAGATTTACCATGTGAGAGCTATGATGCTGACTTACAAGGAGAGATTTGCTCGAGAACAGAACTGGGAGGAGTACTCTGGGAGAGATGCAGAGCTAAGGTGGAGGCAGATTAAGGGCACCCAGAAGGAAATAGGGGGCTGAGAGGGGAGAAGCTATGGGCTACCCTGAGAGAGATACGGACAGATCATTTCACGAGAAGAGGTACCAATGAGAAAGGGTGCTCTTTGAGCAAGAGGAAGCTGGTGGTGGGGAGGAAGGACAAGAATGTTTTGAGAGGTATGCGATGAAGGCCATGATTCCAAGATTGGAGGAGAAACAGACCTCTCACTCCTACCAATCCTGCTTCCCATTCCTAGTCTTCATGCCTCTCCTACTCTGCCTGCTCCCCAAACCTCTTCTCCCTTTCCCATTGCCATACATACCGTCCTCCCTGCTCCTCTCATTTTACTTCTTCCGGTGTTCCTTTAATCTTTTTAGTTATTGAATTCTACCTAGTCCTCTTTGCCTCTCCACTCACTTCTCACCACCCTCCCAATCTCTTCCCTCTGCATTACAATCATCACTCCCCCTTAGTCCTCTTAAGCTCTTTACTCCTGCCTCTCAACCACCCTTCATTGTTATACTCTCGACTCCTCGCCTCAGTCCCTTCCCCTTTTCTCTCCCACGGAGTCACTTCTCCTCCTCTCTCCCTCAGCCCTTTGCTCTCCTCAGTCCCTTCCCTTTCTCACTTCGCACCTACCATTCTTCACCCCTCAGTGCTGCCTCCTACTCGCTCTCCATGAGTCTTTTCCCTCTTTTACCCTCAGCCTCTCTCCCTCTCCTCGGTGCCGTCTTTTCCTCTCTCCCCCTCACTCCACTCAGTCCCTTCCTTTCCCACTCCCCTCAGTACATCCCATCCTCACCCCCAGTGCCGCTTTCTCCTCGCTGTCCTTCAGTCTCTTCCCCTCTTGTGCCCAAAGACGCCCCCACTCCTCTATCCTCAGTCTCTCCCTCTCCTTGCTGCACCGCAGACGCTTCCAGTTCTCACTCCCAGCCAGGGCTTTAAGTGGGATAAAACAAGCATTTACAATGCAATAGGTCTCGCAGCATTAAAGTTTGAGTTATTGGCATTGTGTATGACAATTTTTTTTTTTTTTTTGGAAAACAAGTAGGAGAGTAAGGAATTGCGTCCGTAGTCGTCGGACGGGGAATACTCCTGATTCCCTGGGTCAAGGTATGAAAGAACAAAATGAAGGAGTACTACCCGATGAGGGTAAATGAAGGCTTTTGTCTAAACAGAAGGAAATAGGTTTTCCTAACAAAGGAATAATATTTCCTTCTGTTTAGACAAAAGCCTTCATTTACCCTCATCGGGTAGTACTCCTTCATTGTGTATGACAATGCGTTGCATAAAATTTTTAGCAAACTTTGAATTGGTGAGCAGTGAGTGTGTGCAAGAGTATGCTGTTGCTCAGAGCTGTTAATATTCACACAGCTCTGATGATGCACCTCACGCATGGGGCTGACGCAGTTATTATTCACACAGCTCTGATGATGCACCTCAGGCACGGGCTCAGATGCACCTCAGGCACAGGCTCACAGCTGTTATTATTCACACAGTTCTGATGATGCACCTCACGCACGGGGCTGACGCAGTTATTCACAGCTCTGATGATGCACCTCAGGCACGGGCTCACAGCTGTTATTATTCACACAGTTCTGATGATGCACGGGGCTGACGCAGTTATTATTCACACAGCTCTGATGATGCACCTCAGGCACGGGCTCACAGCTGTTATTATTCACACAGCTCTGATGATGCACCTCAGGCACGGGCTCACAGCTGTTATACATTTGCTTTTGTAATTTGCACACTTGTAATTTTCTCCTCATGTATCTTTACTGTGATCAGTTTGAACCAGAAACATTTTTTTCTCCTAACATCAGCAAAGTATGTAGCAGATGATGAATTAAGTGAAAAATATGGCAAATCTGTAATTATGCGGAAGATGCTGTACCCTCAGAATCACATATTTCCAGTGGCCCTGCTTACAGCAATATATTAAGCAATAACATTCTGACAATGGCAAGGTTTTTACTCTTAAGTGAAGTTTCACTAATACAACACAAAATACAGAATGGGAAGGAGCAGTGCAAGTGCCTATAGTCTAAAGAAAAGCACGGGAAATATGTGCTGCCACTGTTCTGCCTTCTCTCATTCTCCCCAAGTACTCGCAGAAAACTGAACTCTGACATAAATAGAAGGAACTTAAAGAACATACTCCACGTTGGGTTACTAGTGACTGCATTTATTCTCTACCAACAAATTCTCTCATTTTGTCATATGAATAGACAGAAATGGATTACAACCAGGGCCATTGGACTTATGTGATTGTGTAGCCGCATTTTCCAGATATTTATGGATTTGATACATTAGCTACATAATCCATCTAGAGCATCATTTGAAATTTTTAACAAAAAAAAATCATAAAAGGATCAAATGTTACTAAAAATGCGGTGATGTGTTGCACAGTGGAAGGCCCTTCACATAGGTTTACTCGTCACTACTGGGGAGAAACATTTATACACAGAGGGATAACGTGCAAAAAATGACACAAGAGTGAAGTAATACTACCCTGCATTACACAGTACAATTTGGTCAACCCCTCTGCATAATTTAGTCCTCCCCTGTTGCATAATTCCAGAAGCCCTGATTATTGTACTTGTCCTATTTATGTCCTAAACTGATAACAGAGAGAAGGGTGAGGTGGGGAGACGTGATGGCGGAGCAGAGAGATGAGAGGGTAATTGGGTTAATAAGGAGGAGGTAAGACTGATGGTAGTGAGAACAAAAGGATAACTGTGATGGGGAGAGAGGAGGGCAAATTGGACAGATTAGAGTGAGAGGAGGGCGATGAACAGAGAAAAGGGTTAGGAAGAGAGAGATGGGTTAAGTGGAGAGAGAAGGGTGAGGTGGAGCGAGAAGAGGGAGGTGGGAACAGAAGTGTGAATTCTAGTCAGAGTCACTTGAGCCACAGCGAGAAGATCCCGAGGTCAGGAGAGCGAAAAAGTATGAAAAGGTGGAAAGAGAGGAGGGTGAGGTGAGAGGTAAATTAAAGGGAAGTGAAGAAAGTGAAGGGACGTACGGAAACAGGTGGCTAAGATGGAGAGAGAGTTTGGATGATGTAAGGAGAGAAGAGAGTGGGCTGGGGTGAAGTAGAGGGTGGAGTTAGCAGGACAGCAAAGTGAAATGGAGAGAAGAAGGGTGAAATCGGAAGAGAGGGATTGACACGGAGAGAAAGGAATGCGAGGTGGAGACAGCATAAGAGATCAAACCTACTATGTATCTTACTATGTACACCCAAGCAAGGAAAATGGCTGGAGTCTGCTATGGTCTCTTGCGCACTGCCCGGAAGATCCTCCCGCTGCTCCCTTTCCAATCGAGGAAACTCCTGATCCAGGGCCTTATCCTGTCCAGGTTGGACTACGGAAACGCCCTGTACCTTGGCGCACCGCGGAAAGTGACAACTAAACTGTAGGTAGTGCAAAATGTTGCCGCACGGATTCTTACCAACACCAAGAGTCGCTGCTCGGCCAAACCGGCCATTAGAGCACTGCACTGGCTGCTCGTCTTGGAAAGAGTGCAGTTTAAGGCGCTTTGTCTAACTCACAAAATTCTCAACGGGAAAGCCCCCCCTATCCTCAAAGATCTGGTCACTCCCTATACCACCTCCAGAACCCTCCGATCCTCTAATGCCTACCTAACCCTGCCACCTAGGATCAAGAAGGCGCGATCGGGAGGCCGACGTTTTTCCTACAACGCCTCCAAACTGTGGAACTCCCTCCCCCCTGATCTCCGTGCACAACCCAATCTTCTGTCATTTCGAAAATCTCTAAAGACCTGGCTGTTCCCGTAAACTTCTCCTTTTGATCTCGCCTGTACTTCTATCAGCGCTGGGACGCTTACGGGCAGCCATGCGCTTTAGAAATCTTAACATTTAACATTAACCTGTAGGTTTAAACTTCTAGAAATGCTCCGTAAAAACTAGTAGTCAGAGCCCGGTAATAGGTATTGTATGCAGCTCACAACTGCACAAGATCACCCAACAGGCACAGACCCAGCTCACAGACACCTGTGGGTCTCTGGACAACCCTGCTTATCTTTATGGCCTACCCATTCTTCTTCTTGGCCTACCCAAAACCCACATTCTGGAGCCGGGCCTGATTTGCAGTCGACTGAGTGACATGCGGACGGCCAGACTAATCTAATTAGGGGACAAACATCTGTAGTCGGGGCAGTCAAGTCTAACAGCAACTTATTTGGACAAGCTACGGGAACACCACGTTATTTGCATCATCACGAGCCAGTTCAGGAGTCAAAGTGCAAGTGCTGAGTAGCGAGTGCCGGGAGCGTGGGAAAAAGTGACAAGATTTCAGAACTGATATCTTTAAAGGTAAACTGTAGAGAGCAACAAGGTAACTGGGGGTAACACTATTACCTAATATCGAATATGCTACTTACCAGTATGCATCTGTTCTTGGCATGTAGGGCTGCTGACATTCATATCTGTGCATAGATCGCCGCCTAGTGTTGGGTCCGGATGATTGCACATTGTTGTCCTGGAAGAGTCTTCGAAGTATCACGAGATAGGTGGCTCCTCCCCGGACTACAGTGCGCATGGGCATCCTCTCCATCTTCAGATTGTTTTTCGCCATTGTGGCAGAGATGGAGTGTAATACAGTGAGTGATGTCCATGCTACGTAGTAATTCTGAATGCTACAGCTGCTACAGGCGCTGGGGAGGAGGGTGGGCGATATGAATGTCAGCAGCCATACATGCCAAGAACAGATGCATACTGGTAAGTAGCATATTCAGTTCGAGGCATGTGGGCTGCTGATTTCATATCTGTGCATAGATTACATAGCAGTCCCTCCTGTTAGCGGCGTCTGCCCGTGCCAGCTGCAGCAGTCTGAAAAAGAGTTTTGAGAACAGCCTGTCCTACAGCTGCCTGCTGTTTGGAATGCACATCTATGCAGTAGTGTTTTGTAAATGTATGTGTGGTGGACCAAGTGGCTGCCTTACATATCTCTTCTAAAGGAATATTCCCCAGGAAAGCCATGGACGCACCTAACTTACGTGTGGAGTGTGCTCATGGTGGAATGGTCAGTGTGCGTTTAGCCTTAGCATAGCAAATCTGTATACACTTAACGATCCACCGGGCTATCCCTGATTTGGAAATGGGGTTGCATGTTTTGTGGAGAAAAAAACAACAAAAAGCTGTTTTGTTTTTCTGAAATCCTTTGTTCTGTCTATATAATACATTAGAACCCTTTTGACATCTAACGTGTGTAGGGATCTCTCCGCGACATTTTCTGGATTAGGAAAGAAAACTGGCAGTTCTATGGTCTGGTTCATGTGGAACTGCGAAATCACCTTAGGCATAAAGGTAGGGTTGGTGCATAATACGACCCTATTTGCGTGGACCTGTATGAATGGCTCTTGAATGGTTAGTGCCTGGAGTTCACTAACTCTTCTTAGTGAGGTAATGGCTACTAGGAAAGCAACTTTCCAGGTCAGAAATTGAATATCACAAGAGTGTAGAGGTTCAAAAGGTGGTCCCATTAATCTGGTGAGGACCACATTCAGGTTCCAGACTGGTGAAGGTGGGTGTCTGGGAGGGATCACTCTTTTGAGTCCTTCCAGAAAAGCCTTAATGGCAGGCACTCTGAATAGTGAGAGGTGCTGCCTGTTTTGAAGATAAGCTGCTATTGCGGATAAATGTATACGAATGGAACTGTACGCCAGATCACATCTGTATAAGTGCAACAAATAACAGATAATGTTTTGAATTGATGCATCCAGTGGGTTAATGTCATTGTCGGTACAATATATGACAAACCTTTTCCATTTAGCCGCATAGCATGCTCTGGTTGTGGGCCGTCTTGCCTCCTTGATGATATTCATACATTCTGGCGGCAAGTTGAGGCAGCCAAATTCTAGGACTTCAGGAGCCAGATCGCCAGGTTGAGCTGTTGCGGATCTGGATGCTGAATGTCGCCATGGTTCTGCGTCAAAAATCTGGGTGTGAGGCGCAGCCTCTGATGCGGTACCACGGATAGTTCTAGAAGCGTGATGTACAATGGTTGGCGTGCCCACATTGGAGCAACCAGGATGAGCGTCACCGAGTGTTGCCGTAGTTTGCGCGCCACCAGCGGTATCAAAGGTGCTGGGGGAAAAGCATACGCTAATTTGCCTGACCAGTTCATCCATCTCGCATTGCCCTGCGACTGGATGTGGGAAACTGCTTGCGAAGCTTTGGCATTTTGCGTTTTCCCTTGTGGCGAACAGGTCTATCTGTGGATGACCCGACTGCTGAAAGTACGGTTGGAGCACTGATGGATGTATCTCCCACTCGTGCATCTGGTGGCTGTGTCTGCTGTGCAGATCCGCCATCTGGTTGTCTTTGCCCGGGAGGTGTTCCGCCATGAGGAAGATGTTCCTTTGAATGGCCCACTTCCACATGCTCTGAGCCAGATGAGAACTGTGGAGAGTGTGTGCCTCCCTGCTTCTGTATGTAGTACATGGCAGTCATGTTGTCCATCCGGATCAACACGACTTTGTTTCACAAGTGTACCTTGAAAGCTTTCAATCGCCATGAAGATTGCCATCAGTTCCAGAAGGTTGATGTGCATCTTCTTTTGCTGTGCTGTCCATAGTCCCTGCACTGTGTAGTGGAGTACATGAGCTCCCCATCCCTCGAGAGACGCGTCAGTCGTCAGTACAATTTGTGGCACAGGCCCTTGGAACGGTCGGCCCTTGCAAAGGTTTTGTGGGTTCCACCAATGCAGAGTTTTGAATGCCCGACCGCTCACCAACACTAGGTCTTTTAATTGACCTTGAGCCTGATTCCACGGACGTGCTAAGCACTCCTGAAGCAGACGCATGTGTAGTCTCGCGTGCGGGACTATGAAAATGCAGGAGGCCATCATGCCTATCAACTGCATGAACACTTTCGCTGGAAGCGAGTGTTGAGGTCTGAATTTTTGTATTAGCAATTGCATGCAGTTTATTCTCGCTGAATTTGGCTGAGCTTTGGCTGCCAGAGTGTTTATTGTCGCGCCCAGGTACTGTCGCACGTTGGCGGGCTGAAGATGTGACTTTGGATAATTCAGTGAGAATCCCAGACTGTGAAGAAGATGAATGGTGTGGGACATGTGGCTGGCACACTGCTGGGCCGTCTTTGCTTGAATAAGCCAGTCGTCCAGATAGGGGTAGACATGTATGTGCTGTCTCCTGAGGTGTGCTGCTACTGTTGCCAGGCACTTTGTGAACACTCTGGGTGCCGTTGTTACTCCGAAAGGGAGGACTTTGAACTGATGATGTTGAATAGTGAACCTGAGATACTGTCTGTGTGATGGGTGTATGGGTATATGAAAATAAGCATCTTTTAGATCCAGTGTTGCGAGGAAGTCTCCCTGACTGAGTAGCGGCAGAACCTGCTGAAAGGTGAGCATATGAAAATGCTCTGACAGAATGTAACTGTTTAGAGGCCTGAGGTCCAGTATAGGTCTGAGAGACCCGTCCTTTTTGGGTATTAAAAAGTACAGAGAGTACACCCCTGACCCTTGGTCTTCTACAGGCACAAGCTCTATGGCCCCTATTTGCAGCATGCTGACGACCTCCTGCTGCAATAAGTGTAAGCGCTCTGCGGACATAGGACGGTGTCTTGGTGGGATGTTGGGTGGAGTGGACGTTAATTCCAGACAATACCCGTACTGTACAATGTCTCTCACCCACCTGTCTGTGGTGATGGACTTCCAGAATGGCAGGAACTGTTGTAGTCTCCCCCCGACAGGTGTTACATGGTCGGGGGGCAGTGACAAGGCGTCACTGTTTGGTATTGGCAGAGGATCTGGAACGGTCGTTTCCTCTGCCCTTGATGTTGTTTCCACGATATCCAAATCGGCTGTTCTTATTGTAGGTGGATTGTGTACCTCCCTTATTGTAATGTGTTTCTTGAGTTGACTGACCTCTTGAGGGGCCCCTAGTATTGGAGCGACGAAAGGAGCCACCCCGAAACTGCTGTGACTGCAGAGCCCCCAATAGACTTTACAGTCTCTGTATCTTTTTTAAGTTTTTCAAGGGTGGTGTCAACCTCAGGTCATTTGAAATAACCAATGAGTCCAATGGCAATTGTCCCCTTATATAAGGAGGGTCTACAGGGGCTGGCCTATATTTCTTCTCAATCCTTGGGCTTAACACCCTGGCCCTAGTGGTGTCCTTAAAAATGTCACTAGCATGCTTGAGGACCCCTTTGAGCATGGGCAGGGTTTTGACTGCCCTTCCCGAAGTGGAAAAAGTGTCGACCAGAAAGTCTTCATCCACAGGGTCAGCATGTAGCTCGGCGTCATGATTACTGGCTGCCCTTTCAATAAGGGCGTTAAAGGCAGTTGTGTCCTCAGTAGGAGACGTTTTCACACTGTACACATGAGTGTCCGGGCCAGTCTGCGGATCCCTTGAGTCAGCAGGGTCTGTCCATTGTTGGTCTTGATCATCAGGATCAGTGTCCACATGATAGAGGTTATCCTCATGCTCATCATCCCCTGCCTCCACATCGGAGTATGTTGGGGAAAAAGTTTGAGGTACCTGTCCATAGTGATGGAGGGGTTCCACAAGAGCTGGAGAAGTTGTAGAAACTCTTCTTCTTCAAAAGGAATCTTATATGACTCCATGGGAGTTTCCGGCATTAACTTTCTTTTGTATATGGACAGTCTACCAGTTTCCGAGTCGATGAATTGTCTCGGATCCTGGTCTTCAGGCTCTTCTGTAGCCACCATTTGTCGACACATGTTTAGTGGCGCCGATAGATTGTTTCGGCTCGAACATCTTCGGACGCACCGAGGGTGGTAACCCGAACTTGATAGGTGTCGACGCGGTCTGAACTTGTCCTACCAGCTTCGGCGTCGGGGCCTTTTTCGGTCCGACCGATGTAGCCTTTTCCTTGATGCGTTGGAGCGACTCCGACACTTCTTTGGCCATGAACGGACTGGGAGGCGTCGACTCGACAGGGTCCTTGGAGCCAGTCTTCGACTTGTCCGTAGGCTTCGACCGAGGATGGATCCCTTCCTTCGGTTCGAGCTTCTTGTGCAAATCGACTCCCTTCGGCGTCGGCCTTGGTGGTTCGACGGCCTTGACCTTGGTCTTCGGTGCCCCAACCATCGACTCGACGACTGAGCTTTCCGGCATAGACGGCCATTTTCTTCGGCTCCGAGGGGTTTGAGGCCTTGGAGCCGACCAGAGTCACTTGCACTTTCGGTTTCCGCAAAGATGCTGTCGGTTTCGATTTCTTTGCATCGACTGATGGCGGTTTCGAAACCGAAGGCTCTTTAGTAATGTTCGAAGCCGGGCCTTTATGCGGGGCTGTAGAACGAGATTGTAAATCTTGGGTAAGGCCTAATGGCGATCCCTCGACCTGAGCCTTATTAAGTGCGTCATCTTCGGCCCCCGTATAGCCGGTTTGGCCTAGCTCTTCGCCCGAGCTATCTTCTACGGCCCCAAGGAGCTCCACGTCGTCTCCTACCTCATAGACGACGTTTTCCTCTTCGTCCTGCACCTCCTAGTCTTCGGCATCATAGTCAGAGTCATGGCCCGAAGCCGGATCGGAGCAGTGTTCCTGATCCTCCAGATCGACGACCTCTTTGTCCTCGGTTCCAAAGATGTTCACGGGAACAGGCGCTGACTTCTTTGACTCCAATCGAGCCGCGCGTTGAATCTTGAGAGTTTTCTTCGACCTGAACCGGGCACATGCCATACAGTTGGCTTCGTTGTGGTCTGGGAACAGGTACTTGTTGCACACCGGGTGGACATCGATGTGCGGGTATTTTGCATTGCAAAGGGGACACCTCTTGAATGGACTTCTTTCCATTTGAGATCGAAGATCGGGTAGAGTATGGAAAGAAAAACTTGTTGAGTCCTCGATGTCCTCCTGAAGAAAGGCACCGATACCGAACGAAACTATACCAACTCTATCGAAAGCCTTTTGGCCTTGTAGAAAGTATTCCTAACTTGAGCTAAGATAGTAACATCCGAACCCAATGGCGGAAAAAAACAATATGAAGATGGAGAGGATGCCCATGCGCACTGTAGTCCGGGGAGGAGCCACCTATCTCGTGATACTTCGAAGACTCTTCCAGGACAACAATGTGCAATCATCCAGACCCAACACTAGGCGGCGAGCTATGCACAGATATGAATTCAGCAGCCCACATGCCTCGAACCTCAGGATAGTGGTCTTGTGCAGACAGCACATACAAACACCAGTCTCAATGGAGGCTAATATTTGATGCGGTTTAAACTGTCTACGCCCTTGGGTTGGACATTCCCACTTGTAACCGAGGAAATGTGGCCTCGAACACACAGGGACACAAATAACTGGGATAAGAACTGCGCGATCAGCCAGACCTGGGCTGACACCCATCAACGGGGCGCTACTGGCATTCTTTGCAGAGGGGACACACATGCTCAGCATCACCAGGGCCGCTTCCTCCACACCCCCTTCAAGTAAAAATAAATAAGTCACCTACCAGACAGCAGCAAAGAAAGGAGACACGAGGGGCGGCAGGAGGTAAAGAAAAAAAAAAAACGAAACCGTGAGCAAAGGCGAAACCTGCCGTGGGGCGGGACTTAAGTCTTTGGACGCCCACGCCCACGGAGTGCCTGGGCAGAAAAGCAGTGCTGGTGACGCCGGGCTCCCATGCCTGAGGGAGAGCCCCGCTTAGGATGCAGAAGTCCGGAGTGCCGGTAAGTGGGGCTTAGTTGTAGGAGGGAGGGGGGGTGTGTATGTGTGGGGGTAGGGGGGTGTCTCTATGTGTGTGCGTGTGTGTAGGTGCACTCGTGTGTGTGTGTGTCTCTGTTTATGCGCATGCGTGCAGGGGGAGGTGTGGCTGTGTGGTACAGCTTTCCAGGAGAGTAGAGAGGAGCTGGCCACAGCGAGCGCGTTCGCGTGTCCCGCTCAATTCCGAGCGCGCAGCCAGCTCCTGTATCCTCTCCTGGAAAGAAGACTCGCTGACTATAGGTCTCTGGCGAGACCGCGGCTAACGCCTACGAGACCTAAAAAACTGGGGGAGTCTCTCAAAGGGGTGTGGTCGATGTGATTAAGGGCGTGGCTTAAAACATTAAAGCTAAATATCTGTGCTTAGCATAGTGTGCCATCTGACTAGTATTTCCCCTCTTCTGTCATTGTACACAGATATATCATACAACATGTAACATCACACCTACAACAAGCCAGGACTATTGGCTTTGTCAATGGTTTAGTTGCATAAGATAAAAAGCAACAACTATGGCTCCATTGTTTAGAATATTGAAAACTATTCAGTTCTGAAAGGATGAGACTGTGCAAGAACTAGAAGTAGTCCCTTTGAAATTACATCATAGGCAGTGAAGGGTGGCACTGCTGCAGAAATACGATTTATTTTCACCCTGATGGCGATGGCAAAAATAGAGAGCCCGATAGAGACCCGTCTCAGCACCTGCTTTTTAGGTTTTGCCTCGCCAAAAAGATGCGCTCTGCGCATCTTTTTTGCGCAGCAAAAACCTAATGAGAACTGTAGTGTGGCTTTGGGTCGGCCCTCGTCATTCATTGGCTGGCTCCATAAATGGAGCCTAGCCATTGGATGAGGGGCCTGTCCGTCAATGCCGGACCAGACACGGGGGCGTTCCCGAGATTCTTTGGCTTTTGGCTACGTCAGCCGAAAGCCTCTTCTCGGGAACGCCCCCGAATCTGGTCCGGGATTGAGGGCACCCGCCGGGAAAGGGCATGAAGGTCAAACCAAGCTGCAGGGAGGTATCGCCGGCAGCTCGTCATCCGAGGAGATGGTTGGCTGCAGGGAAAGTAGGAGGCATGAAGATTATACCGAGTGCAGAGTGGTGCTTCAGAGTGGAGCTTCAGAGTGGAGCTTTAGAGTGGAGCTTCAGAGTGGAGCGCCAGAGTGGAGCGCCAGAGTGGAGCGCCAGAGTGCAGAGTGGAGCTTCAGAGTGGAGCTTCAGAGTGGAGCTTCAGAGTGGAGCTTCAGAGTGGAGCTTCAGAGTGGAGCTTCAGAGTGGAGCTTCAGAGTGGAGCTTCAGAGTGGAGCTTCAGAGTGCAGAGTAGAGCTTCAGAGTGGAGCTTCAGAGTGCAGAGTGGAGCTTCAGAGTGCAGAGTGGAGCTTCAGAGTGGAGCTACAGAGTGGAGCTTCAGAGTGGAGCTTCAGAGTGGAGCTTCAGAGTGGAGCTTCAGAGTGGAGCTTCAGAGTGGAGCTTCAGAGTGGAGCTTCAGAGTGGAGCTTCAGAGTGGAGCTTCAGAGTGGAGCTTCAGAGTGCAGAGTGCAGATTCAGAGTGGAGCTTCAGAGTGCAGAGTGGAGCTTCAGAGTGGAGCTTCAGAGTGCAGAGTGGAGCTTCAGAGTGGAGCTTCAGAGTGGAGCTTCAGAGTGGAGCTTCAGAGTGGAGCTTCAGAGTGGAGCTTCAGAGTGGAGCTTCAGAGTGCAGCTTCAGAGTGGAGCTTCAGAGTGGAGCTTCAGAGTGCAGAGTGGAGCTTCAGAGTGGAGCTTCAAAGTGGAGCTTCAGAGTGGAGCTTCAGAGTGCAGAGTGGAGCTTCAGAGTGGAGCTTCAGAGTGGAGCTTCAGAGTGGAGCTTCAAAGTGGAGCTTCAGAGTGCAGAGTGGAGCTTCAGAGTGGAGCTTCAGAGTGGAGCTTCAGAGTGGAGCTTCAGAGTGGAGCTTCAGAGTGGAGCTTCAGAGTGCAGAGTGGAGCTTCAGAGTGCAGAGTGGAGCTTCAGAGTGGAGCTTCAGAGTGGAGCTTCAGAGTGCAGAGTGGAGCTTCAGAGTGGAGCTTCAGAGTGGAGCTTCAGAGTGCAGAGTGGAGCTTCAGAGTGGAGCTTCAGAGTGGAGCTTCAGAGTGGAGCTTCAGAGTGGAGCTTCAGAGTGCAGAGTAGAGCTTCAGAGTGCAGAGTAGAGCTTCAGAGTGCAGAGTAGAGCTTCAGAGTGCAGAGTAGAGCTTCAGAGTGCAGAGTAGAGCTTCAGAGTGCAGAGTGGAGCTTCAGAGTGCAGAGTGGAGCTTCAGAGTGCAGAGTGGAGCTTCAGAGTGCAGAGTGGAGCTTCAGAGTGCAGAGTGGAGCTTCAGAGTGCAGAGTGGAGCTTCAGAGTGGAGCTTCAGAGTGGAGCTTCAGAGTGGAGCTTCAGAGTGGAGCTTCAGAGTGGAGCTTCAGAGTGCAGATTCAGAGTGCAGATTCAGAGTGCAGAGTGGAGCTTCAGAGTGGAGCTTCAGAGTGCAGAGTGGAGCTTCAGAGTGCAGAGTGGAGCTGCAGAGTGGAGCTTCAGAGTGCAGAGTGGAGCTTCAGAGTGCAGAGTGGAGCTTCAGAGTGGAGCTTCAGAGTGGAGCTTCAGAGTGGAGCTTCAGAGTGCAGAGTGGAGCTTCAGAGTGCAGAGTGGAGCTTCAGAGTGGAGCTTCAGAGTGCAGAGTGGAGCTTCAGAGTGGAGCTTCAGAGTGCAGAGTGGAGCTTCAGAGTGGAGCTTCAGAGTGCAGAGTAGAGCTTCAGAGTGGAGCTTCAGAGTGCAGAGTAGAGCTTCAGAGTGGAGCTTCAGAGTGCAGAGTAGAGCTTCAGAGGGGAGCTTCAGAGTGGAGCTTCAGAGTGGAGCTTCAGAGTGGAGCTTCAGAGTGGAGCTTCAGAGTGGAGCTTCAGAGTGGAGCTTCAGAGTGGAGCTTCAGAGTGGAGCTTCAGAGTGGAGCTTCAGAGTGCAGAGTGGAGCTTCAGAGTGGAGCTTCAGAGTGGAGCTTCAGAGTGCAGAGTGGAGCTTCAGAGTGCAGAGTGGAGCTTCAGAGTGCAGAGTGGAGCTTCAGAGTGCAGAGTGGAGCTTCAGAGTGCAGAGTGGAGCTTCAGAGTGCAGAGTGGAGCTTCAGAGTGCAGAGTGGAGCTTCAGAGTGCAGAGTGGAGCTTCAGAGTGGAGCTTCAGAGTGCAGAGTGGAGCTTCAGAGTGGAGCTTCAAAGTGGAGCTTCAGAGTGCAGCTTCAGAGTGGAGCTTCAGAGTGGAGCTTCAGAGTGCAGAGTGGAGCTTCAGAGTGGAGCTTCAGAGTGCAGAGTGGAGCTTCAGAGTGCAGAGTGGAGCTTCAGAGTGCAGAGTGGAGCTTCAGAGTGCAGAGTGGAGCTTCAGAGTGGAGCTTCAGAGTGGAGCTTCAGAGTGGAGCTTCAGAGTGGAGCTTCAGAGTGGAGCTTCAGAGTGGAGCTTCAGAGTGGAGCTTCAGAGTGGAGCTTCAGAGTGGAGCTTCAGAGTGGAGCTTCAGAGTGGAGCTTCAGAGTGGAGCTTCAGAGTGCAGCTTCAGAGTGCAGCTTCAAAGTGGAGCTTCAAAGTGGAGCTTCAGAGTGGAGCTTCAGAGTGCAGAGTGGAGCTTCAGAGTTCAGAGTGGAGCTTCAGAGTGGAGCTTCAGAGTGGAGCTTCAGAGTGGAGCTTCAGAGTGGAGCTTCAGAGTGGAGCTTCAGAGTGGAGCTTCAGAGTGGAGCTTCAGAGTGGAGCTTCAGAGTGGAGCTTCAGAGTGGAGCTTCAGAGTGGAGCTTCAGAGTGGAGCTTCAGAGTGGAGCTTCAGAGTGGAGCTTCAGAGTGCAGAGTGGAGCTTCAGAGTGGAGCTTCAGAGTGCAGAGTGGAGCTTCAGAGTGGAGCTTCAGAGTGCAGAGTGGAGCTTCAGAGTGGAGCTTCAGAGTGGAGCTTCAGAGTGCAGAGTGGAGCTTCAGAGTGGAGCTTCAGAGTGGAGCTTCAGAGTGCAGCTTCAGAGTGGAGCTTCAGAGTGGAGCTTCAGAGTGGAGCTTCAGAGTGGAGCTTCAGAGTGGAGCTTCAGAGTGGAGCTTCAGAGTGCAGAGTAGAGCTTCAGAGTGCAGAGTAGAGCTTCAGAGTGCAGAGTAGAGCTTCAGAGTGCAGAGTAGAGCTTCAGAGTGCAGAGTGGAGCTTCAGAGTGCAGAGTGGAGCTTCAGAGTGCAGAGTGGAGCTTCAGAGTGCAGAGTGGAGCTTCAGAGTGCAGAGTGGAGCTTCAGAGTGCAGAGTGGAGCTTCAGAGTGCAGAGCGGAGCTTCAGAGTGCAGAGCGGAGCTTCAGAGTGGAGCTTCAGAGTGGAGCTTCAGAGTGCAGCTTCAGAGTGCAGCTTCAGAGTGCAGCTTCAGAGTGCAGCTTCAGAGTGCAGCTTCAGAGTGCAGCTTCAGAGTGCAGCTTCAGAGTGCAGCTTCAGAGTGGAGCTTCAGAGTGGAGCTTCAGAGTGGAGCTTCAGAGTGGAGCTTCAGAGTGGAGCTTCAGAGTGGAGCTTCAGAGTGGAGCTTCAGAGTGGAGCTTCAGAGTGGAGCTTCAGAGTGGAGCTTCAGAGTGCAGAGTGGAGCTTTAGAGTGGAGCTTCAGAGTGCAGAGTGGAGCTTCAGAGTGCAGAGTGGAGCTTCAGAGTGGAGCTTCAGAGTGGAGCTTCAGAGTGCAGCTTCAGAGTGGAGCTTCAGAGTGGAGCTTCAGAGTGGAGCTTCAGAGTGGAGCTTCAGAGTGCAGAGTAGAGCTTCAGAGTGGAGCTTCAGAGTGCAGAGTGGAGCTTCAGAGTGCAGAGTGGAGCTTCAGAGTGCAGAGTAGAGCTTCAGAGTGGAGCTTCAGAGTGGAGCTTCAGAGTGGAGCTTCAGAGTGGAGCTTCAGAGTGCAGAGTGGAGCTTCAGAGTGGAGCTTCAGAGTGCAGAGTGGAGCTTCAGAGTGGAGCTTCAGAGTGGAGCTTCAGAGTGGAGCTTCAGAGTGGAGCTTCAGAGTGGAGCTTCAGAGTGGAGCTTCAGAGTGGAGCTTCAGAGTGGAGCTTCAGAGTGCAGAGTGGAGCTTCAGAGTGGAGCTTCAGAGTGCAGAGTGGAGCTTCAGAGTGGAGCTTCAAAGTGGAGCTTCAGAGTGGAGCTTCAGAGTGCAGAGTGGAGCTTCAGAGTGGAGCTTCAAAGTGGAGCTTCAAAGTGGAGCTTCAGAGTGCAGAGTGGAGCTTCAGAGTGCAGAGTGGAGCTTCAGAGTGGAGCTTCAGAGTGGAGCTTCAGAGTGGAGCTTCAGAGTGGAGCTTCAGAGTGGAGCTTCAGAGTGGAGCTTCAGAGTGAAGCTTCAGAGTGGAGCTTCAGAGTGGAGCTTCAGAGTGGAGCTTCAGAGTGGAGCTTCAGAGTGGAGCTTCAGAGTGGAGCTTCAGAGTGGAGCTTCAGAGTGGAGCTTCAGAGTGGAGCTTCAGAGTGGAGCTTCAGAGTGGAGCTTCAGAGTGGAGCTTCAGAGTGGAGCTTCAGAGTGCAGAGTGGAGCTTTAGAGTGGAGCTTCAGAGTGCAGAGTGGAGCTTCAGAGTGCAGAGTGGAGCTTCAGAGTGGAGCTTCAGAGTGGAGCTTCAGAGTGCAGCTTCAGAGTGCAGCTTCAGAGTGGAGCTTCAGAGTGGAGCTTCAGAGTGGAGCTTCAGAGTGGAGCTTCAGAGTGCAGAGTAGAGCTTCAGAGTGGAGCTTCAGAGTGCAGAGTGGAGCTTCAGAGTGCAGAGTAGAGCTTCAGAGTGGAGCTTCAGAGTGGAGCTTCAGAGTGGAGCTTCAGAGTGGAGCTTCAGAGTGCAGAGTGGAGCTTCAGAGTGGAGCTTCAGAGTGCAGAGTGGAGCTTCAGAGTGGAGCTTCAGAGTGGAGCTTCAGAGTGGAGCTTCAGAGTGGAGCTTCAGAGTGGAGCTTCAGAGTGGAGCTTCAGAGTGGAGCTTCAGAGTGGAGCTTCAGAGTGCAGAGTGGAGCTTCAGAGTGGAGCTTCAGAGTGCAGAGTGGAGCTTCAGAGTGGAGCTTCAAAGTGGAGCTTCAGAGTGGAGCTTCAGAGTGCAGAGTGGAGCTTCAGAGTGGAGCTTCAAAGTGGAGCTTCAAAGTGGAGCTTCAGAGTGCAGAGTGGAGCTTCAGAGTGGAGCTTCAGAGTGGAGCTTCAGAGTGGAGCTTCAGAGTGGAGCTTCAGAGTGGAGCTTCAGAGTGGAGCTTCAGAGTGGAGCTTCAGAGTGGAGCTTCAGAGTGGAGCTTCAGAGTGGAGCTTCAGAGTGGAGCTTCAGAGTGGAGCTTCAGAGTGGAGCTTCAGAGTGGAGCTTCAGAGTGCAGAGTAGAGCTTCAGAGTGGAGCTTCAGAGTGCAGAGTGGAGCTTCAGAGTGCAGAGTGGAGCTTCAGAGTGGAGCTTCAGAGTGGAGCTTCAGAGTGGAGCTTCAGAGTGAAGCTTCAGAGTGGAGCTTCAGAGTGGAGCTTCAGAGTGGAGCTTCAGAGTGGAGCTTCAGAGTGGAGCTTCAGAGTGGAGCTTCAGAGTGCAGAGTGCAGATTCAGAGTGGAGCTTCAGAGTGCAGAGTGGAGCTTCAGAGTGGAGCTTCAGAGTGCAGAGTGGAGCTTCAGAGTGGAGCTTCAGAGTGGAGCTTCAGAGTGGAGCTTCAGAGTGGAGCTTCAGAGTGCAGCTTCAGAGTGGAGCTTCAGAGTGCAGCTTCAGAGTGGAGCTTCAGAGTGGAGCTTCAGAGTGCAGAGTGGAGCTTCAGAGTGGAGCTTCAAAGTGGAGCTTCAGAGTGGAGCTTCAGAGTGCAGAGTGGAGCTTCAGAGTGGAGCTTCAGAGTGGAGCTTCAAAGTGGAGCTTCAGAGTGCAGAGTGGAGCTTCAAAGTGGAGCTTCAGAGTGCAGAGTGGAGCTTCAGAGTGGAGCTTCAGAGTGGAGCTTCAGAGTGGAGCTTCAAAGTGGAGCTTCAGAGTGCAGAGTGGAGCTTCAGAGTGGAGCTTCAGAGTGGAGCTTCAGAGTGGAGCTTCAGAGTGGAGCTTCAGAGTGGAGCTTCAGAGTGCAGAGTGGAGCTTCAGAGTGCAGAGTGGAGCTTCAGAGTGGAGCTTCAGAGTGGAGCTTCAGAGTGCAGAGTGGAGCTTCAGAGTGGAGCTTCAGAGTGGAGCTTCAGAGTGGAGCTTCAGAGTGCAGAGTGGAGCTTCAGAGTGGAGCTTCAGAGTGGAGCTTCAGAGTGGAGCTTCAGAGTGGAGCTTCAGAGTGGAGCTTCAGAGTGGAGCTTCAGAGTGGAGCTTCAGAGTGGAGCTTCAGAGTGCAGAGTAGAGCTTCAGAGTGCAGAGTAGAGCTTCAGAGTGCAGAGTAGAGCTTCAGAGTGCAGAGTAGAGCTTCAGAGTGCAGAGTGGAGCTTCAGAGTGCAGAGTGGAGCTTCAGAGTGCAGAGTGGAGCTTCAGAGTGCAGAGTGGAGCTTCAGAGTGCAGAGTGGAGCTTCAGAGTGCAGAGTGGAGCTTCAGAGTGCAGAGTGGAGCTTCAGAGTGCAGAGTGGAGCTTCAGAGTGCAGAGTGGAGCTTCAGAGTGGAGCTTCAGAGTGGAGCTTCAGAGTGGAGCTTCAGAGTGGAGCTTCAGAGTGGAGCTTCAGAGTGGAGCTTCAGAGTGCAGATTCAGAGTGCAGATTCAGAGTGCAGATTCAGAGTGCAGAGTGGAGCTTCAGAGTGGAGCTTCAGAGTGCAGAGTGGAGCTTCAGAGTGCAGAGTGGAGCTGCAGAGTGGAGCTTCAGAGTGCAGAGTGGAGCTTCAGAGTGCAGAGTGGAGCTTCAGAGTGGAGCTTCAGAGTGGAGCTTCAGAGTGCAGAGTGGAGCTTCAGAGTGGAGCTTCAGAGTGGAGCTTCAGAGTGCAGAGTGGAGCTTCAGAGTGCAGAGTGGAGCTTCAGAGTGGAGCTTCAGAGTGCAGAGTGGAGCTTCAGAGTGGAGCTTCAGAGTGCAGAGTGGAGCTTCAGAGTGGAGCTTCAGAGTGCAGAGTAGAGCTTCAGAGTGGAGCTTCAGAGTGCAGAGTAGAGCTTCAGAGTGCAGAGTAGAGCTTCAGAGTGGAGCTTCAGAGTGGAGCTTCAGAGTGGAGCTTCAGAGTGGAGCTTCAGAGTGGAGCTTCAGAGTGGAGCTTCAGAGTGGAGCTTCAGAGTGGAGCTTCAGAGTGGAGCTTCAGAGTGGAGCTTCAGAGTGGAGCTTCAGAGTGGAGCTTCAGAGTGGAGCTTCAGAGTGGAGCTTCAGAGTGGAGCTTCAGAGTGGAGCTTCAGAGTGGAGCTTCAGAGTGGAGCTTCAGAGTGGAGCTTCAGAGTGGAGCTTCAGAGTGCAGAGTGGAGCTTCAGAGTGCAGAGTGGAGCTTCAGAGTGCAGAGTGGAGCTTCAGAGTGCAGAGTGGAGCTTCAGAGTGCAGAGTGGAGCTTCAGAGTGCAGAGTGGAGCTTCAGAGTGGAGCTTCAGAGTGCAGAGTGGAGCTTCAGAGTGGAGCTTCAAAGTGGAGCTTCAGAGTGGAGCTTCAGAGTGCAGAGTGGAGCTTCAGAGTGGAGCTTCAGAGTGCAGAGTGGAGCTTCAGAGTGGAGCTTCAGAGTGCAGAGTGGAGCTTCAGAGTGCAGAGTGGAGCTTCAGAGTGCAGAGTGGAGCTTCAGAGTGCAGAGTGGAGCTTCAGAGTGCAGAGTGGAGCTTCAGAGTGCAGAGTGGAGCTTCAGAGTGCAGAGTGGAGCTTCAGAGTGCAGAGTGGAGCTTCAGAGTGGAGCTTCAGAGTGGAGCTTCAGAGTGGAGCTTCAGAGTGGAGCTTCAGAGTGGAGCTTCAGAGTGCAGAGTGGAGCTTCAGAGTGGAGCTTCAGAGTGGAGCTTCAGAGTGGAGCTTCAGAGTGGAGCTTCAGAGTGGAGCTTCAGAGTGGAGCTTCAGAGTGGAGCTTCAAAGTGGAGCTTCAGAGTGGAGCTTCAGAGTGCAGAGTGGAGCTTCAGAGTGCAGAGTGGAGCTTCAGAGTGGAGCTTCAGAGTGGAGCTTCAGAGTGGAGCTTCAGAGTGGAGCTTCAGAGTGGAGCTTCAGAGTGGAGCTTCAGAGTGGAGCTTCAGAGTGGAGCTTCAGAGTGGAGCTTCAGAGTGGAGCTTCAGAGTGCAGAGTGGAGCTTCAGAGTGGAGCTTCAGAGTGCAGAGTGGAGCTTCAGAGTGGAGCTTCAGAGTGCAGAGTGGAGCTTCAGAGTGGAGCTTCAGAGTGCAGAGTGGAGCTTCAGAGTGGAGCTTCAGAGTGGAGCTTCAGAGTGCAGCTTCAGAGTGCAGCTTCAGAGTGCAGCTTCAGAGTGGAGCTTCAGAGTGGAGCTTCAGAGTGGAGCTTCAGAGTGGAGCTTCAGAGTGGAGCTTCAGAGTGCAGAGTAGAGCTTCAGAGTGCAGAGTAGAGCTTCAGAGTGCAGAGTAGAGCTTCAGAGTGCAGAGTAGAGCTTCAGAGTGCAGAGTGGAGCTTCAGAGTGCAGAGTGGAGCTTCAGAGTGCAGAGTGGAGCTTCAGAGTGCAGAGTGGAGCTTCAGAGTGCAGAGTGGAGCTTCAGAGTGCAGAGTGGAGCTTCAGAGTGCAGAGTGGAGCTTCAGAGTGCAGAGCGGAGCTTCAGAGTGCAGAGCGGAGCTTCAGAGTGGAGCTTCAGAGTGGAGCTTCAGAGTGGAGCTTCAGAGTGCAGCTTCAGAGTGCAGCTTCAGAGTGCAGCTTCAGAGTGCAGCTTCAGAGTGCAGCTTCAGAGTGCAGCTTCAGAGTGCAGCTTCAGAGTGGAGCTTCAGAGTGGAGCTTCAGAGTGCAGCTTCAGAGTGGAGCTTCAGAGTGGAGCTTCAGAGTGGAGCTTCAGAGTGGAGCTTCAGAGTGGAGCTTCAGAGTGCAGAGTGGAGCTTTAGAGTGGAGCTTCAGAGTGCAGAGTGGAGCTTCAGAGTGCAGAGTGGAGCTTCAGAGTGGAGCTTCAGAGTGCAGCTTCAGAGTGGAGCTTCAGAGTGGAGCTTCAGAGTGGAGCTTCAGAGTGGAGCTTCAGAGTGGAGCTTCAGAGTGGAGCTTCAGAGTGCAGAGTGGAGCTTCAGAGTGGAGCTTCAGAGTGGAGCTTCAGAGTGGAGCTTCAGAGTGCAGAGTGGAGCTTCAGAGTGGAGCTTCAGAGTGCAGAGTGGAGCTTCAGAGTGGAGCTTCAGAGTGGAGCTTCAGAGTGCAGAGTGGAGCTTCAGAGTGCAGAGTGGAGCTTCAGAGTGCAGAGTGGAGCTTCAGAGTGCAGAGTGGAGCTTCAGAGTGCAGAGTGGAGCTTCAGAGTGCAGAGTGGAGCTTCAGAGTGCAGAGTGGAGCTTCAGAGTGCAGAGTGGAGCTTCAGAGTGCAGAGTGGAGCTTCAGAGTGCAGAGTGGAGCTTCAGAGTGCAGAGTGGAGCTTCAGAGTGGAGCTTCAGAGTGCAGAGTGGAGCTTCAGAGTGGAGCTTCAGAGTGGAGCTTCAGAGTGGAGCTTCAGAGTGGAGCTTCAGAGTGGAGCTTCAGAGTGGAGCTTCAGAGTGCAGAGTGGAGCTTCAGAGTGGAGCTTCAGAGTGCAGAGTGGAGCTTCAGAGTGGAGCTTCAGAGTGCAGAGTGGAGCTTCAGAGTGCAGAGTGGAGCTTCAGAGTGCAGAGTGGAGCTTCAGAGTGCAGAGTGGAGCTTCAGAGTGGAGCTTCAGAGTGGAGCTTCAGAGTGCAGAGTGGAGCTTCAGAGTGCAGAGTGGAGCTTCAGAGTGCAGAGCGGAGCTTCAGAGTGCAGAGCGGAGCTTCAGAGTGGAGCTTCAGAGTGGAGCTTCAGAGTGGAGCTTCAGAGTGCAGCTTCAGAGTGCAGCTTCAGAGTGCAGCTTCAGAGTGCAGCTTCAGAGTGCAGCTTCAGAGTGCAGCTTCAGAGTGGAGCTTCAGAGTGCAGCTTCAGAGTGGAGCTTCAGAGTGGAGCTTCAGAGTGGAGCTTCAGAGTGGAGCTTCAGAGTGGAGCTTCAGAGTGGAGCTTCAGAGTGGAGCTTCAGAGTGGAGCTTCAGAGTGGAGCTTCAGAGTGCAGAGTGGAGCTTTAGAGTGGAGCTTCAGAGTGCAGAGTGGAGCTTCAGAGTGCAGAGTGGAGCTTCAGAGTGGAGCTTCAGAGTGCAGCTTCAGAGTGGAGCTTCAGAGTGGAGCTTCAGAGTGGAGCTTCAGAGTGGAGCTTCAGAGTGGAGCTTCAGAGTGGAGCTTCAGAGTGGAGCTTCAGAGTGCAGAGTAGAGCTTCAGAGTGGAGCTTCAGAGTGCAGAGTGGAGCTTCAGAGTGCAGAGTAGAGCTTCAGAGTGGAGCTTCAGAGTGGAGCTTCAGAGTGGAGCTTCAGAGTGGAGCTTCAGAGTGGAGCTTCAGAGTGGAGCTTCAGAGTGGAGCTTCAGAGTGGAGCTTCAGAGTGCAGAGTGGAGCTTCAGAGTGGAGCTTCAGAGTGCAGAGTGGAGCTTCAGAGTGGAGCTTCAGAGTGGAGCTTCAGAGTGGAGCTTCAGAGTGGAGCTTCAGAGTGGAGCTTCAGAGTGGAGCTTCAGAGTGGAGCTTCAGAGTGGAGCTTCAGAGTGGAGCTTCAGAGTGCAGAGTGGAGCTTCAGAGTGGAGCTTCAGAGTGCAGAGTGGAGCTTCAGAGTGGAGCTTCAGAGTGCAGAGTGGAGCTTCAGAGTGGAGCTTCAAAGTGGAGCTTCAAAGTGGAGCTTCAGAGTGCAGAGTGGAGCTTCAGAGTGCAGAGTGGAGCTTCAGAGTGGAGCTTCAGAGTGGAGCTTCAGAGTGGAGCTTCAGAGTGGAGCTTCAGAGTGGAGCTTCAGAGTGGAGCTTCAGAGTGGAGCTTCAGAGTGAAGCTTCAGAGTGGAGCTTCAGAGTGGAGCTTCAGAGTGGAGCTTCAGAGTGGAGCTTCAGAGTGGAGCTTCAGAGTGGAGCTTCAGAGTGGAGCTTCAGAGTGGAGCTTCAGAGTGGAGCTTCAGAGTGCAGAGTAGAGCTTCAGAGTGGAGCTTCAGAGTGCAGAGTGGAGCTTCAGAGTGCAGAGTGGAGCTTCAGAGTGGAGCTACAGAGTGGAGCTTCAGAGTGGAGCTTCAGAGTGGAGCTTCAGAGTGGAGCTTCAGAGTGGAGCTTCAGAGTGGAGCTTCAGAGTGCAGAGTGCAGATTCAGAGTGGAGCTTCAGAGTGCAGAGTGGAGCTTCAGAGTGGAGCTTCAGAGTGCAGAGTGGAGCTTCAGAGTGGAGCTTCAGAGTGCAGAGTGGAGCTTCAGAGTGGAGCTTCAGAGTGGAGCTTCAGAGTGGAGCTTCAGAGTGGAGCTTCAGAGTGGAGCTTCAGAGTGCAGAGTGGAGCTTCAAAGTGGAGCTTCAGAGTGGAGCTTCAGAGTGCAGAGTGGAGCTTCAGAGTGCAGAGTGGAGCTTCAGAGTGGAGCTTCAGAGTGGAGCTTCAGAGTGGAGCTTCAGAGTGGAGCTTCAGAGTGGAGCTTCAGAGTGGAGCTTCAGAGTGGAGCTTCAGAGTGGAGCTTCAGAGTGGAGCTTCAGAGTGCAGAGTGGAGCTTCAGAGTGGAGCTTCAGAGTGCAGAGTGGAGCTTCAGAGTGGAGCTTCAGAGTGCAGAGTGGAGCTTCAGAGTGGAGCTTCAGAGTGCAGAGTGGAGCTTCAGAGTGGAGCTTCAGAGTGGAGCTTCAGAGTGCAGAGTGGAGCTTCAGAGTGGAGCTTCAGAGTGGAGCTTCAGAGTGGAGCTTCAGAGTGCAGAGTGGAGCTTCAGAGTGGAGCTTCAGAGTGGAGCTTCAGAGTGGAGCTTCAGAGTGGAGCTTCAGAGTGGAGCTTCAGAGTGGAGCTTCAGAGTGGAGCTTCAGAGTGGAGCTTCAGAGTGCAGAGTAGAGCTTCAGAGTGCAGAGTAGAGCTTCAGAGTGCAGAGTAGAGCTTCAGAGTGCAGAGTAGAGCTTCAGAGTGCAGAGTGGAGCTTCAGAGTGCAGAGTGGAGCTTCAGAGTGCAGAGTGGAGCTTCAGAGTGCAGAGTGGAGCTTCAGAGTGCAGAGTGGAGCTTCAGAGTGCAGAGTGGAGCTTCAGAGTGCAGAGTGGAGCTTCAGAGTGCAGAGCGGAGCTTCAGAGTGCAGAGCGGAGCTTCAGAGTGGAGCTTCAGAGTGGAGCTTCAGAGTGGAGCTTCAGAGTGGAGCTTCAGAGTGCAGCTTCAGAGTGCAGCTTCAGAGTGCAGCTTCAGAGTGCAGCTTCAGAGTGCAGCTTCAGAGTGCAGCTTCAGAGTGGAGCTTCAGAGTGGAGCTTCAGAGTGGAGCTTCAGAGTGGAGCTTCAGAGTGGAGCTTCAGAGTGCAGAGTAGAGCTTCAGAGTGGAGCTTCAGAGTGCAGAGTAGAGCTTCAGAGTGGAGCTTCAGAGTGCAGAGTGGAGCTTCAGAGTGCAGAGTAGAGCTTCAGAGTGGAGCTTCAGAGTGGAGCTTCAGAGTGGAGCTTCAGAGTGGAGCTTCAGAGTGGAGCTTCAGAGTGGAGCTTCAGAGTGCAGAGTGCAGATTCAGAGTGGAGCTTCAGAGTGCAGAGTGCAGATTCAGAGTGGAGCTTCAGAGTGCAGAGTGGAGCTTCAGAGTGGAGCTTCAGAGTGGAGCTTCAGAGTGGAGCTTCAGAGTGGAGCTTCAGAGTGGAGCTTCAGAGTGGAGCTTCAGAGTGGAGCTTCAGAGTGGAGCTTCAGAGTGGAGCTTCAGAGTGGAGCTTCAGAGTGCAGAGTGGAGCTTCAGAGTGGAGCTTCAGAGTGGAGCTTCAAAGTGGAGCTTCAGAGTGGAGCTTCAGAGTGGAGCTTCAGAGTGGAGCTTCAGAGTGGAGCTTCAGAGTGGAGCTTCAGAGTGGAGCTTCAGAGTGGAGCTTCAGAGTGGAGCTTCAGAGTGGAGCTTCAGAGTGGAGCTTCAGAGTGGAGCTTCAGAGTGCAGAGTGGAGCTTCAGAGTGGAGCTTCAGAGTGGAGCTTCAGAGTGGAGCTTCAGAGTGCAGAGTGGAGCTTCAGAGTGGAGCTTCAGAGTGGAGCTTCAGAGTGGAGCTTCAGAGTGGAGCTTCAGAGTGGAGCTTCAGAGTGCAGAGTGGAGCTTCAGAGTGGAGCTTCAGAGTGCAGAGTGGAGCTTCAGAGTGGAGCTTCAGAGTGCAGAGTGGAGCTTCAGAGTGGAGCTTCAGAGTGGAGCTTCAGAGTGCAGAGTGGAGCTTCAGAGTGCAGAGTGGAGCTTCAGAGTGCAGAGTGGAGCTTCAGAGTGCAGAGTGGAGCTTCAGAGTGCAGAGTGGAGCTTCAGAGTGCAGAGTGGAGCTTCAGAGTGCAGAGTGGAGCTTCAGAGTGCAGAGTGGAGCTTCAGAGTGGAGCTTCAGAGTGGAGCTTCAGAGTGCAGAGTGGAGCTTCAGAGTGGAGCTTCAAAGTGGAGCTTCAGAGTGGAGCTTCAGAGTGGAGCTTCAGAGTGGAGCTTCAGAGTGGAGCTTCAGAGTGGAGCTTCAGAGTGGAGCTTCAGAGTGCAGAGTGGAGCTTCAGAGTGCAGAGTGGAGCTTCAGAGTGCAGAGTGGAGCTTCAGAGTGGAGCTTCAGAGTGCAGAGTGGAGCTTCAGAGTGCAGAGTGGAGCTTCAGAGTGCAGAGTGGAGCTTCAGAGTGCAGAGTGGAGCTTCAGAGTGCAGAGTGGAGCTTCAGAGTGGAGCTTCAGAGTGGAGCTTCAGAGTGCAGAGTGGAGCTTCAGAGTGGAGCTTCAGAGTGGAGCTTCAGAGTGGAGCTTCAGAGTGGAGCTTCAGAGTGGAGCTTCAGAGTGGAGCTTCAGAGTGGAGCTTCAGAGTGGAGCTTCAGAGTGCAGAGTGGAGCTTCAAAGTGGAGCTTCAGAGTGGAGCTTCAGAGTGCAGAGTGGAGCTTCAGAGTGCAGAGTGGAGCTTCAGAGTGCAGAGTGGAGCTTCAGAGTGGAGCTTCAGAGTGGAGCTTCAGAGTGGAGCTTCAGAGTGGAGCTTCAGAGTGGAGCTTCAGAGTGGAGCTTCAGAGTGGAGCTTCAGAGTGGAGCTTCAGAGTGGAGCTTCAGAGTGGAGCTTCAGAGTGGAGCTTCAGAGTGCAGAGTGGAGCTTCAGAGTGGAGCTTCAGAGTGCAGAGTGGAGCTTCAGAGTGGAGCTTCAGAGTGCAGAGTGGAGCTTCAGAGTGGAGCTTCAGAGTGGAGCTTCAGAGTGCAGAGTGGAGCTTCAGAGTGGAGCTTCAGAGTGGAGCTTCAGAGTGGAGCTTCAGAGTGCAGAGTGGAGCTTCAGAGTGGAGCTTCAGAGTGGAGCTTCAGAGTGGAGCTTCAGAGTGGAGCTTCAGAGTGCAGAGTAGAGCTTCAGAGTGCAGAGTAGAGCTTCAGAGTGCAGAGTAGAGCTTCAGAGTGCAGAGTAGAGCTTCAGAGTGCAGAGTGGAGCTTCAGAGTGCAGAGTGGAGCTTCAGAGTGCAGAGTGGAGCTTCAGAGTGCAGAGTGGAGCTTCAGAGTGCAGAGTGGAGCTTCAGAGTGCAGAGCGGAGCTTCAGAGTGCAGAGCGGAGCTTCAGAGTGGAGCTTCAGAGTGGAGCTTCAGAGTGGAGCTTCAGAGTGGAGCTTCAGAGTGCAGCTTCAGAGTGCAGCTTCAGAGTGCAGCTTCAGAGTGCAGCTTCAGAGTGCAGCTTCAGAGTGCAGCTTCAGAGTGCAGCTTCAGAGTGCAGCTTCAGAGTGCAGCTTCAGAGTGCAGCTTCAGAGTGGAGCTTCAGAGTGGAGCTTCAGAGTGGAGCTTCAGAGTGGAGCTTCAGAGTGGAGCTTCAGAGTGCAGAGTAGAGCTTCAGAGTGGAGCTTCAGAGTGCAGAGTAGAGCTTCAGAGTGGAGCTTCAGAGTGCAGAGTAGAGCTTCAGAGTGGAGCTTCAGAGTGCAGAGTGGAGCTTCAGAGTGCAGAGTAGAGCTTCAGAGTGGAGCTTCAGAGTGGAGCTTCAGAGTGGAGCTTCAGAGTGGAGCTTCAGAGTGGAGCTTCAGAGTGGAGCTTCAGAGTGGAGCTTCAGAGTGGAGCTTCAGAGTGGAGCTTCAGAGTGGAGCTTCAGAGTGGAGCTTCAGAGTGGAGCTTCAGAGTGCAGAGTGCAGATTCAGAGTGGAGCTTCAGAGTGCAGAGTGCAGATTCAGAGTGGAGCTTCAGAGTGCAGCTTCAGAGTGGAGCTTCAGAGTGGAGCTTCAGAGTGGAGCTTCAGAGTGGAGCTTCAGAGTGCAGCTTCAGAGTGGAGCTTCAGAGTGGAGCTTCAGAGTGGAGCTTCAGAGTGGAGCTTCAGAGTGGAGCTTCAGAGTGGAGCTTCAGAGTGCAGAGTGGAGCTTCAGAGTGGAGCTTCAGAGTGGAGCTTCAAAGTGGAGCTTCAAAGTGGAGCTTCAAAGTGGAGCTTCAAAGTGGAGCTTCAAAGTGGAGCTTCAAAGTGGAGCTTCAGAGTGGAGCTTCAGAGTGCAGAGTGGAGCTTCAGAGTGGAGCTTCAGAGTGGAGCTTCAAAGTGGAGCTTCAGAGTGGAGCTTCAGAGTGGAGCTTCAGAGTGGAGCTTCAGAGTGGAGCTTCAGAGTGGAGCTTCAGAGTGGAGCTTCAGAGTGGAGCTTCAGAGTGGAGCTTCAGAGTGGAGCTTCAGAGTGGAGCTTCAGAGTGGAGCTTCAGAGTGGAGCTTCAGAGTGGAGCTTCAGAGTGCAGAGTGGAGCTTCAGAGTGCAGAGTGGAGCTTCAGAGTGCAGAGTGGAGCTTCAGAGTGCAGAGTGGAGCTTCAGAGTGCAGAGTGGAGCTTCAGAGTGGAGCTTCAGAGTGGAGCTTCAGAGTGGAGCTTCAGAGTGGAGCTTCAGAGTGGAGCTTCAGAGTGGAGCTTCAGAGTGGAGCTTCAGAGTGGAGCTTCAGAGTGGAGCTTCAGAGTGGAGCTTCAGAGTGGAGCTTCAGAGTGGAGCTTCAGAGTGGAGCTTCAGAGTGGAGCTTCAGAGTGCAGAGTGGAGCTTCAGGGTGGAGCTTCAGAGTGGAGCTTCAGAGTGCAGAGTGGAGCTTCAGAGTGGAGCTTCAGAGTGCAGAGTGGAGCTTCAGAGTGGAGCTTCAGAGTGGAGCTTCAGAGTGGAGCTTCAGAGTGGAGCTTCAGAGTGGAGCTTCAGAGTGGAGCTTCAGAGTGCAGAGTGGAGCTTCAGAGTGGAGCTTCAGAGTGGAGCTTCAGAGTGGAGCTTCAGAGTGGAGCTTCAGAGTGGAGCTTCAGAGTGGAGCTTCAGAGTGGAGCTTCAGAGTGGAGCTTCAGAGTGGAGCTTCAGAGTGGAGCTTCAGAGTGGAGCTTCAGAGTGGAGCTTCAGAGTGGAGCTTCAGAGTGCAGAGTGGAGCTTCAGAGTGGAGCTTCAGAGTGGAGCTTCAGAGTGGAGCTTCAGAGTGGAGCTTCAGAGTGGAGCTTCAGAGTGCAGAGTGGAGCTTCAGAGTGGAGCTTCAGAGTGCAGAGTGGAGCTTCAGAGTGCAGCTTCAGAGTGGAGCTTCAGAGTGGAGCTTCAGAGTAGAGCTTCAGAGTGCAGAGTAGAGCTTCAGAGTGCAGAGTAGAGCTTCAGAGTGCAGAGTAGAGCTTCAGAGTGCAGAGTAGAGCTTCAGAGTGCAGAGTAGAGCTTCAGAGTGCAGAGTAGAGCTTCAGAGTGCAGAGTAGAGCTTCAGAGTGCAGAGTGGAGCTTCAGAGTGCAGAGTGGAGCTTCAGAGTGCAGAGTGGAGCTTCAGAGTGCAGAGTGGAGCTTCAGAGTGGAGCTTCAGAGTGGAGCTTCAGAGTGGAGCTTCAGAGTGGAGCTTCAGAGTGGAGCTTCAGAGTGGAGCTTCAGAGTGGAGCTTCAGAGTGGAGCTTCAGAGTGGAGCTTCAGAGTGCAGATTCAGAGTGGAGCTTCAGAGTGGAGCTTCAGAGTGGAGCTTCAGAGTGCAGATTCAGAGTGCAGATTCAGAGTGCAGATTCAGAGTGCAGATTCAGAGTGCAGATTCAGAGTGCAGATTCAGAGTGCAGATTCAGAGTGCAGATTCAGAGTGGAGATTCAGAGTGGAGATTCAGAGTGCAGATTCAGAGTGGAGCTTCAGAGTGCAGATTCAGAGTGCAGAGTGGAGCTTCAGAGTGGAGCTTCAGAGTGCAGAGTGGAGCTTCAGAGTGCAGAGTGGAGCTGCAGAGTGGAGCTTCAGAGTGCAGAGTGGAGCTTCAGAGTGCAGAGTGGAGCTGCAGAGTGGAGCTGCAGAGTGCAGAGTGGAGCTGCAGAGTGGAGCTTCAGAGTGCAGAGTGGAGCTTCAGAGTGGAGCTTCAGAGTGCAGAGTGGAGCTTCAGAGTGGAGCTTCAGAGTGGAGCTTCAGAGTGCAGAGTGGAGCTTCAGAGTGCAGAGTGGAGCTTCAGAGTGCAGAGTGGAGCTTCAGAGTGCAGAGTGGAGCTTCAGAGTGCAGAGTAGAGCTTCAGAGTGGAGCTTCAGAGTGCAGAGTAGAGCTTCAGAGGGGAGCTTCAGAGTGGAGCTTCAGAGTGCAGAGTAGAGCTTCAGAGGGGAGCTTCAGAGTGGAGCTTCAGAGTGGAGCTTCAGAGTGGAGCTTCAGAGTGGAGCTTCAGAGTGCAGAGTGGAGCTTCAGAGTGGAGCTTCAGAGTGGAGCTTCAGAGTGGAGCTTCAGAGTGGAGCTTCAGAGTGGAGCTTCAGAGTGGAGCTTCAGAGTGGAGCTTCAGAGTGGAGCTTCAGAGTGGAGCTTCAGAGTGGAGCTTCAGAGTGGAGCTTCAGAGTGGAGCTTCAGAGTGGAGCTTCAGAGTGGAGCTTCAGAGTGGAGCTTCAGAGTGGAGCTTCAGAGTGGAGCTTCAGAGTGGAGCTTCAGAGTGCAGAGTGGAGCTTCAGAGTGCAGAGTGGAGCTTCAGAGTGCAGAGTGGAGCTTCAGAGTGCAGAGTGGAGCTTCAGAGTGGAGCTTCAGAGTGGAGCTTCAGAGTGGAGCTTCAGAGTGGAGCTTCAGAGTGGAGCTTCAGAGTGGAGCTTCAGAGTGGAGCTTCAGAGTGGAGCTTCAGAGTGGAGCTTCAGAGTGGAGCTTCAGAGTGGAGCTTCAGAGTGGAGCTTCAGAGTGCAGAGTGGAGCTTCAGAGTGCAGAGTGGAGCTTCAGAATGCAGAGTGGAGCTTCAGAGTGCAGAGTGGAGCTTCAGAGTGCAGAGTGGAGCTTCAGAGTGCAGAGTGGAGCTTCAGAGTGGAGCTTCAGAGTGGAGCTTCAGAGTGCAGAGTAGAGCTTCAGAGTGGAGCTTCAGAGTGGAGCTTCAGAGTGCAGAGTAGAGCTTCAGAGTGGAGCTTCAGAGTGCAGAGTAGAGCTTCAGAGGGGAGCTTCAGAGTGGAGCTTCAGAGTGGAGCTTCAGAGTGGAGCTTCAGAGTGGAGCTTCAGAGTGGAGCTTCAGAGTGGAGCTTCAGAGTGCAGAGTGGAGCTTCAGAGTGGAGCTTCAGAGTGGAGCTTCAGAGTGGAGCTTCAGAGTGGAGCTTCAGAGTGGAGCTTCAGAGTGGAGCTTCAGAGTGGAGCTTCAGAGTGGAGCTTCAGAGTGGAGCTTCAGAGTGGAGCTTCAGAGTGGAGCTTCAGAGTGGAGCTTCAGAGTGGAGCTTCAGAGTGGAGCTTCAGAGTGGAGCTTCAGAGTGGAGCTTCAGAGTGGAGCTTCAGAGTGCAGAGTGGAGCTTCAGAGTGCAGAGTGGAGCTTCAGAGTGCAGAGTGGAGCTTCAGAGTGCAGAGTGGAGCTTCAGAGTGGAGCTTCAGAGTGGAGCTTCAGAGTGCAGAGTGGAGCTTCAGAGTGGAGCTTCAGAGTGGAGCTTCAGAGTGGAGCTTCAGAGTGGAGCTTCAGAGTGGAGCTTCAGAGTGGAGCTTCAGAGTGGAGCTTCAGAGTGGAGCTTCAGAGTGGAGCTTCAGAGTGGAGCTTCAGAGTGGAGCTTCAGAGTGGAGCTTCAGAGTGGAGCTTCAGAGTGGAGCTTCAGAGTGCAGAGTGGAGCTTCAGAGTGGAGCTTCAGAGTGCAGAGTGGAGCTTCAGAGTGGAGCTTCAGAGTGCAGAGTGGAGCTTCAGAGTGGAGCTTCAGAGTGGAGCTTCAGAGTGGAGCTTCAGAGTGCAGAGTGGAGCTTCAGAGTGGAGCTTCAGAGTGGAGCTTCAGAGTGCAGAGTGGAGCTTCAGAGTGGAGCTTCAGAGTGGAGCTTCAGAGTGGAGCTTCAGAGTGCAGAGTGGAGCTTCAGAGTGGAGCTTCAGAGTGGAGCTTCAGAGTGGAGCTTCAGAGTGGAGCTTCAGAGTGGAGCTTCAGAGTGGAGCTTCAGAGTGGAGCTTCAGAGTGGAGCTTCAGAGTGGAGCTTCAGAGTGGAGCTTCAGAGTGGAGCTTCAGAGTGCAGAGTGGAGCTTCAGAGTGGAGCTTCAGAGTGGAGCTTCAGAGTGCAGAGTGGAGCTTCAGAGTGGAGCTTCAGAGTGGAGCTTCAGAGTGGAGAGTGGAGATTCAGAGTGGAGCTTCAGAGTGGAGAGTGGAGATTCAGAGTGGAGATTCAGAGTGGAGAGTGGAGATTCAGAGTGGAGATTCAGAGTGGAGAGTGGAGATTCAGAGTGGAGATTCAGAGTGGAGAGTGGAGATTCAGAGTGGAGATTCAGAGTGGAGAGTGGAGATTCAGAGTGGAGATTCAGAGTGGAGAGTGGAGATTCAGAGTGGAGAGTGGAGATTCAGAGTTGAGATTCAGAGTGGAGAGTGGAGAGTGGAGCTTCAGAGTGCAGAGTGGAGCTTCAGAGTGCAGAGTGGAGCTTCAGAGTGCAGAGTGGAGCTTCAGAGTGCAGAGTGGAGCTTCAGAGTGCAGAGTGGAGCTTCAGAGTGCAGAGTGGAGCTTCAGAGTGCAGAGTGGAGCTTCAGAGTGCAGAGTGGAGCTTCAGAGTGCAGAGTGGAGCTTCAGAGTGGAGCTTCAGAGTGGAGCTTCAGAGTGGAGCTTCAGAGTGGAGCTTCAGAGTGGAGCTTCAGAGTGGAGCTTCAGAGTGGAGCTTCAGAGTGGAGCTTCAGAGTGGAGCTTCAGAGTGGAGCTTCAGAGTGGAGCTTCAGAGTGGAGCTTCAGAGTGGAGCTTCAGAGTGGAGCTTCAGAGTGGAGCTTCAGAGTGGAGCTTCAGAGTGGAGCTTCAGAGTGGAGCTTCAGAGTGGAGCTTCAGAGTGGAGCTTCAGAGTGGAGCTTCAGAGTGGAGCTTCAGAGTGCAGAGTGGAGCTTCAGAGTGCAGAGTGGAGCTTCAGAGTGCAGAGTGGAGCTTCAGAGTGCAGAGTGGAGCTTCAGAGTGGAGCTTCAGAGTGCAGAGTGGAGCTTCAGAGTGCAGAGTGGAGCTTCAGAGTGCAGAGTGGAGCTTCAGAGTGGAGCTTCAGAGTGCAGAGTGGAGATTCAGAGTGGAGCTTCAGAGTGCAGAGTGGAGATTCAGAGTGGAGCTTCAGAGTGCAGAGTGGAGATTCAGAGTGCAGAGTGGAGCTTCAGAGTGGAGCTTCAGAGTGCAGAGTGGAGCTTCAGAGTGGAGCTTCAGAGTGGAGCTTCAGAGTGCAGAGTGGAGCTTCAGAGTGCAGAGTGGAGCTTCAGAGTGCAGAGTGGAGCTTCAGAGTGCAGAGTGGAGATTCAGAGTGGAGCTTCAGAGTGCAGAGTGGAGATTCAGAGTGGAGCTTCAGAGTGCAGAGTGGAGATTCAGAGTGGAGCTTCAGAGTGCAGAGTGGAGATTCAGAGTGCAGAGTGGAGCTTCAGAGTGGAGCTTCAGAGTGCAGAGTGGAGCTTCAGAGTGGAGCTTCAGAGTGGAGAGTGGAGATTCAGAGTGGAGCTTCAGAGTGGAGCTTCAGAGTGGAGCTTCAGAGTGGAGAGTGGAGATTCAGAGTGGAGCTTCAGAGTGCAGAGTGGAGCTTCAGAGTGCAGAGTGGAGCTTCAGAGTGCAGAGTGGAGCTTCAGAGTGCAGAGTGGAGCTTCAGAGTGCAGAGTGGAGCTTCAGAGTGCAGAGTGGAGCTTCAGAGTGCAGAGTGGAGCTTCAGAGTGCAGAGTGGAGATTCAGAGTGGAGCTTCAGAGTGCAGAGTGGAGATTCAGAGTGGAGCTTCAGAGTGCAGAGTGGAGATTCAGAGTGGAGCTTCAGAGTGCAGAGTGGAGATTCAGAGTGCAGAGTGGAGCTTCAGAGTGGAGCTTCAGAGTGCAGAGTGGAGCTTCAGAGTGGAGCTTCAGAGTGGAGCTTCAGAGTGCAGAGTGGAGCTTCAGAGTGGAGCTTCAGAGTGGAGAGTGGAGATTCAGAGTGGAGCTTCAGAGTGGAGAGTGGAGATTCAGAGTGGAGCTTCAGAGTGGAGAGTGGAGATTCAGAGTGGAGCTTCAGAGTGCAGAGTGGAGCTTCAGAGTGCAGAGTGGAGCTTCAGAGTGCAGAGTGGAGCTTCAGAGTGCAGAGTGGAGCTTCAGAGTGCAGAGTGGAGCTTCAGAGTGCAGAGTGGAGCTTCAGAGTGCAGAGTGGAGATTCAGAGTGGAGCTTCAGAGTGCAGAGTGGAGATTCAGAGTGGAGCTTCAGAGTGCAGAGTGGAGATTCAGAGTGGAGCTTCAGAGTGCAGAGTGGAGATTCAGAGTGCAGAGTGGAGCTTCAGAGTGGAGCTTCAGAGTGCAGAGTGGAGCTTCAGAGTGGAGCTTCAGAGTGGAGCTTCAGAGTGCAGAGTGGAGATTCAGAGTGGAGCTTCAGAGTGCAGAGTGGAGATTCAGAGTGGAGCTTCAGAGTGCAGAGTGGAGCTTCAGAGTGCAGAGTGGAGCTTCAGAGTGCAGAGTGGAGCTTCAGAGTGCAGAGTGGAGCTTCAGAGTGGAGCTTCAGAGTGGAGCTTCAGAGTGCAGAGTGGAGATTCAGAGTGGAGCTTCAGAGTGCAGAGTGGAGCTTCAGAGTGCAGAGTGGAGCTTCAGAGTGCAGAGTGGAGCTTCAGAGTGCAGAGTGGAGCTTCAGAGTGCAGAGTGGAGCTTCAGAGTGCAGAGTGGAGCTTCAGAGTGGAGCTTCAGAGTGGAGCTTCAGAGTGGAGCTTCAGAGTGGAGCTTCAGAGTGGAGCTTCAGAGTGGAGCTTCAGAGTGGAGCTTCAGAGTGGAGCTTCAGAGTGGAGCTTCAGAGTGGAGCTTCAGAGTGGAGCTTCAGAGTGGAGCTTCAGAGTGGAGCTTCAGAGTGGAGCTTCAGAGTGGAGCTTCAGAGTGGAGCTTCAGAGTGGAGCTTCAGAGTGGAGCTTCAGAGTGGAGCTTCAGAGTGGAGCTTCAGAGTGGAGCTTCAGAGTGGAGCTTCAGAGTGGAGCTTCAGAGTGGAGCTTCAGAGTGGAGCTTCAGAGTGGAGCTTCAGAGTGGAGCTTCAGAGTGGAGCTTCAGAGTGGAGCTTCAGAGTGGAGCTTCAGAGTGGAGCTTCAGAGTGGAGCTTCAGAGTGGAGCTTCAGAGTGGAGCTTCAGAGTGGAGCTTCAGAGTGGAGCTTCAGAGTGGAGCTTCAGAGTGCAGAGTGGAGCTTCAGAGTGCAGAGTGGAGCTTCAGAGTGCAGAGTGGAGCTTCAGAGTGCAGAGTGGAGCTTCAGAGTGGAGCTTCAGAGTGCAGAGTGGAGATTCAGAGTGGAGCTTCAGAGTGCAGAGTGGAGATTCAGAGTGGAGCTTCAGAGTGCAGAGTGGAGATTCAGAGTGGAGCTTCAGAGTGCAGAGTGGAGATTCAGAGTGGAGCTTCAGAGTGCAGAGTGGAGCTTCAGAGTGGAGCTTCAGAGTGGAGCTTCAGAGTGCAGAGTGGAGCTTCAGAGTGCAGAGTGGAGCTTCAGAGTGCAGAGTGGAGCTTCAGAGTGCAGAGTGGAGCTTCAGAGTGGAGCTTCAGAGTGCAGAGTGGAGATTCAGAGTGGAGCTTCAGAGTGCAGAGTGGAGATTCAGAGTGGAGCTTCAGAGTGCAGAGTGGAGATTCAGAGTGGAGCTTCAGAGTGCAGAGTGGAGATTCAGAGTGGAGCTTCAGAGTGCAGAGTGGAGATTCAGAGTGGAGCTTCAGAGTGCAGAGTGCAGATTCAGAGTGCAGATTCAGAGTGGAGCTTCAGAGTGGAGCTTCAGAGTGGAGCTTCAGAGTGGAGCTTCAGAGTGGAGCTTCAGAGTGGAGCTTCAGAGTGGAGCTTCAGAGTGGAGCTTCAGAGTGGAGCTTCAGAGTGGAGCTTCAGAGTGGAGCTTCAGAGTGGAGCTTCAGAGTGGAGCTTCAGAGTGGAGCTTCAGAGTGGAGCTTCAGAGTGGAGCTTCAGAGTGGAGCTTCAGAGTGGAGCTTCAGAGTGGAGCTTCAGAGTGGAGCTTCAGAGTGGAGCTTCAGAGTGGAGCTTCAGAGTGGAGCTTCAGAGTGGAGCTTCAGAGTGGAGCTTCAGAGTGCAGAGTGGAGCTTCAGAGTGGAGCTTCAGAGTGGAGCTTCAGAGTGGAGCTTCAGAGTGCAGAGTGGAGATTCAGAGTGCAGAGTGGAGCTTCAGAGTGGAGCTTCAGAGTGCAGAGTGGAGCTTCAGAGTGGAGCTTCAGAGTGGAGCTTCAGAGTGGAGCTTCAGAGTGCAGAGTGGAGCTTCAGAGTGGAGCTTCAGAGTGGAGCTTCAGAGTGGAGAGTGGAGATTCAGAGTGGAGCTTCAGAGTGGAGAGTGGAGATTCAGAGTGGAGAGTGGAGATTCAGAGTGGAGAGTGGAGATTCAGAGTGGAGATTCAGAGTGGAGAGTGGAGATTCAGAGTGGAGATTCAGAGTGGAGAGTGGAGATTCAGAGTGGAGAGTGGAGATTCAGAGTGGAGATTCAGAGTGCAGAGTGGAGAGTGGAGCTTCAGAGTTGAGATTCAGAGTGGAGAGTGGAGAGTGGAGCTTCAGAGTGCAGAGTGGAGCTTCAGAGTGGAGAGTGGAGCTTCAGAGTGGAGCTTCAGAGTGGAGCTTCAGAGTGGAGCTTCAGAGTGGAGCTTCAGAGTGGAGCTTCAGAGTGGAGCTTCAGAGTGGAGCTTCAGAGTGGAGCTTCAGAGTGGAGCTTCAGAGTGGAGCTTCAGAGTGGAGCTTCAGAGTGGAGCTTCAGAGTGGAGCTTCAGAGTGGAGCTTCAGAGTGGAGCTTCAGAGTGGAGCTTCAGAGTGGAGCTTCAGAGTGGAGCTTCAGAGTGGAGCTTCAGAGTGGAGCTTCAGAGTGGAGCTTCAGAGTGGAGCTTCAGAGTGGAGCTTCAGAGTGGAGCTTCAGAGTGGAGCTTCAGAGTGGAGCTTCAGAGTGGAGCTTCAGAGTGGAGCTTCAGAGTGGAGCTTCAGAGTGGAGCTTCAGAGTGGAGCTTCAGAGTGGAGCTTCAGAGTGGAGCTTCAGAGTGGAGCTTCAGAGTGGAGCTTCAGAGTGGAGCTTCAGAGTGGAGCTTCAGAGTGGAGCTTCAGAGTGGAGCTTCAGAGTGCAGAGTGGAGCTTCAGAGTGCAGAGTGGAGCTTCAGAGTGCAGAGTGGAGCTTCAGAGTGCAGAGTGGAGCTTCAGAGTGCAGAGTGGAGCTTCAGAGTGGAGCTTCAGAGTGCAGAGTGGAGATTCAGAGTGCAGAGTGCAGATTCAGAGTGCAGATTCAGAGTGCAGATTCAGAGTGCAGATTCAGAGTGGAGCTTCAGAGTGCAGAGTGGAGATTCAGAGTGGAGCTTCAGAGTGCAGAGTGGAGATTCAGAGTGGAGCTTCAGAGTGCAGAGTGGAGATTCAGAGTGGAGCTTCAGAGTGCAGAGTGCAGATTCAGAGTGCAGATTCAGAGTGCAGATTCAGAGTGGAGCTTCAGAGTGGAGCTTCAGAGTGGAGCTTCAGAGTGGAGCTTCAGAGTGGAGCTTCAGAGTGGAGCTTCAGAGTGGAGCTTCAGAGTGGAGCTTCAGAGTGGAGCTTCAGAGTGGAGCTTCAGAGTGGAGCTTCAGAGTGGAGCTTCAGAGTGGAGCTTCAGAGTGGAGCTTCAGAGTGGAGCTTCAGAGTGGAGCTTCAGAGTGGAGCTTCAGAGTGGAGCTTCAGAGTGGAGCTTCAGAGTGGAGCTTCAGAGTGGAGCTTCAGAGTGGAGCTTCAGAGTGGAGCTTCAGAGTGGAGCTTCAGAGTGCAGAGTGGAGCTTCAGAGTGCAGAGTGGAGCTTCAGAGTGTCAAGAGCAATGCCAATAGCTCTAACTTTAACAAAGGCAAAACCATTGCATTGTAAATGCTTGTTAGAAGTGCCGGTGCTCAGCACCGGCAGGACCCGGCCCACTTAAAGTTCTGCTCCCAGCTTCCCTTCCTCACTCCCTCCCTCTCTGTTCCTTCCGCCCTTCTTGCCCTCGCAGTCCCTTCCTCTCCTCACTGCCCTCAGTACCTTCCACTTCACTACTCACTCCATACACTGCATTTCCCTCCCCGATCAGTCACACCACTTCCTCACTCACCTCAGTCCTATCAGCTCTTCTCTATCCCTCCCTTTTTGCCCCTCATTCCCTTCCCCGCCGTACTTCCCTTGGTCTATTCCCCTCAGTACATCTGTCCTAAGTTCTTTACCCTCCACCTTTTCTCTCCGTTCGTTTTTTTAAAACCGCCCCCAACTTTCCCTTCGTCTCTCCACCTATGTTTGTATTTCTGTCCAATTTTCATCAAGTTTGCCTCGACTCCAGCTCCGTCGCCATATCCATCCTTTCTTCCCATCTCCATCCTGTATTCTATCTCCAGCCTATCTTCCTGTACCGGATACCTTGTCTATAAGTCTTACAATACATTTTCCTTTTTTTCCCCTTGGTAAGCTTGCTGATAAGCTCCATCTTGCCTTCTTCTAACTCCCACCCCGCCCCCTTTCCTCTCCGTTGGTATTTTTTATATATATTTTAGCGCGCACCACCACCGAAGTGTTCCTTGGTGCGTAAAAGCTCGTCACGCCACCCAGCTAAGTGGTACTCCTTTTATGAAGTTCGGATGGGTGAAAGGCTGAGTAAGGCTGTCGGAGTTCTGATCAGTGAACTTCCAGCTTTGCATGCGTCCTTGCTAACACTGCTGAGATTCTTTTACCCCCTCCATCATCTTCCTCCCCTCCTTTCAGCACCCCTATACATTAACTGTTGATAATGGATCGGAATGAATTGTTCTCGCTACTCACCCTCATTTAAAAAAAAAAAAAGACAAATGGAAAAGTTTGCAGTCCCAGCAAAGCTGAGAGAAGCTTCCACCCTGAGCAGAGATCTTTCTCCCGCTCAGCAGAAAGCGGAGCAGGGGCCTCCGTCCTGGCAGACTGCAGCTCGGGGAGCCCGGCCGTCCATTAAAGGAGCGCCCTGTGCTGCTAATGCAGAAGAGATTGCTCAGAACTCAGCGAGAGCTTTTATCCATTTAACCATCTTTAATATTTTACGTTGACAGAAAGAGAAATCTTTGTCATGTTTATGGCCCTGCAAGCTTGCCTCCAGCAGGGTGAGCAGAGACACGACCATGTTTCTCCGAGGCGAGGCAGGAATGCCTCGGAGAAACCAGCGTCTTTTTCAGATTCGGGGGCGTGGTTTTCGTTCTCTCCTCTTCCCATTGGCTGGAAGGTAAAATTCCAGCCAATGGGAAGATGAGAGAAAGAAAAGAAAGAACCTTAAAAAAACGCCCACGAATCCGGAAAAGACTGGGCTAGGACCGAGTGACCCCCCTCTCCTCCAATGGCTGGCCAGCATTTACTAGGCCAGCCAATGGAGATAAGGGGCGGGTTCCAAGCCTCCTAAGAAACATTAAATCTTCGGGCTCCGCCCACACTGTTTCTTTGCACTTATTTTTTTGCAAGTTAATACTGCTCCTAGCATTCCATGCTGCTTTCCAGCGTGGCCAGCCCTCGCTACAAGTTGCAAAACATACTATATAGCAGAAGGAAAGCCTTTCCCACTCCAGGTTAGTTTTGGTATTTAGCATACACTTACCGAAAGGTGGCACCTCTAGGTTTGCAAATACTCTGTATGTTTGCAAGTTACTAAGGCACATGCAGTGCAATGTATATCACTTACATTTTAAGTCACTCTTTGTAAGCGGACTTACTTTGATTAAACATAACTTCTCGCCTGATTGGTAGTCTCACTAGAAGCCCATCATATAGAGTAAATTTTAATTTAGAAAAAACTCAAGCCCTTGCCTTACCTATAGTAGGACATATTTATTTATTCTTAATTCATGGCCTGCCCAAAATCTTGTTCTTCTCTAGAGGGAGAAAAGGAATTTACATTGCTTCACTAAATCCGAACACTTTGAATTCAATATGAGAAGCAGGTTCCGGTCATGCACACCCTTTAGCCTACAAATCACTAAAGCCAATTCTACCAGCAGCCACCCATCTTATCAGAGACATGAGAATGCAGGCATATCACCCAGTATCTAACGTACCATGCTATCACGAGTTACACTAACTCACAACAGTCAGTCTTAACTGCAAGGCAGGATGTCAAAAAAAATACACTACAAAAAACTGAGGAAAAACAGTTTCTTCATTATCAAGCTTAGGGTAGGGAGTTTAAAATCAACCAAAACTTCAAACAATTTACAGTGTTCAGGGAAAAATATAGAAAAACTGCAGTACTTTAAACTGCTGTTACCCTAAAATAATGTGCATGGCCAAATGCAGCTGAAAAGACAAATATAAAACCAGCGTACTTATGCCTTTGAGAGAAAACGCATGCTTAGTAAAACTGGTAAACACAGTGCCCAGTCTGCGTCAAATCTGCCCCATTCTGCTCCAGGCTGGTAATTACCTTCTTCATGCCTAGAAGATACAAAGATGTTGAGAGCCATTCAGTTATAGCATGAGCCCCCCCACCCCCCCTTTAACTGTGCTGTCATCAGCTAACTTGCTGCACAACCCTTTTAGTGCGCAAGGGATAAACTGGTTTCTTGAGTAACCCAAACAGTGGGCGGGCTGGGAATCTGGCTCTGTTCATTCCAAACATGCAATCTGTAGCATCCAAAATATTCAACTAGGGCTGCAGTTTGGGGCAATCCTCTACCTCCGCATTCCCTCCAGCATGCATCTGTACAGTTAAGCGGGCGGGCGCTATCAGTGAAGTGTTAGTTCAGTCACAGCTTCACTTTGATACTTCTGGCTGGCGTCTGTCTCTCAGCGACTATGTCCTCCCACTCAACTCTTGATCTATGAAGTGGCTTCCTAATTGCTCCTCCCACCGCAACTACCCATGGGACTTCAAGGTCTGCTGGATGTGCAATTGCAGCCAAGATAGGTCACAGACAATTGGTTTGTCAATGTTCTTAGTGAGATGTCATTTTTTCAAGCCCCCCAAAGAATGCTTGGATGCGTGAACCAAAGACTCATCTGATATCATCAATATTGTTCTCCTTCTGGGAGTGAGAAACTCCAGCTTTTAGAATGATTTCATCACTCATCAAAAACACAATTCTACAACCAGAGACACTCATTTTCCATTCTGCGTACAGATCTTCCGATGTGTAGGAGTGGTCCCAGTCACCGGATAAGTCCCAGCTGCGGCATTTTTTGCATAGCCATCTTTTTATTTGCGTACCTAATAATGTTTGATCTCTACACCAATGCTATCGGACTCCATTCTGCCCCGCTCTATCATGGGCCGATTGCAGGATGCCTGATGGCTTCTTGCGACCTTTGGCACCCCCAGACCTCCTTCGCTCAGTAGTAAATACAATTATTTATATTGGATTTGAGTAATGTCTTTTCTGACTTGCTTTTCATTTCATGCATCGCAGCCTCCCTACAATTGAACTACGAAAGGTTCGTATGGCAGGAAAACAGCCACTCTAACAAGTGCCTGCTTGCAAAATGTGATTACTACAGCCAGGTCTAATCGTTTGAAGCACACACTTCCAGCAGAAAAAAGAATCTGCAGATGCTAGTCCTGCATTTCGACTCCAGATCAACACCATGAACCGCACTGACTCCGCATATGGTTGAAGAATTATTTCCTGTCCCAAAGTGCTCATGGCTAAAAAGCCCACAATAGCTGACTGCATCATATGACAGAGCAACTTGGCAGCACTGCAACTCACATGCCAGGATCTCTCTGCCAGGCAGACTTTGAGGAGAGTCATTCAATTAACAGCTTTAACACTCAAAGGCTGGCAAGACTAAAGAACAAGAACACAATAGGTTAGGATCACTTGGTACCAAAAACAAGGAAGGAAGGAAGGAAAAGGGCATTAGGGCCCATTAATAAGCAGTGCCCCTGAAAGGCTGGTAGGATGTGCTAAGGCAGGATCAGCCATGTTAATCATGCTTACATGGCTAAAAGGGCAATAGACTTGGCAAAGTCAGTCAATCAATCCCCAAACACATTAATGGCTCTACATTTTCAGTAGTGAAACACTATGAAACAAATCTATATTCATTTGCAATGTATCGAAATCTATAGTTCTTCTACTTCAAGAAAACATTGTTGAATAGAGATCTTCAGGGTCTATGAACTGTTTAGTTTCTTTCTTGGCATGCAAGGAGTGCGTTTTGTTAATTTTCGAGGCCTCTTCTTCAAAAGTACACAGATGCAAACCAAGTACAGTGCCACTCTCAAACAGCAGGGGGTTTAGAACTGGAGAGCATATGCTCAAATTGGTAGAATATACAGGATTGGGCACCTTTCTCTAAAAGCCAAAGTTACTAAATATTGTTACCTAAATAAAAGATGCTTTTTTTGTTTTCATGACCTTTAACCATTTGATCATTGCCATTTCACTTAAAATGACTGGGGAAATAAGATGCAGCAAACGAGAACCTGCATAGAGAACAAACTACACAGGAGAACATGGAACCTGACAAACACCAACAGCACAGTTTGAACACTGGATATCAACCCCTCTCATGTAGCCTTTTATCCGCCCAAGGAAATTCTTCCCATCTGACAGCGATGGGGTGAATGGTAGCACACCTAAAAATACACAAACCTCCATTCTGCACTGTCTACAGCACTACCTATCAGCACGACAAGAAGGCAACATGTGAAAGTTCACATCCTCCGGCATACTCCATGCATCCAACAGCACATACACGCTTATGCCAACAAAACCAGCACAGCAGAAAGTAATTAACAATAAAAAAAAATAAAGTTTATTTATTCTGTACCTGAAAATAATATTTTCCAGATCAAAAGGGTACTCTATGATGCCAGTTGTGGGAACTCTGACACGCAATACATCCTGCTGGGTGGGCAGGTATCCTGGCAACGAAATTCGGTCCACATCAGTAAGATAACTGAAAAACAAGAATCAGGTCAGTCTCAGGGCCTACATTTTCCCCAATTTTTCTGCTTTGACCAAAAATAAAAGTAACAAGGTGTTAAAAGAACGACAAGTTAGAACAGCAGAACACCGGATGCAAAGACATCTACGAATATTGAACGTTACAGTGAATGTTCACCAAGACAGATCCCATGTCGCAGTGCACGAAACAGGCCTACACTCGCACCCCAAAGTGCATTCAGATCCAACCCTTCATCCTTACCCAATCAACCGCCCACAGCAGAGCCTTTAGCTATTCTGCAACAAGAAAACAAATACTCTGTGAAAAGATCGTGAACTGGCAGAGGTGTATATATGGTATACACAAAGGAGCTATTTAACAGTTTCACAAAACCCCCAAACGAAGGTACATTCTGCAAGGGCTAGAAACCTTTTGGGGCAACAGGAGCATAGAGGAATGAAAAAAATACCTCCAGAAAAGCAGCTGCCTGGCAAATTTCGTTCTGGACATAACTGCTTCTGCCAATAACAGATATGAGTCAAGCAGAGGGGTGCAGACTTTGGCTCTCCATCTGGTCCTCTAACTTCCAGCATTTGGCAAATACCACTATCATTCCAAAGTGATTGCTGAGCAGGAAGATCTCCACACAGGTCAATGTGTAGAAGTTCTACTCTACTTTTTCACATTCAGCTAAGTTTTTGCTCAGCTTGACTTTGCAGTAACAAAAAAAAAACAAGGAAAATGGAAAGTTGGTGAAAGGGTATGCTACAAAACAGAAAATTATGAACAGATAGAAACATGGTGATGGCAAACAGACAGGATTATTTGTGCAACTGTGCAGCAGGGTTTCTGGGTGGGATGAGCAAGACAAGACCACACCTTCCCCCAACAGACTCTGGAAAATTAAAGTGGCAGCTTTGGTACAAAATCAAACAGCAGCAGGATTAAACTGGCCAGGACATCTGCTAATCTTGCAAATGCAGCTTAGCGTCCTGGCAAGAAGCGTGATACTTACTATTTGGCGGAGTCGGACAGCTGATATTCTCGCCGTCTATCATAGCACTCCTGGATTCCAGGGTCATTCCACAGCATCTTAATGGCGCTGATGTAGGGCTGCTCGAAGGTACAGACCTTTTCAACATCCACCTCCCGCATGAGAAGTGCATTGGCCTAAGGCAATAAAGAATTACACAATATTGATAAGTCACACAAAGACACCTGCACTAAACCACACAAAGGTATGCCCCCCAACAAGACACAACCATTGCACCAATCAAAAGCAATCTCAATCTCTACAAAAGCAGATAAAAACCAAACACCACAACAGAATCCTGTTTGTCAAACAATTACCTACAAAAATCTTACTTGCGTTTTAAATTGTGAGACTCAATTAATCAAAATAGTCATCCCATTAAAATGAGTGCACTTACACGCAGGCACCATACATGTCACAAAAAGTCAAGTGGATGCAATGCACAGGCCTGTTAGAATCACAACTGATAGAAAACAAGCATTAGAAATATTTCACTTACATTTCAACTAAGGCTCTAGTTCATGTCACTTCTATAGTTACTTCTGGCTTTAAACAACTACTATCAGAATGAGGACTGTCTAGTAGGTGCACGCGATAGTTAAGTGTTCAAAACGGTACATGGTTCCCATCTGGCACCAGGCCTTACACAAGATTTCTTCACAGTCGTGCCCCGGGCAACAGAGCAACCTATTGCTGTCGCTGCCAAGGCTTCCCAAGAAAAGCAGCAGCAGATAATTACCTGTGTACTGCATCTGCAAAGTGAGCTTTGAAAAAACCAACGATCGCCCTGAGCAGCAGAAATGACAAGGCAGTGATCACAGAGAATGAATGCTCAAGGCTCGAGGGCCATTAAGACTAGACACACCGCTTCAAAATCCTGCCTCAGATCAACAGACACAAGATGGTTACAAGACAAGCAACAAGCTGTGCTTTCCCTACTTGGGGCCGCCTGGGCAAAGGCACAAAAGAGGGAGATAAGGGGGTGATTAAAATGTAGGTGTGCCATCCTGCCATTGGAGAGCAAACAATACTTAGGGCAGAAGAGAACAGATTGACCGTTCTTTGCTGGTTTAATTTACAAGTCAACTTTCCTTTTTCAGAAATAGGTCTATTCTGGAGGTACCACAACTGGACCAGGGTGGTGAGAAGAGATAAACAAAAGTGTTATTTATAGCCACTTGGATTACTATGGTATGGTGGCCAGTACTACCAGTTTTTTAAAACTAAAATTGCAAACAGACAGGACCATAAAACATGGCTCCAGTAAAGAAAGAACCCAACCAGACTGCAAAGAACACAGGGCAGTCACAGGAATATCTTTCCAACCTAGGGGTGCTGGGCTTTGACCCAGTGGACCATCTTGGTCAAGGCTTGTTACGAACTGTGTTTGAGTGAACAGTTTGTTAGTAGTACGCCGATACTCGATCCGATAATACACAACTAGCCAGTCTCTCTTCACAGTAACTCTCCATACTATGCAACGAGGTGAACCATGGCAGTCGTTAAGCTTGGTCTAGGCCACTGGCTGGTTGTCTGATCTAATCCTACCCAAGACTGCACATTTGACACTTGCAATGTTGACACCAAACTGCTAGAGAACCCCTTGAAGTATCAGACCCCCAAAAAAATACAAACTACCACAAAACCTACATCAACGAGCTCTAAAGTCTAACACAAAAACTCTATAGAGACAGAGAACATTTAAATGGCAAGACAAAAGAAACAGAAAAACAAACAACTTTACAGTGACACTTCCTGTTTGAAATGAAAACTGTGTAAAGGGATGTTGAACCTTGCCCTGACTGTGCTTATCTCTAGTATTCTCTGATTTCGAGGAATCTCACCTGCCTTTAAACTACAGCAGATGAGTAACCGTGAAAAACAGCGATCACTCTCTCCGTCAGATGTGTATTGGAGTCTATCCCATCTCCTACACAAAGCATGACACGAGGCCAGTCATCGGTAAGGGGAATGCAGGCCAGATAGAAGACGCAAGAAGATAAGTAAACTACTAAGCAGCTCATCTAGAATCAGGAGACAGCCCATCCGATGAAAGTAGAGTACTCGTTTAGTAGGCCTGGGAAAAATTACAATTATGCCTGCTTAAATCACCACAATTTATTTAGGTGCAATTATGCAACATGGGATAACTGGAATTTGTTTGGCTAAAAACACTTTATGGCAGCTGGGGAGCATGGCAAAATGAGAGCAGCTCTTGCGCATGGTGGCACCGGTTTATTTTTTAGCTCCATCGGCATACTCACATCCACAATTGTATGCACTAAAATATAGCACAAATTGCAAGACTGCGATTTTGCGTAATTTCTCTGAAATTTCACTGAATTAAACAAAAGGAGATGATTAATTTTCCCACTCTTTTATGGAAGGATAGAAAACAGATGGAGGACATGAGGAAGGAAGGTGGTGCCATCCACTGAAGAGCCAGCCAGAGTGTGTTTCTGTGTGTGCATAAGGGTGCAGAGGGGGGAGGAAGCATGAAAGAAGTGATTGAGGTGTGTAAGGTTGCTGGGGGTGGGTTGCTGGTAGAGATGCGAGTTGAGTGTTATACGTGTGCAGTGGAGGAATAAAATCTAGTGTCTTACAGGATCTGTGAGGACAATTCTGCCCAATATCAAAGAACTCTGTCGAGTACACACCATTCTAGAACACAGTTGGGGTGACAGAGCTAATGTAAGGAAGTTACACCAATCAAGCACGGACTCCATTAACTGCTTACGATTCCTCCCTATGTTAAATTACTTCTGCAGCAAACAAATACACGTACAAACTAATGAACCTGCACACTTGACCAACAAATCAGCTCTCTGGAGCATACCTAGTCTTAAGAAATCAAAGGCTCACCATTACAATCGCTGCAACAGCACTCAAACCTTCTTGCATGAACAGTTCCTTCACTCATATGACTAATCCACCAGACGTTTTCTGGCTTTTCCACATTTTCTTCTCATACCTTTGACTTTCTTGCCAGTTTGTAAAGCGTGCCTGCCCCAGCGAGTATGACTGAGCTACACAGGAAAATATAAACGACGGTGAACAACTAATCTCATGCTACGTCAAAATTCAACCACACACACTATCTATAACACACGGCCACAAGCATGGAGTGCAGTCACAGGGCAGTATAAAGAGGAATGGAATAGGGTGAAGGGGTCCAACAGATCCCCAAACACCACCTTTTCCTGTAGGTGTTGCCCAAGGATCAGATTATGGGCTTCTATATTCTCACTTAGCGTGAGAAACCATAAGTGGAGAGGCCACCATCTCCGATATTGAAGGGCCCTCAGGTCCAACTCTTCCAAAATGAAAATCCTCCACACCATCACCAGCCTCCTTCCAATTCCCTCCCGAAAGCCTGATCTTTTCCAAGGAGAGGAGGCATCTAAGTAGATGGATAATTCTTCAATGTGCATGGAAAAATTTCCAACGCCACCACTGCAAGTAATCAGGATGTACAAATACAAGTCTGCCTGTCAATTCCCATCACTAAGGCAATAATTAATTCACTAGGACTTGGAAAACGAGAGTATTGCACAGTCTGCTAGTGGGTCACCCATAATAATCCTTCACGCCACTAGTCTTAAACCTCCTTCGTTTTCTGGCCAGGAGACTAATTGTTCAGGCTCTCATCATCTCCCAGCTTGATTATGGCAATGTCTTATTTGGGCTCCTCCCATTCTGTGCCAAAGAGCCTTAGACTATACAGAAAGCTGCTGCTCAGCTTCTGATGGATCACCCCCAGCATCAATTTGCAAAAGCTGCCCTGGGAGACATCCACCGGCTCCCAGTGGAGCAGCAGGTCCAACTTAAAGGCTTATGCATAGGCCCCTTCACAAGAAAGGTCCTGCTCTCTTGGGATAAGTAGCCACTCCTTATATCGGCGCCCAGGCTCAGGAATTCCCTTCGAGTTTCCCGGCTATCATGCAAGCAAACCTGAGAGCAGGTCATAGAATACCTGTCTTTCTGGCAATTAGCTCTGTTGACTACGATTATGTGATGACCGGTCCAGCGCTGGGAGGCCTTCTGGTAGCCATGCACTCTGCAGGACAGCCAGAACAGTCATGGGGCTTAATTCCACTAGGAGGATGGTACTCAACCTGTCAAGATACACAACCACCACTGCCCACACGTAGTGGAGTGGCTCTCGGCTAAAAATACAGCACTATACAAGCCGCCGAATATGGAGTTCAGAGGTACATGGTACTTCTCCAAGCCAACACACATCCCAAAAAAGATTCGCTAGCCTATTAAATTCTTTTTATAAGGAACAAATCTTCAGCCATTTTTAACTCGCCAATTGCTTCAAAAAAGTTTTTATTTCATTAACTATAATTTTTTTATTGAACATTCATATTAGTATCAGAATCATTGTTATATATCCAAAATTATTACTTATTCTAATAATACATTATAAACACACTATTTAATCACAATTTAAACAGCATAAAATAGAATGAACCAACAAAGAACAAACCCCAGTCAATTCTCACATCCATACCAAGCATACACTGACACACACTCTTAAGACACTTCTTAACAGTCAATGCAAGTTTCGGTAACCTAGATGACTCGTAACAACCTTCTTGAAGATTTCTTATTTAATGCTCTTTTGCCTCATAAAAATGTATGACGTTAGACTATCAAGCACGGTAGTTCCTGTATACAAGAAAGCTCATCAGCTGATCGTAATCTTCATACGTATTCAATGGTGCTCACAACCCTCCTATCCAGTGGGGGTACGTATGGCCTTCTATGTTACAAAATTTAACACATCATAAGGTGCATGTCACACACTTCCTTTCCAAATGCCACCACCGGAGATAGGCGATGTGTTTAATCATTTCTAGGGCAACCTAAAACTAGCTAGTGTGGTCCTCGTTGGTAACAGTAGTCTTACATTAATGGTTGCGAGGATCATGCTACCACCTCACGATAAGACAGTGACCTGAGCTGCTACACTTCCTCTAGAACTCCTAAACTCTAGTCCTCATCTTACAGCCTCCTGATGTGTGCGTGCCCCACATTTAATGGATTTAAAACCAGTTTTAAGAATCACCTTGAAACATCTGAAAAGAACAATATGTTAAGAGGCAAATGGTATCCAAAATTGACTTGCCCATTCTAGGTAAGTGATCATTTTTCAACAGTCATCGTCCATGTCCAAATGCTCCAATCAAACTTCTGTGGTGTATGTAGTTTCCTAATATTTCTAGAATTCACACTATGTAGCTTTTCTGCTGATGCACAAAAAGATTTTGCGATCGCAAAATCATGGTTTTCAAATGCAAAATCCATTTTTATAATGTACAAAAACCTCCTAAAATAGGCTTAGGGACCCGTACCGAAAGGGATGGTCCTTCTAAATTGTGGTTCGGCATTATCTGTTTCAATTGATCATGAGCTCAAATTCGGTCCGAAACCATTGAAAAGTTACTATCTTTTTCAAGGAGGTGGTAAAGTTCAAGTTCGGGCATTTATATTGCGCACTACTCACCCAGAGGGTCTCAAGGCGCTTGGGAAGGGGTACATTATTTGTCGAATAGCCAGGTTTTAAGTTCTTTTCTGAAGGAGATGTGGTTTTGAGTAAGGCGGAGGCGAGTGGGGAGTGAGTTCCAGGTCTTGGCTGCAAGGAAGGAGAAGGATCTTCCTCCCATGGTGGATTTTCGGATGCGCAGGACTGCGGCGAGGGCTTGATTGGACGATCTTAGTTGGCGGTGGGTTTGTAGAAGGACAGTCGAGTGTGGAGGCATTCGGGTCCCAGATTGTAGAGGGCCTTGTGTGCGTGGGTGAGAAGACTGAATGTAATTCTTTTGTTGACGGGAAGCCAGTGGAGGTCTTTTAGGTGTCCAGTGATGTGGTCTTGGCGAGGGATGTCGAATACGAGTCGCGCTGATGCGTTTTGGATGCGTTGTAGTTTTTTCTGTAATTTTGCTGTGATTCCGGCGTATAGTGTGTTACCATAATCCAGTCGACTTGTGACCAGTGCGTGGGTGACAGTCTTTCTTGTCTCGAGGGGGATCCAGCGGAAGATCTTTTTGAGAATGCGAAGTACGTTGAAGCAGGAGGATGAGACTGCGTTGACTTGTCTGGACATCGAGGGGGAGGAGTCTAGGATGAAGCCAAGGTTACGTGCATGGTCTGTGGGTGTGGGTGCTGTGCCCAGAGCGGAAGGCCACCAGGAGTCGTCCCAGGCAGAGGGGGAAGATCCTAGGATGAGTACCTCCGTTGTGTCCGAGTTGTTTTAAGCGGATATGTTTCATCCAATCGGCTACTTCTTTCATGCCATCGTGCAGGTTGGTTTTGGCGATGTTGGGGTCTTTGGTGAGGGAAAGGATTAATTGGGTGTCGTCGGCGTAGGAGATGATGTTGAGGTTGGGTTGGGTTGGGTTGGCGCGCGATGGATGCGAGTGGGCTCATGTAAACGTTGAAGAGGGTGGGACTGAGTGATGATCCTTGTGGAACTCCACAGATGACTTCAGTAGCCTCTGAGTTGAATGGGGGAAGTCGGACTCTGAGTTCTCCCAGCTAGGAACGAGATGATCCAGTCCAAGGCCTTTCCTTGTATGCCAATGTTGCTGAGGCGTTGTATTAGGGTGCTGTGGCAGACAGTGTCGAAAGCGGCGGAGAGGTCGAGTAGAATGAGGGCCACTGTTTCTCCGTTGTCCACAAGTGTTCGGATGTCGTCTGTTGCTGCAATGAGGGCGGTTTCGGTGCTCGAAATCCGGACTGAGAGGGGGTCGAGGGAGTTGTGTGATTCAAGGAAGGCGGCGAGTTGGCTATTGACTGCTTTCTCAATGACTTTGGCAGGGAATGGGAGGAGGGATATAGGTCGGTAGTTTTTAAGTTCGGAGGGGTCTGCTGTGGGTTTCTTCAAAAGGGCGCTGAGATCGGCATGTTTCCAGCTTTCTGGGAAGGTGGCAGAGTTGAACGAGCAGTTGATGACATCACGGAGATGGGGTGCGATGATGGAGTCGGCTTTGTTGAAGATGTGGTGGGGGCAGGGGCCGGTTGGCGAGCCAGAGTGGACTGAGTTCATTAGGCGGATGGTGTCTTCAGTGGTGACTGGGTTCCAGGCGCTAAGGATGATAGTTGGCAGAGTAGGATCTGAGGGGGGTGGGGAGGGTTGATCGCTGGGAGTATTCTCGTAGCGGTTATGGATGTCGGCGATTTTGTTGTAGAAGGAGGATAACGCATCGCAGAGGTCTTGGGAGGGAGTGATGTTGTTAGATGCTGCTGTGGGGTGGGTGAATTCTTTTACGATGTTTAAGAGTTCCTTGCTGTTGTGGGTGTTGTTGTCGAGACTATCCTTGAATGCGGATTTCTTGGTGGCTCGAATCAGTTGGTGGTGTTTGCGGGTGGCTGCCTTGAGGGTGGCCATGTTGTCTGGGTTTGGGTTTTTTCTCCACCTTTTCTCCAGGGTGCGGCATAGCTTCTAGGATTGTTTTAGGTCATCATTGAACCAGGGAGCCTTTTTGCTTGTTGATTTGATCTGGTGCTTTTTCAGAGGTGCTAGTTCGTCAGCACTGTGGGTGATCCATTGTTTGAAATTGGTGGCCGCTTGGTTTGGGTCCAGTGAGGGGGTGGGAGGGTTTTGGTTGAGTGAAGTGAGGAGTTGGTCTGAGGTGATTTTGTTCCAGTTTCTCAGAGGAATAGGTTGTGGGCGGTTGTGGGTCAGGGCGGTTTTGTAGTTTAAGTGAACACAGCTGTGGTCCGTCCAGTGGAGAGCTGTGGTGCGGTCGAAGGAGATATGCTTGCTGGAGGTGAAGATAGGGTCGAGCGTGTGTCCGGCTATATGGGTGGGGGTATCAACAAATTGTTTGAGTCCGAGGTTGGCCAGGTTCTCCAGAAAGGTGGAGGTGTTGCGGTCGTGTTTGTTTTCAAGGTGGTAGTTGAGGTCTCCTAGTAGGATGTAGTTCTCGAGGCGAGGGCGTGTGGACTGATGAAGTCGGTGATGTCGTCGCTGAATTGTGTACGGGTTCCTGGTGGCCTGTAGATGAGGGTGCCTCTAAGTGTGGTCCTAGGGTCGGTGTGGATCTGGAAGTGGAGATGTTCGGCGGTTGCAAGATTATCGTCGGAGCTGGTCGTGATTTTGATGGTGTTCCTATGGATGATGGCGATGCCTCCTCCTGTTTGATTGGTGCTGTCTTTTCGGATAATCTTGTAAGCGTCCGGTATGGCTATGGCGATGTCGGGTGCTGATGATGCGTTCATCCATATTTCAGTAAGGAAGGCGATGTCCGGTGACGCAGTGTCCCTTCTAGTCATCAAGGTGTAAGCGTCAGGGAGAGTATTCAGTGGTCCAGGGGACCAATGACTGATCCTAAATGAAGTATTCTAAAGAGGAAAGAAGAACCAGTTCCCTCAAGGAAGGTGGACTGCTTTAAAAAAAACACATTAAAAAAAAGATTATGTTTTGAAATATAACCGGAAATATAACCGGTAAATAAAGTGGTTTTGCAGGCCAGTATCCGTTGATGACAACCTATCACAAGGTGTGGCAATTTACGACCTGCCTAATCAATATTAGGCAGAGGACTTTCTGACCCCCTGCAAATGGTGATTTGGCAAACCAACCTAAAAGTACACAAGTCAGCTCTCAAAATCAGACGCAAATTCGAAAAAATTGTACGCAATGTGCCACAACTTTTTGTGAATGTAATCTTTGTAAATCTGGGCTAATGTTCCAGAAATAAAGTAGGGTAGGCAAAAAATTTAAAAAGGCCCAACCTTGTTCTGTTCGTACTTGTACAGGATCTTCAGGGTCTCCATTGCACGGATCATGGACTGCATGGCAGTGAAGATGTTCTGGTACACCAGTTTCGTGAAGCCCCTCTTGTCCTCCTCTGAATATCCCGAGCCATGAATTATTCGCATCTGTTTGATGAATGTGCTCTTCCCGCTCTCGCCTGTGCCTAAGAGCAGAAAGAAAAAGCAAAGGTTTACTAGGACAGAAGACTGGCTCGAAACGAGGCATATAAGTCCCCCTATCCATGCTGCGTGCACTCCGGACCGTAAAATGGTCACAGAAGTGGGCACGCTAAAGGGATATTTCCCTCAAATGGGTTATGAACAGTTTAACGTCAAGTGAAAATGTTTTAGCTACGGCATGCAGCGTACAGATCAGAATTCATCAAACTTGCATGAAATCAAGGAGATAGGTGGTGTAGTAGAAACAGTGGAAACTTCATAATGACATCCTTGCCAAATCAGGAACACAAAGGGGTGAACAGCAAGCTATTAGAAAGCTGTATCATGAGCCGGTATGAGCAGACTAGATATGGGATGTACAACATGGGTGCAGGAATGTTGTAGACATGCTCATTTTAAAGACACCCATGAGATGCATTTAATACCATTTATAGAAGGATCATTTATCAGTAAAAGGTAATTCAGTGGTTACCTGAAAAGCTCTCCCATACCGGTAAATAAATGACAGGCATTCTTTAACCGTGAGCGTTTCCACCAGGTTCTCTTTCACCAAGGTCTTCAGAAAAGCACATCACATCCACCCCTTTGTATCTCGGCTTCTACAAGCCCTGACTAGGGAATATTTGGTAACCAATACCAAAGGTTAGAGGCTGGCAGGAATATCACACTGTATTACAGCGAAGCAAGACGATCCAAATCAAGCTGGTCCACACCGAAGCAAGCTTGAAAACCCTTATTAGAAAAGAGGAGGTCTGCTGTTTTACAGAACATTCCTGTGCCTCAAAAGCGCACAACAAACAGAAGCAGAGAATTTTGGAAGCTAATGACAAGACAGCCTGCCATCCCACTGCAGTTCAAAGGAGGGGATTCCAGAGCAGTGGAAGTCTGTAGGTTCTGCCAATAATAGCGTTGCTGCAGGTTAATGATTCAGTAGTGAGGCAGGATAATTATAACCAGATTTGGATCCAGTAAGTGTGTCACACTGAATGTTCTAGGACATCAAGGCAAAAGGCCAACAGCCTTCAGTTGAGCTACATCTTATCATAGAGAAACAAGGAGCTGTGCCGAAGACTCTCTCAGCTTCCGCTGGCATCATACACTGAAAATTCTAAAGAAAGGGCTCATGCAAAAATTAGAATAATAAAAGAAAACAAGATAGTTGGAGATATACCAACAGCTCCTATCAGGAAAGCTACAGCAGCTACTGAGATAAGCAAATGATTAGATATTGGGCTGTCATAATCCTTCTGGGTGGCGAGAAAAACTTGAGTTCCGGTCCTTTCGCTATCCCCCTTTCAAGGAAGCCATGTAGCAGCTCCTCCCTGCTAAACATGGAATTGTTACCAAGGTTCTCCAAACACAAACCTACAACGGAATCATTACTGAACAGCAGCAAGGATGGAATCTGCACATGCAGGAGAAGGGTAATGGAAGCAGGCTCGCACAGAAACTAATATGAAGGTGGAAATGCCACGTCGAAACCAAAAACGAACTTTGTGAAATTGTAGCTTATATAATGGAAATGCTATGTTTAAATTAAATATTAAAATGAAAGAAAAAAAAGCATATTAAAACGCAAGGCGGCAGGGCTGGTGGCTGGACGACACAGGAAATACAAATACACATGGCAGAGCCAAACCATGATCCATGAACATGGAGGACCTAGATTCCAGGGCAGTGAAACGTCTGACAAACCAATTGAGATTTTAAGTATTAGCATTCAAGTAACTAAAATTTAAGTAGGCAATGCGAACCATGAATCTGGGATGGCAGGTCAATCTCAAATGGGCAAGGGATTAAACAAGCATTGGAAACGCAATAGGTCTCGCATTAGAAAAGTTGGAGCTATTGGTCTTGTAAATGACAAATATTTTATTTATTGGTTTTTAAAATAGCTAAATTGATAGCTTTGTCATTTACAATGCCAATAGTTATAACTTTCGGGAATGTGACACCTATAGCATTTGGAATGCAACATGTTTTGTATTTACGTGACTTAGATGGCAGCTCTGGTTGTTAGGCCACATCTCTAGAGAGCAGGAGAGTGCAGCAGGGGAGAGAAGCACAGCAATGCAATAGGTCTCGCATTTGGAAAGTTTGAGCTATTGGTATTGTAAAGGACACATTTTTATTAATGTGCTTATTTTGAAAATAGCGAAATTAATAGGTTTGTTATTTAAATGTGACACCTATTGCAACACAATATGTGTTGTAGCACTGAGTGGTGTGAGGGTGAGGGGGTGTGAGGGTGAGGGAGGGTGTGTGAGGGTGAGGGAGGGTGTGTGAGGGTGAGGGTAAGGGGGTGTGAGGGTAAGGGTAAGGGTAAGGGGGTGTGAGGGTAAGGGTAAGGGTAAGGGGGTGTGATGGTAAGGGTAAGGGGGTGTGATGGTAAGGGTAAGGGGGTGTGAGGGTAAGGGGGTGTGAGGGTAAGGGTAAGGGGGTGTGAGGGTAAGGGTAAGGGGGTGTGAGGGTAAGGGTAGGGGGGGTGAGGGTTAGGGGGGCTGAGGGTTAGGGGGGCTGAGGGTTAGGGGGGGTGAGGGTTAGGGGGGGTGAGGGTTAGGGGGGGTGAGGGTTTAGGGGGGGGTGCACTTCATCTGAACTGGAGGTGTGTTTTTGTGCACAGTAAGCACCGATTAGGGGACCTCAACACAGAGGTAGGGTTGGTGTTCATATACTGTGTTCTTGGTATGCAAAACATTGTTAAAACCCAGCTGTCTGCCTCTAATCCTACCGGCGTGTGACGAGCGGCTACACATACACGTATGTGGACACACGTATTGGACAGCAAGACCTTCCGTGTACATCGGGCCTTAGGATGTTAGCCGCGGCCCGCGGGGCATACAAGGAACCCGCACACCGCCTGGGACACCCTTTGTAAAAAATATATTTATATATATTTTTTTTTTACATACACAGCTCAAGTAAGGATTCGACATGGGTGTACAGAGTACGCAGACTTATCCCTCTTCTCTTGCTCTCCCTTTCCACTTATCCTCGCCGGTAACCCCGCAATCTAGCATTGGGGTTATGGAAAACCTGCAACCGCAGCTGGCCGAGTTTAAGGGAGGGGGGACGGGGAAGGTCATGTGCAGTCCAACCCCTCTAATTGGTGTGGACAGGCCTGGCACTGGCTGCTCAAGTCTGTGCTCGGATTCTTTCTATTTTGATTACACACTGCGTTGATAAATTTTTAAAATATTACACGTGGTTGCCTCTTCAGTATCTCCTAAAATATTGTATACTTTAATGATAGGGGAACACTGCATTTTGCAAAGTATGTGCGGTCACTGTCAATCTCGTGACTGCTGCTCGGAACTTGCAGACGTCTATTAAAGAATCCTTCATTTAGAACAGCGGCTGTCACTTTTGTGTCGGTAGTTTAAATTAATATGGTACGCCCTGTAGAACGATGGGCTGGGGTTTGTACACATGCAATTACAATGAGAAACAAGACGGAGGGAAGGCAGAGAAGGGGGGGGGGGGAGAAATGCGACACGGCGGCAGGGGAGGGGACGGTGCGGGGAGAGGGTGTGAAGCAGCAGGGGCCTTTGAAGTGAAGCTAAGCTTCACTTCAAAGGTGTGGGAGGAGTGCGGCTGAGGGAACAGACGGCGATTTGATGATGTGCACGCGCATTTTAGGTCAATGCGCTTGCGCATTGATCTAAAAGCCACGGGCACAGCACCAAATCACGCAGTTGGGTAAAGTCTGTTTAAGGCGCTATAGTCTCGCTCTGCTCAATGCGCATGCGCATTGAGAGGCGAGACCTAAAAAGAACAACGTCTTTCCTCGTTTCAATGCAACAGTTTTACTTTGTGCGCAAATTCAATGAAGAACACGATATTCGGGAAGGCATTCATGCAAGCGTTGCTGCAATTGTGAGCAAAAAGGTTGTGTTTAAACTGTGATAATAAACTCAACACCTGTTATTAGCATCAAAATGCAACCCAGCTAGTATATACTATGTTAAAAGGGCCAAGTTCATCATTGATGGTCATTACCAGCATTTTTTGCATGTTTTCACACCAAATACACGACATGAAGGAAAGGATTCACATACGGCAAGTATATATCATATTCACTAAGGGCCTGATGACGAGTTTGGTGGTGGTCGGGGACCGCCACACCTGTGGTCCAACCACCGTTTTTAGAGCACATCGGTTGGACCATGAGCGAACCGCTGCAGCCGCCAAGGATCCGCAATCCCTGGCACTGGAGCAGCAGTCTTAAGGCTGTAATATGCTTGGTGGTGCCGCTGTAGCACCGCCAAGCATATTGCACGTTTCCTCACTGCGACCCCAACCACAGTGGTGAGACAGCATTTGTTAGGGTGGCAGTGCGGAAACAAACCCCCCTCACGGCATACAAGATTGATGCATAGTGCACATGGTGTGCCTCCGTGTGCGCATGCACCCCTTTCCTGCACGTCACAGTCCAAGTTGTGCAGGAACAAGCTTGGACGGTCCCATTGCGGAACCTACTTGAAAGGCAAGGCCATGGGAATGTCAAAGGACTGACCACCAGACCAGGGAAAAACTCCTATTCTGGCGGGCAACCGGTTTTTGCGTTTGGCGGTACGGGCCCTGTTCCTGCACCGCCAAACTTGTGATCAGGCCCCAAGTACTTTGTTGGTAAAGCACATAAGCGTGGTAAAATGCCAGTGGAATGGAGCATACAAGATGTATGGGAACACTGTACTTCTAGTATGGGAACACTGTACTTCTAGTATGGGAACACTGTACTTCTAGTATGGGAACACTGTACTTCTAAAGTGGACACTGTCCAGTTCCTCGGACAAGCTAATGGTATGCTCCGGAGGCCCCACCTTGGGATGGAAACATGGAGTCAGCAAAGAAATTGGCCAAAGTTAAATGGTAAGCTTGAGAGTCAAACTATGCGGGCACACTGAGGCTAAAATCTGCTAGGAATCTGTGACAGCTTTAGTATAGGAATTTCTACTCCAAGGTTCAGATTGCGCTATATTAAAAGACAAGGACAAGATGTACAAGAGAGGCGGCAGCCTATACAAACAGAACAGAAAACAAGTGCCCCGAGGTTCCACTCAAGCCTTAGACTGACTATGCATAAATCGGCTCAACTGCTAGAAACCTTTACAACCTCAAACATTTTCAGTGCCCAGAAAGACACTCTCTGGATTAGCCCAAGAAAATCTAAGGGGGCAGAAATATTTGACCATATCCTGATACTGCTTGCAGGATCACTGAGAAGCTGGTCTTACCCAGTTCCAGAAACCATTTTAAGTAAACTGTTGCAATTTGTAAGACTATACCAGGCATGGTTTTAGTTTGGAGATTCTCTTCAAATGTACAGCGGCAAGATTCATGCTGCAGTAAAAGTGAAAGAGGTTGTTTCCTCATAAAATTATTCTAGGATACTCTACAAGGCTCTAAAGTGGATGGTACTCCCTCACCTTGGGTACAGGTATAATGAATTACATGTAGATGAACAACACTACATTCAACTAAACTTTTCATTCAGAGATTAAATGAAGCCGCTGTGGCATGCTGCTAGATGCTAAAGGGCACTTGTAATGAGGTCCTACAAAATATATATATATATATATATATATATATATATATTTATATAGCATTTACAATGCAATGGTTTCGCCCTTGGAAAAGTTAGAGCTATTGGTATTGTAAATGACAACATTTGTATTTATGTGTTGGTTTTGAATAAAGATAAATAAATGGCATTGCCATTTACATTGCCATTACCTTTATCTCTCGCAAATGTGAGACCTATAGTACCCTACGGACGAGCTCAGCAGACAGCAATTACTACCACACACACACCCAGAGCCACACACAGAGCGCCACACACACACACCCAGAGCCCCACACACACACACCCAGAGCCCCCCACACACACACACACACCCAGAGCCCCACACACACACCCAGAGCCCCACACACACACACCCAGAGCCCCACACACACACACACCCAGAGCCCCACACACACACACACCCAGAGCCCCACGCACACACACACCCAGAGCCCCACACACACACACACCCAGAGCCCCACACACACACACACCCAGAGCCCCACACACACACACCCAGAGCCCCACACACACACCCAGAGCTCCACACACACACACCCAGAGCTCCACACACACACACCCAGAGCCCCACACACACACACCCAGAGCCCCCCCCCACACACACACACCCAGAGCCCCCCACACACACACACCCAGAGCCCCCCACACACACACACCCAGAGCCCCCCACACACACACCCAGAGCCCCCCACACACACACACCCAGAGCCCCACACACACACACACACCCAGAGCCCCACACACACACACACACACCCAGAGCCCCACACACACACACCCAAAGCCCCACACACACACACACACACCCAGAGCCCCACACACACACACACACACCCAGAGCCCCACACACACACACACACACACAGAGCCCCACACACACACACACACACAGAGCCCCACACACACACACCCAGAGCCCCACACACACACACACACACCCAGAGCCCCACACACACACACACACACCCAGAGCCCCCCACACACACACACCCAGAGCCCCACACACACACACCCACCCAGAGCCCCACACACACCCACCCAGAGCCCCACACACACACCCCCAGAGCCCCACACACACACACACCCCCCCCAGAGCCACACACACACACACACACACCCCAGAGCCCCACACACACCCCCAGAGCCCCACACACACACACACACCCCCAGAGCCACACACACACACCCCCCAGAGCCCCACACACACACACACCCCCAGAGCCCCACACACACACACACCCCCAGAGCCCCACACACACACACACCCCCAGAGCCCCACACACACACACACCCCCAGAGCCACACACACACCCAGAGCCCCACACACACCCAGAGCCCCACACACACACACCCACCCAGAGCCCCACACACACACACCCATAGCCCCACACACACACACCCACCCATAGCCCCACACACACACACACACACACCCCCAGAGCCCCACACACACACACACCCCCAGAGCCCCACACACACACACCCCCCAGAGCCCCACACACACACACCCATAGCCCGCCACACACACACACACACACCCACCCATAGCCCCACACACACCCCCCCCAGAGCCCCACACACACCCAGAGCCCCACACACACACCCAGAGCCCCACACACACACCCAGAGCCCCACACACACACCCAGAGCCCCACACACACACCCAGAGCCCCACACACACACCCAGAGCCCCACACACACCCAGAGCCCCACACACACACCCAGAGCCCCACACACACACCCAGAGCCCCACACACACACCCAGAGCCCCACACACACACCCAGAGCCCCACACACACACCCAGAGCCCCACACACACACCCAGAGCCCCACACACACACCCAGAGCCCCACACACACACCCAGAGCCACACACACACACCCAGAGCCACACACACACACCCAGAGCCACACACACACACCCAGAGCCACACACACACACCCAGAGCCACACACACACACCCAGAGCCACACACACACACCCAGAGCCACACACACACACCCAAAGCCACACACACACACCCAAAGCCACACACACACACCCAGAGCCACACACACACACCCAGAGCCACACACACACACACAACCCCACCCAGAGCCACACAACCCCACCCAGAGCCACACACACTCAGGGGGCAGGGAAGCAAGCACAGCGAGGGGGCAGAGAAGCAAGCACAGCGAGGGGGCAGGGAAGCAAGCACAGCGAGGGGGCAGGGAAGCAAGCACAGCGAGGGGGCAGGGAAGCAAGCACAGCGAGGGGGCAGGGAAGCAAGCACAGCGAGGGGGCAGGGAAGCAAGCACAGCGAGGGGGCAGGGAAGCAAGCACAGCCAGGGGGCAGGGATGCAAGCACAGCCAGGGGGCAGGGAAGCAAGCACAGCCAGGGGGCAGGGAAGCAAGCACAGCCAGGGGGCAGGGAAGCAAGCACAGCCAGGGGGCAGGGAAGCAAGCACAGCCAGGGGGCAGGGAAGCAAGCACAGCCAGGGGGCAGGGAAGCAAGCACAGCCAGGGGGCAGGGAAGCAAGCACAGCCAGGGGGCAGGGAAGCAAGCACAGCCAGGGGGCAGGGAAGCAAGCACAGCCAGGGGGCAGGGAAGCAAGCACAGCCAGGTGGACGGGGAGCAAGCACAGCCAGGTGGACGGGGAGCAAGCACAGCCAGGGGAAGGGGAACCAGGGGGCGGGGGAGCAAGCACAGCCAGGGGCAGGGAAGCAAGCACATCCAGGGGGCAGGGAAGCAAGCACAGCCAGGGGGCAGGGAAGCAAGCACAGCCAGGGGGCAGGGAAGCAAGCACAGCCAGGGGGCAGGGAAGCAAGCACAGCCAGGGGGCAGGGAAGCAAGCACAGCCAGGGAAGCAAGCACAGCCATGTTTCCAGTGCTTGGCTATTCTGAACAAACCATTGGTGGATTCCCAACCGGCAACCATCCTCATCTATATTTCCAGCGGCCGATAAGGTGGGAATTAAGTTAGCTCCCTTGCACCATGTGCCTCTAGGCATCAACCCACCCAAACTCCTTGCTGGCCCCTGTACCTTGAAAACACTAAGAGATGCTATGTCTGTGCTCTACAAATAGGAATTAATAATAAATTAGGGTTGTTTTGTGTGCATACCTATAATCGACGAGGGGGGCAGAGCTTAGTGTATTTCCAACGGTCTATGCCTAGGTTACCTCTGTGTCTCTGCCCTATACACCTGGTACCAACGAGCAGTGTCTATGCCAACCGGCGGTGCTACAGGCACGGTCAGCTGTCCCACTAGAGGAAACATTCTGAAACACATCACCATTACAGATTATGGAAATAAAACTGAGTCTGGGGAAGTGGCAGCTGAGGAGTGTGGGGTGGGGGGTATCTGAAGCCTGTTCAGCCCAATGGGTGTTGGCCCCTGCCTAACAGAGAGGCTTCAGAGGAAAATGGTGAATGGTAGAATGAGGACAATCAAGGCGCCAAAAAGCCGTAGGAATGTTTAATTCAAAGCATCACATTTTCAGACTTGAAACATTATCACTTCCTTCCCTTTTATTTCACTCGCTCGGCTTCTTTCTCATCCCTGGGATTTTCGGTCACTGTTTTTAGTCTTTTGCGTCCCCCTTCTTTCGCACTTTTGCGTTTTCTGTCTCTTGTTCTACGTCAAAGTCTGATAAGGGAAAAATAAGAGAACAGGTCTCCAAATTTGAGCGCCAGAGGAACCTCACTGTTAAACACCGGCTCAAATTCGGTCCGGATGACAAGGTACTACGAGAAACTCACACTGCCTTCCTCAACCCCAGATCTCTAACTCGTGCCCCTCACAACCACCCTCAACGGGAACTCACCCTGTGACTGAGATCAGAGCATGTACGAGACTCATGCTGCGTGAAAGAAATGCAGAAAAACACAGCTTGAAAAAAGTAAATATTCCTAAGAAATGCAAGATAAGATAAAACGTGAAATGCAGCAGGGATTGCATCAGACAGGATTACCTTTCCGCAATAAAGTTTACGACAGGACTATAAGCCCGACTTGTAAATAGACTTTTAATCACGGGGTTGAGACCCAGCGTCCCCCCTCCCTCCCCATGTGAATCAGTGGAGGTGCAGGCGCTGCGAAAGCGCAGACACACCGTGTGCCCCTCCTCACACCAGCTGGACGGACTCCCCGCCTGGAGTTGGTGCCCCTCCCTCCCTGGGCACCGGTAACGGTGCTCCGCCCTTACAGACAGCTCTGAGTGCCAGCCAATGAGGAAAGGGGCCCCCTCCCTGGTGCCTCTATGACCTGCCGAGCCCACTCCGAGCACAGGAGCTGTGCCTCGGACTGTCGCCCGCCACCATGCGCGCTGCACTCACCTGTAAGAACCAGCCCGCCCTGAGGGGTTTAATACTGTATAATACTCTGGCTCCCACCATGTGTACGTGTAGGTGTGTCTGCACGTGGGATTTGCATCACTTTAGGATGGTTCATGGTTTTAACGACATCTGCCTGTGGCCAAAAGAGGCAAAGATGTGATCCTGGCTCAGAGGAATCCGCGGTTCATCCTTCCGAGGACGACACCGATAACTGGAGTACCATTAATCTCCGTTCAATCAATAAAACGACAAATTTGTAAAGCGCTTCTTATTACCCATGAGGGTATCCAAGCGCTGTGTTACCGAGAACGATGCGAAACAGCGAGAAGTGCAGACGGTGCAGCCATAGACCCACTCTGTGCATGCATTGTCACTTTAAGGAGCCCGCTGTGGAGGTCAGAGCTCACGTCGCAAGCTTCGATGAAAGGAGTGCCGCTGGTGACACATTTTTGCCGGACGTGTCCAGCGGAAGGCTGAGTGGCCTCCCCCACTCTTGGGGGCCCCTTTGGGAGCGGCTGGAGATGGCACAGCGTGCCCCTGTGCACAGACCTCTTCAGATCTCACGGATGAGCAGCGGGGCTCACACAGCTCCTGGTGAAAGGAGGTGTGAAGCGCTGTTCACCACTCCGGCTCACAAGTACTCCTGTGGTCGCTCTCTGTCTCTTCACCCCCCCCCCCTTTCTTCGTCTCATCCTATTTTTCTTTCTTTTTCTCTCCCCCTCAACCTCTCCAATGTGATCTTAGGGATTTTTGGAGGGCCCCGGCATGAACCATTTTTGTTATCCAATTATCAAATACAGGAGCAATGGGGGATTTTCACCTTTGGAGGATTAGCGATTTTGCAACTATTGACCCAATAAAAACCAGTAACAGGCTGCGTGTCACCGGCGTGTGGAGAGAGAGAAGCCGCCCAGGCCACCGAAGCAGGAGAGAACGGGACTGAAGGGTGGGAAAGAAGAGAGAAACCCAGAGAATGAGCACGCGTGAGGAGCAGAAGTGCTGTGAGTCTGACACTGAGAGCGGGGTAGGGACAGGGCAGGCGAAAGATAGGAGAGGGTGCAAAGAAAGAACAACACTCTTGGAGCAAGTCGGGCGAACACGTTAAAAACAAGAAGCACGGGCACACGGACGGGGGGGGGGGCGGGAACGGACAGCGGGAGGGGGGGGGGGGACGGGAAGGCAAGGAAAAGCAAGCACTCACCTGGACTTCCTCCGGCGGCGGTCGGCCGCGGAATGGCCAAAACAAACCTGGACGACAAAAAAATAAATAAACCACGGCCGCATGACGTTGCTGAATGAGCCGCGATGACGATCAGAAAAGGGTGGAGAGGGAAGAAATCGCGGGAACTCCCACGAATCTGGTCCGGCCATGACAGACAGATCTCTGTTCCAATGGCTAGCCTCCATTTATGGAGCTAGCCAATGGAACAGAGGGCGGATTCCCAAGCCACATAGTATTCTCTTTAGGTTTTCGCCTGCGCGAAAAGCTGCGCAGTGCGCAGCTTTCACTTAGGTGAAACCTAAAAACGAATGTATGGCGCTCTTTGTTTGTCCTTTATGCATTACTACACCATTCATCCTATCGTCATGAAACTTAGGGAAGTTGTTGAGTACACTCCCGCGAAGGTTTCATTAAATATCGGACCCCCTCACATTTTAACATTAAAAATTGGCGGGCCTATCATTCTTCTCCGAAACATCAATCCACCACAACTTTGCAACGGTACATGACTTTCAGTGAAAAAGATGGGTAAAAATGTCATCGAAGCTACAATTTTAAATGGGAAATTCAAGGGCGAAGATGTACTTTTGACACCTATTCCAATGATCCCAACAGCTATGCCATTTGAATTCAAACGTTTACAGTTTCCGGTGCAACTCGCTTTTGCAATAACCATCAACAAAGCACAAGGAAAATCGCTGCAAGTGTGTGGACTAGATTGGAGAATCCGTGCTTCTCACATGGACAACTGTATGTGGCCAGCTCGCATGTCGGAAAACCTTCTGATTTATTCGTGTACGCACCAGACGGAAAAACAAAAAAATATTGTGTGTCCACAAGCACTCTAATAAATAAACAGAATTAAAACGACACTTTGAAAAGTTTTCCATATTAAAATGAATATGTTTCAATAAAAATGACAATGTAAATTGAATGTTATCATAACAAGTTTCCTTAAATTTCCTTTCTTCTGAGATCGCAGCAATGCGCGACGGGTAAGCTAGTATTCTATAAACAGGACCTTTCCACCTACTAAGGAAATTTCGGGGCACCTGTGCCATAATTTTGCTGCTACCATTTGACATCTGATACACAACTTTCATGGGTCACACGCTGCTGCAGGTATAAACAAACGAGCAAGCCTTGCATATTTTCTGTTTAAATCTGTATTTCACATGTCATGGACTGGCACTTTCAATAAATGTATTAACATTAAACTTAGGCTGAATGTTGTCAGGAGGACTACATCGAAGTTAAGCTCACTTGACTCTACCCTAGTGCACTTCAAACCTTTGCTGCTTTCTATTCAAGACCATATGTTACGTCTCCGGTGGGTTCCGTAACCAGTCATTTTTTTTTTAAACGTGTACGTAAAGTTGCATTAAATTCTGTATCAGTAAGAGCGAGTGCCCCTACAAGCACAGAAATACTGTACAATTTGAAGTTTATTTTCTTTAAACATCAGCCAACCCAAGACGATGTCAGAATTTAAACGGAAAACAGAAATTCATAGCTCGCAAAGAAGGTTCTTTTCAGCAAAATGAGGGCACTCAGTGTGAAGAGTTTCAAAGCTTGACTGGACTACGAAACGTACAGTTCTGGAGTACAGCAGATCAGCATTCACTGGACAGGTACATTTTCAGGTTTATTTGCAGCAGTTGCCAAATTTCAATAGGGCTTAAATATGTGGGTGACTATGACAACATTACATTTCAAAACTACCAGAGACAGAACATCAAGTTCTGCCAACGCCTGAATCTTTCCTCAGCCACACCTAGATGTAGATACATTTCATTTACTAAATTACTGATAACAACTTTTCAGAGAATTCCCTCAAATATAAACAAGCATTGGAAATGCAATAGGTCTCGCATTAGAAAAGTTGGAGCTATTGGTTTTGTAAATGACAATTTTGTTTTATGTGTTGGTCTTGAAAATAGCAAAATTAATAGAAATGTCATTTACAATGCCAATACTTGACTTACATGTATTCATATAACAAATACAAATGGCTTAATTTTTTTAAAATAATTAATACTTAAATAAAAGTTCTTGTAGTTTATAATAGCAATAGCTTAAACTATTGTAAATAACTTTTGTGAAGAATATGTTCAGTGTATTTTGTGACGAAAATGCAGCCACGTCAAAACATGCAAACAAGTCCCCTAAAAAAACAAGGATGGAGGGGAAACAGTGGCATAGGGGTAAAGTATGGATGAAAAAGAACATACAAAAAACGAGACAAAGAGACAGGAAGTGCAGGTACGCAAGGTCACGGGTAAGTCACACTCATGCCACAGTAAATTAGGCACAAATACATCAGGGCGTCCTTGTTTATCAGCGCATCCCTGTTATTGGCCTGGCACAGACGGAAAGGGATGAAAGGAGTACCATTAGGACGATCGGCTGGCATCAGCTCTCTCCAGGGAAAGATGAAGTCAAGTAATAGTCAGAGGCCGGATAACTTACAGCAGGCAGCCGCAGGAGGGAGTAGGGCAATAGGTGCAGCAGGGAGAGTGGGAGAAGGAGCAGGGGACAGAGAGGGAAAGAGCAGGAGAGCTGCACATGGGAGGGAAGGCAGAGCAGGGATGAGCAAGCAGGGACAGGGGAGAGCGAGAAAGGGAGATTAGAAAGGGACGGGGGCGTCCGGGGGCAGGGAGAGCAAGTAAGGACAAGAAAGAGCAAGCAAAGACGGGAAGGCATACGGAGGCCGGAGAGCAAGTCGAGGCATTGAAGAACACAAACCAGTGAACTGTAAGGGCAGGGATTCCAAGTAGGGACAGGGAGTGCAAAAGGGACAGGTGGGGTGGGTAGAAAGCGGGGACGTGCACACGGCGACAGTGAAGCAAGCAGGACAGAGAAACCAGGAAGAGACAGAGGAGGGTCATCGAAAGCAAGGAACGACAGAGGAGGGCCAGAGAAAGCAAACGACAGGACAGAGAATCAGGGATAGGGCAAGGCATCTGGGGAAAGCACGGAAAGCAAGCAGGGATAAAGGATCGTCAGAGAAGGCAAGAAGGAGCAGAAGTGTGTTGGAGGAAGCAAGCAAGAGCAGGGCAACGAATCTGGGGCAAGCAGGGGCAGGTGAAACAAGCAGGGTCAGAGAAAGTCACCTAAAAAGGGGACAGATTAGGTTTACAGAAATCAAGCAAGTGCGGCGGCGGGTCAGAGAAAGCAAACAGTGACGGGGCGAACAATTAGAGGCGGGGCAAGGAATCGGGGGCAAGCAGGAACAGAGGAGAGGCAAAGAAAGCAAAAAGGGAAAAAGAAGAGTGCTGTTTAGAAGGGTTCCGTGGCCTTCCCTGCCGCTCTCCGGGGGTGGAGGAGAGGAACATAGAAAGTTTAAAATCTATTGTATATAGTACCTAGTGCACTGGAAATCAATCGCTGCTGGTGCGCCGCGCTCAAACATGAAGCGCGGTTCCAGTGTACATAAACGTTATGTGCGCTGTGCAAAGCGTGGGGCCTCTGATGACGCGGTGTAGCAATTTTTGAGTGAGGTGCGATGAGCCAAGGAGAGGCGAGAAGCAGCTTCCGTGCACCGGCTGTGAGTTGGTGCACCTTTAAGAAATGCGCTTTCTAAAGTCAGCCCTCTTGCCTCTCTCTAACAAGGCATTCACGACACAGAGAGAGCATTATCGAAGTAGAACTGTTCCTGCGGGAGGGTGGGGTTGGGAGGGAGAGGCTTTGTTTTCACAGTTAAGCAAACAGTGGTCGTGGGTGAGCGTTGCTCGTGTGTAAAGTGCTGCGGCCGACCATGAAGCGGAAAGGAAACCAAATAAAATTGTGTTTGTGGTGCCTACATGTCCGTTAAAGTAAAATGTAAGCAGTGCCATGCGCTGCGGTGATAAGAGGGCGGAAAGGACGGCCGTAGAAAAGAAAAAACAACACGTGAGAGACGGCCTGGCGGCAGTCAAAGTAAAATGTAAGCAGTGCCATGCGCTCCGTGGGAGGTGGGAGTAGGACAGTAGGAGAGTGGTGCAGGCGGGGGGCGGGGAGCGGAGCCTTTGAAGAGACAAATGGTGACAGGGAGGAGAAATGCATGAGGACAGCGCAGGCTCTCGAAAAGAGAAGACGAAAGCCTTTGATGCAGCAG